>NC_091932.1:18190440-18554324 GCF_041260155.1 Ptychodera flava
AACATAAACAAACTTTGGATGCAGCATGGGCTTGCCAGTCTCACCAGAAATAGCTTACATCATATTACATTGAAGTTAGAAAATAACTTTAAATATCCACTCAGATCAAATATTCATATCTTGTTTCAGACAAGATATTTTCATAAATTACATATAAGCAGAATGTGAAAATCAAAATTTGTCGAGGAGTGCAACCACGCTGCACCCTACGTTCAAACTCACGTTTGGACATTCTATCGACAAAATCTCATATCTTGAATCAATGGTCTTCAAAGGTCAGAGATATATCTAAAAAGAAGGCTCGATTTCAAACCAGCTCAAAATTAACCGGCACGTTCCAATATTTTATTTAGAAATTCGTGTCACCCAAGCGGCACTTTCAAAGCTTTAATAAAGGTGAACTCCTCCCATATGCTCGCACTTGCAACAAGAACACGGACGTCATGAAAAAGGTCAACGTTTTCACACGAAACTCCAGCAACGAGATTATAAAACAGAAAAATCTGGTATCAAACAAGCAATTGAACCTAACAAAGTGTCTGCTATATCTCGCTGATGAAGATAAGAGGAATGACGACACAACAAACTAGTACACACAGCTGCGACAAACACTGGCCAATTTTTTTTCTTCAGAAAAACCTACTATAGCATATAAAAGGAATAAACACGAACCGTCTGATCAACGAACAACTCAAAATTCAGACCACAGCAGTAGCATCTCTCTCCGATGAACAATCGCTACTACTAACATGCGGTAAAACAAAAAAATTCGAGTCACTGATGTAGGAACCCTACTTTGATCCGAAACACCATTAAGACGATCACTCTAACTTCAAAACCGGGATCCAAATCATATGACCAGGTTCAAAGCACTATCGATTCACCGGTGTCTCGCGATGTCTCTCGATATCATAAAAACCACATTGATAGATTCAATATGATGCATATATATATATATATATATATATATATATATATATATATATATATATATATATTATATATATATATATTATATATATATATATATATATATATATATATATATTATATATATATATATATATATATATATATATATATATATAATATGACTTCCCGAACTGTTCTTCCTTCTTCAACTTTAAACTCTTTGCTGACGTTCAAATCTTTTCCACTCTTATAATAAACAGGGCTTTGATGTAAATCAGGCAAACGCAAACCTCATGGATGTTGAAAATTGGTGCAATGCAAACAAACTGACAATTAGCTACTCCAAAACCAACTAAACATGTTTCTTTCATCTCGTTATAATCCATTTAATAATACTGGTCAGTTAGGTATTAATAATGTTTTACTCGAAGAAGTCGCCAATACCAGTTATCTGGGAGTTGACATTGATAAGAATATTACATGGAAACAACAGATTAAGAAGGTTCTTGATAAAATTGTTCCCAAGATTGGTATTATTTCCAAACTGAGGCATTATCTCCCCAAATCCACTCTGTTACTTCTTTACAATGCTCTTATTCTCCCACATATTTCATACTGTTTGGAAATATGGGGCAGTACTTATCGCTCATCTCTTGATTCAGTTTATAAGGCACAAAAGAAACTTGTTCGCATCATTTGTTTTAAGGATTCTTTTACTCATAGTAGGCCACTTTTTCAATCTCTCGGTATTCTTGACATTTACAGCCAGTTTAAATACCAACTCTGTACATTTATTCATGATCTTTTTCACAACAGATTACCCAGACGTTTTGATGAGTATTTTTCTTTCCCACAACACCATTACCAAACAAGATTAATTACAAAAAGGGATGTTCTCATCCCTAGAAGGAATTACACTTTGGGCAAATTTTCCTTTGACTATCACGGTGGCAAAATATGGAATGAGATACCACATGATATTCGTAACATACTACTAGAAACGGCTTCAAAGCGAAATTAAAAGATTACTTGATAATCAATCAGTGATCCACCAAATTTACCTTGCTACATTTTTTCTTTTTCTCCTTGTTACGTGTTTATTGTTCTTTCTGAT
The DNA here is from genome assembly GCF_041260155.1 of Ptychodera flava. Classification (NCBI taxonomy): domain Eukaryota; kingdom Metazoa; phylum Hemichordata; class Enteropneusta; family Ptychoderidae; genus Ptychodera; species Ptychodera flava. The sequence goes on from NC_091932.1 coordinate 18,192,467, forward strand.
AGCTCATTTTTCGCCTCAGTTCTCCACATTAATCTGTTTTAGTCAGTATACACTGTGCATTTTACAATAGCGTTAATTTACAAGTTTATTTTGTTTACTTATTGTAAAAGCCCTCTGTATTTTACGTTTGCTTACTTTCTGTACAGTTAAATGGGAAACAGATGATGCAAGCTTCACTTAAGCTTTTCCTGTTTTCCAGCCATAGATCACATTCCAATGATTATATAGCATTACCTTTCTGCAGAAATGTCACTATTACATTTTTTTTTTAGATATTTTTTAAATATCACACCACTCTTGACATTCTGTACATAATAGTCGTATTTCTATGGCAAATAACATACCTTCATATATATATATATATATATATATTATAATAATATATATTATATATATATAATATATATATATATATATATATATAATATATATATATATATATATATATATATATATACATATATATATATATATATATACAATATATATAATATTATATAATATATACATGTTATATATGTATATATATATATATATTATATAGATATATATGTGTTTGTGTGTGTGTGGTGTTGTGGTGTGTGTGTGTGTGTGTGTGTGTGTGTGTGTGTGTGTGTACATATATATGATAAAGCTTGCTAAGTGTTTGGATTATTTTAGCCTTCGGCTTTCGAAATTGTGTTGTAAATGCAAGTGTTATTAATGTAGTGACAAAATCGAAATTATTGTTTTTTTCCCCATTTGCTAGATACCAAAGGTCCAACAAGAAAGGTATGAAACCTTACAATTTAAAGGGTATATTCTACTTTTAATCAATGTGTTACTGACCGACAAGCCTAGTCATTTATCTCTATGAGGAAGGTCTATGATTTAAAATTGCATTCAATGGTGATTTGTATATACAAATTTGTTACATTATTTTGAACGTTAGACATACATATAGTCATGATTCAAAATCATTGCATTTTCTTTGTAACTATTAATTTGATGTATTAGGAAAGCTAGCAAAGCTAGTAAGCAATCTCAAGCCAATGGTGATGTAAAAGGTGACGTCAAGTCTGAAACAGGTATGATAGCCCTACTTTGTTAGAAATATACACAGTTATAATTCCATTTTAGTGTGCTAAAAGAGGATGCTCTCGGTTTGAATAAATGATTTGTGAGGTGCTGATGATAGTTGAGGCGAAATGTTATTGGGCAATACTTCCTTGCAATTTTGATATTTGCAATGAAAGGGACAGATGTAGGTATCCTAATATAACCAAAAAAAAAGCATTATAGAAAGAACAGGGACAGAACATGTCCATAAGCTTTCAATATCCACGTTCTACGTCAGCATAATAATTTTAGTTATTGTGTTTGAATGAAAGTTCGCACTGATTAACCACATCATACATTTGATAGATAAAGACGGATTTTCATATTTCATCCCTTGAACTTGACTCTTGTCAGGCAAATGACAAGTGACGGGCAAATTAATGTTTAATTCATAAATTGGACTTAATGATGACCGGAATCGCCGCGTGACAAGCGGACCCCTCTTTAACAGATATGTGAAGTAAATGTGCGTCTCGAATGTTAATATGTAAACCTTTGCTGAACTTTCCCCAATGAAACCTTTAGCCATTCATGACCAAATCAATAATGATATAGAGGTCACCTTGCAATGTTCAATACTATAGCAACAATTTAAATTCACAATGGCTGCTACCCCTGTGTTAACACTATGGGGAAAATGCATTTGTTTTATTTTAAGCAAATATGAACTGAAAATGCTCAAGTGTTTCATTATATATTGCAGTTATGTGTATATTTGAACCGTTGTTCATGTTTTCATCTTCATTGAAAGCGTTATTATCAAATAATGAACAATTTTCACCATAGATTAATTCTAAAGGTCATTAAGTAATCAAGTATGTAATTAGCAGAAATAAAAATAATAAATTTCTTTGACTGCTGTCATTGTATCACCCTTTACGTAGCAAGTGTAATTCCCTTTGTCAAGCCCTTCAAGCGATATATGCCAAACTGTGAAAGGTCATTAGATATGCAAATTATAAATAAGATGGCATGAAAATGCCAAATGAATTTCAATATTGCTACAGCCTGGTATATTCATCAATGTACATAGGATTTTTGTCAACTTTTATCAAGTAAATGCAAGTATGTATCCCTAATTAGGAAAGTTCATTAAATATGCAAATGAAGAATTAACTGAAATGTTCTCATAAAATATGCATGTTAGGACTTTGCTGAAGTAATATTTTAAACGACTTTTAATAATGTTGAATCACAGTGTCTTTAATGCACACAGCAAGTTTCATAAACTTTGGTCTGGTCAATATAGATAAATATCCCTAATTTGGAATGTTCACTCAATATACAAATAAGAATTGGCTAAAGAAAATGCTTAATAACTTCAAGAATGTTATATTCTAGTATCTGCAATATAGTAGCAATGTTCATCAACTTTGGTCGACTCCATTCAGATATATATCCCTAATAAGGAAAGTTCAATAAATATATGCAAATAAGGAAATGGCTGAAGTAATATTCTTTACGGCCCTGATACGTCTCTTGCGGCCCGAGGTCGTCCGGCGGAAGGGCCCGAGCGTGCGAGGGCCCGTACGCCGTACGACCAAGGGCCGCAAAAGCCGTATCAGGGCCGTAAAGGTTTTATCATATACCTTATGGAATGATAAATATGTAGTTTACATAATATTCAACATTGTTTAGGAGATAAAAATGCGTGCGATATCAGAAATTCATCGCCATTTGTGTCAGTTTTTCATAAATACGATGGCCGCTTTCCGTCGCGGATTGACATACATAATGACGTCATTTGTTTACCTGCAGAATTCTAGAACGCGCAATGCAACATCCGTACTATTACGTGACCAACAGAGATCCAGGTTGAAATCGAGGTGTAAGAAGGACAAAAGCGTGATGTCAGTTTCTTGCAATTTATAATGAACAGGCACGCACTTAGTATACACAGGATTTCACTAGAATTTAGAAATAAAAGCCGATGTCACCGGTGCGGCTCCACTGTCGCCACGCGCAACTACGATCTGAGCGAGCAGACGTTTTCCTAATCTCGCGCTGGCTTTGTGTACGAATGGAACGTTTGCGGATAGCAACGCGCGTAGTAACCAGAATCGAGGTAGTTCAGAAATGCACGCGATTGCCCATATTTGGGCACCGGGCCGGGGCGTGATACGTAAAAAAAATGCACGGATCTGAGGGCGCTTTCTCCCATAGCTTTACACAGGCACGTGAATGTAGGTATATGATAAAACTCTTTAATGACTTTCAGTAATGTTATATCATAGTATCTACAATGTACGTGGCAAGTTTCATGAACTTTGGTCAAGTCAGTGCAGATATAATATATTTCTGTAATTAGGAAAGTTCATTAAATATTTAAATAAGGAACTGGCTGAAGTAAAAACAGTTAATGACTTTCAAACATATTACATCATTGTATCTTTCATCAATTCAGGTATATATCCCTAATTAAAAAGGTTTTTCAATAGAATTAGAAATTGGCTGAAGTAAAAAATGCTCAATGACTTTCAAAAATGGTAAATAATAGTATATTCAATATGCATACAAAGTTTTGTAAATTTTGATTGAGTCAATTGAGATATATATCCCTAATTGGAAAAGTTCATCTAACATGCAAATAACAATTATCTTTCATGACACCATCTACTGTCTTTCAAAGCTGATATATCTTGGTGTGATCGACATTTGTAGCAAATCTAATAAAATTGTGTGCAGTAATTCTCAAAGTAAATCCTTATTTTCTAAAATCATTAATTATGCAAACGAGCAAAAAGTTAGCTAGCCACAACCACCAAAAAACTAATCACTACTTGCCATTTTCAACCCGATTTGATTCCGATCTAACGAGACGTTTTTGAGATATCGAGGAGAGAGACAGACAGACAACAGACAGAAAGACACAGAAGACAGACAGACAGACAGACAGACAGACAGACAGACAGACAGACATCGCTGCGGCATTAGCTCACGTGTGTGAACACGTGAGCTAAAATACATAAGGCGGTGAAATATTTTCGTTCTTTGAGAGCTTCAAAACGTGCCCTGACAAACCAAAGACTAGAAAAGTACTCATGTGACACTTCCTATTATATGTCCCCTAGGCCTGTTATAACTTACTATTTCATCATTCCCCGTCAGGTTAATTTAAGCTACTATGAATCCAAGGGAAAATGCATGATTTTACAATATTTTAGCAGATAGTCATCCATGTTAAACCCTTCTAAACATGATCACTGTTTCTGCTCACACATACACTCTGACGCACTGTCGCAGTATGTAAGACAGTATCTTGCTACCATGGAAATATTTGTAAATGCCGAACATATTTCTCGCACACAGGGCAAGATCCAAAGTTCGATACGGATCGTAAACCAGTGAATAAAGTGATTCCGACTAGCGATCTACTAGACACGGTGGAAGCAGACATGGTAACATTGGGCAAGAGAATGAAAATGAGGGTAACAACAATAGCCAAAACATAAACACCACGTCGAGACCTATATCGCAAAATGAGGAGACTCTGGGGAAAAATTAATCATGTAACAATGTTTTACAATTTCCGTTGTAACAAACACACATACACAGCCCACACGCATACATATACGTCAGAGGAAGGAGCTAAGGATAATGTAGTTCCATCTGTTTGAAGATTGCAGAATGCATGAACCTTAAGCAACATATATTATCATTTTGTACTTGAAGTAATGATATATATATATATATATATATATATATATATATATATATATATATATATATATATATAATATATTTGTACTTGAAGTAATGATATATATATATATATATATATATATATTATATATATATATATATATATATATATATATATATAATATATATATATATATATAATATATATATATTACTTCAAATACAAAGTAATGAAATCTATTACTTAAGTTTCATGCATCCTGCAATCCTCAGATACAATTGAAAGGATTACTATTTTGACACTATTGAATTGGACGAACCATTCTATTTGTAGGTTGGGTTAAAATTTGATAAATAATATTTGTTTAGGTGTCGACATTTAAAACCTACTCAGAGCGTTTGTTTAACAATGTGGATTTGTCAGCATTGATAATGTGCAGCTTTTCTGATATACAAAGATTACATCGCTTGCTTATGCTAGACACTAGTACAGAAATTTGCGAGAAATTTACGAGAAATGGACACTTTCTCGCCTTTTGCGAGAAGTAAGCGAGAATACATAACTTTCTCGCAAAAGCTTAGCGAGAATTTAATTTTCTCGCAAACAGCTGGCGAGAACTGTGTTTTCTTGCTCCGCATCTGCGAGAAACTGAATTCTCGCAATCAGTCAGCGAGAAATTTGTTTTCTCGCTTTCCATCTGCGAGAAATTGTATTCTTCTGTGTAAGCATTTCACACATATTTCACAAATTTCTCGCAGATGCAGAGCGAGAAACATAGTTCTCGCTGATTGATTGCGAGAATTCAGTTTCTCGCAGATGCATGCGAGAAAGCACAGTTCTCGCTTACTTCTCGCAATACAGCGAGAAAGTGTCCAGAGACTCGGCCCTTACTTCTTAAACCACGCCTTTGACTTGACAGTTACTCTTCAAGGGGCATGTCGACTTGACCCGGCAATTACAATCAGCTGGTAAGGATTAACCAGCTGGTTGTGATTGCCGGGTCAAATCGGCCTGCCCCTTAAAGGGTAACTGTCAAGTTAGCCTTGGGTTCTATCGGCGCAGATTTCGAGGCCGCGTTTGTGTGTACTGTGACTCTTCTATGGCCTCTCAAACCGCCGTCATGGTGCCACCCGTAGAAAAAAATGGCGAGCGCGCAGCACTTGTGCGCTCACTTTTCGAATGTTGAAAGGCACCTGAAATAATGTACTAGTGCTTGAAAATAAGAAATATTGTTGCTACTTTCTCAATAAATACCTGCTATTACTCTAACGTATACATCTCTCTTGTTACTGCCGACTAAGGTAAAAGGCCAGCCATTTTGATTTTTTCTTTCATCTGCACATGCGCGTAGAGAAGTCCGAGAACTTTTCGAATAAGTTAAAAGCAATTTGGATTCATTTTTTTCTTAAAAGAGGAACAGTTGAAGATATGAACACTACAGTTGTAACAACTCTCCATTGTTTAACCGCAACGTACGTACGGCAAATGCCCACAGACTTTTGACAAATAGGAGGCAGCTTGCAGTTCACCAGCGCTGGAGCTGCCCCCAGGGGCTGACTTCATTAACTCGTTGCTAATTCCTTGCCGCGCATGCACAGATAAAACAAAAATTCACATGGCTGTCCGTTTTACGTTAGTCGGCAGTCGCAAGAGAGATATATACGTGTTAGAGTAAAAGTAGGTATTTATTGAGGAAGTAGCAACAATATTTCGTATTTTCAAGCACTAGTACATCATTTCAGGTCTTTTCCGCATTCGAAAAGTGAGCGCAGCAAAGTGCTGCGCGCTTGCGTTTTTTCTACGGGTGGCACCATGACAGTTGTTTGAGATGCCATAGAAGCGTCACAGTACACACAAACGCGGCCTCGAACTCCGCGTCGATAGAACCCAGGGCTACTGTCAAGTCGAAGGCGTCGTTTACAAGGCTAAAGTATCAACGGAGGACAACGCAGAGAGGGTTTACATTAGCCTCATTGACAATACCTTCAAGACGCGCTGCACTAACCATATGCAATCGTTCCGCAACGAGAGATACAAACCAATACCGAGTTGTCAAAGCTTGTATTGAATTTAAGAAGTAAGGGCCAAGTCTTTGACATTTCGTGGTCAATCATAGACAAAGCATCGAGATACTCTAGCATAACAAAGCGATGTAATCTTTGTATATCAGAAAAGCTGCACATTATCAATGCTGACAAATCTACACTGTTAAACAAACGCTCTGAGTTGATTTCAAAATGTCACCACCAAAACAAATATTATTTATCAATTTTAACACTACCTACAAATAGAATGGTTCATCCAAATCATGTAAGTAAGAGTGTCAAGCTTGTATATCCTTTAACGCTATTTGAGGATTGCAGGATGCATGAAACTTAAGTAATGGATTTCATTACTTTGTACTTGAAGTAATGTATTTGTTTATAAAGCTCTGCTTAGTATCGAGCAATCTAATTTCCCACGAGGACATCTGTATACTTCGATATATATATATATATATATATATATATATATATATATAATATATATATATATATATATATATATATATATATATATATATATATATTATATATATTATATAATATATATATATATATATATATATATATATATAATATACAGATGTCTTTGTTGGAAATTACAGTGCGTCCTATGCCCATGGAGAGTGTTACGAAGAATGACACAAGCCACTTCACGTAAAAGACATTATATATGTCACTTTGATAATAATAAATGTTTTTGATGACGACACTTGAGACCAACTTAGTTTGTTTAACAGCGTAGATTTATCAGCATTGATAATGTGTAGTTTTTCTGATATGCAAAGATGACATCGCATCCATATTTATATATATCGAATCCACTTTTCGTAATTATTATGAGAACAGTTGTAGCTAATATAGCGGTATTACGCTGAACTCTGTAAGTCAGTATCTGGTAGGCCTACTACATTTTTTGTCATTTGGTGCAAGCGACAGAAAAACAAAATGTATTTTAATTTATTCAAATTAGGTTGATAAGACAATTAGCAAAGAATTTCGAAGCCGCTCCCTGACAACGTTTCTAAATTTAAAAAAATGGTTTTTCAAACAAAGATCTTATACATTTATTTTGATGATCCCTTTAATTGTAACGTGTTGAAGGATGTGTTGATCATGATTATATGGGTTGAAACAAGAAGGTTAGCTTTTAGCTCGATCGTGAATAAATGGTTGTTGCATCTTATGCAAAGTCCTGCTTCAGCCTCCCCTACGTAATGTGTTGCAATTCAATTTACACATTTGATCTTCCAACATTGTAACAACCATCAAGTATGAAAAAAACTTAAAGAGAAGCTGTCACCTCTTGCGAAGCAGGACTGTTTTAAAAGATTGGTAGTCGTCGTTATAAATACATCAATTGCAATCTAGTGCAACCTCAGACGTTAGCAACAGCGGCGGCACAAAACTAGATAAAGTGATATGAAAATAATTAAGATGATTATACATAGCTAACAACAACTTCTTCAAATTTCTCCGAATGACTGTGACAGGAAATCAACCAATCGATCAATCAATCAACAAATCGATCAATGAATAAATAACAGTGTGCATTCTATTGGAACAAACTGTTCACAACTTGTTGTAAACTTATGATCGTATTCTATAAGGCTGAGTTTATGCAGTCTCTCGAAAAATCGGGATGTATATGAATTGCCGATTGTTTAATTAACACAAAGTTTGTATGTTACAATTTTTATAGCCTGGTTAAATTATTTCCGATACAACAATGTTTACATGGAATATTTGAAGATCTTCCTCTGACAACTTTGTCTTCATTGCTTTCACAACAATTGAGACGGAGATACACACATAAAAGACTAGTTAGAAATTTCAAAAGTTTTATGGTCGATATGACGACATTGAGGCCAAAAATGACACCTCGGGCACTCAAATAATTAGCGACAGCATTCTCGGCTTTGACTTATGACAGAGATTCATATTCTCTATCACTTCATACTATATTTAGACAATTTTGAACCAATCCTCGGTAACAGGGTAGTCTTACCCATTCCCGACACCTGTTACCACCACTGACTAGCATGTGGTTGATCCTACTCAACTTTGTAAATCAAAATGTCCCATGGACCTGGTAATGTATTATCTTGAATGACAATGATTATTGGACCAGTTTAACGTCATATTGTATCTACGTATAGGTCGAGAAAATGGTCTTGCGGCAGAATAGGTGAGAATTACAAGTACAGTGCATTTCACTTCAGTTTAATAACTCAGTGTATAAGACTAACGTATTGCATGTATTAACCAAACGACTAGTTTGGGTATCACGACACATTTCAAAGTTACCGGCTCATTGATTAATTACAGTAAACCAGCATGGAGCAGCCGCTCTGCCTGGACTCAGAGATACAGTGGAATTTGATCGAGTGTCCGTTTTGCCTTGCAGAGCTCGACAAGTCTACATGTTGCTTATCATTAGAAAGTAAACATTTGCAACAATTGAGTATTTGGTGTTAGATTACAGCGCACGCGGCGAACGTTTCCCAGACACTGTCTCGTCTACGATGACAGTCGTTTCAGCATGCCACTCATGCACAACAAGCTTGACACCGCACTATAGCTATAGCACATCATCAAAGTTTTCTTTCAGCTACAGCTTTGTGTACTTTGATTTGGGAAATATAACTCAGACAAAACTCACTGGCATATTTTTCGAGTGTCGGATCTATATCTCGAGGAAAGTCCTCAACATCAACCGGACTGACTCTCGGCGTTTTATTACAGTGAAACATTGTATTTTTTCAGCAAGGTAAAGAATATTTTGAAGGCAGAGAGATATCATCGTCCCCTCCATGCTAACCCGTTGCCGTGTATGATGCCGTCCGGGAAATTAAGTGCCAAAATACGGTGAATTATTTCAGAAACACTTGGTGTGTTATTCAATGGCACAAAATGTACCGTGTTGATTGAATTGCACTTGCCTGTGCAAAATCAACACTTTCTTCAAGTCTATTTTGTAGCTCAGAGAAGTGTCAATTCAGAGAGAATGTCGATTGAGAAAGTTTCATTTAGATGAGACAAAAGAGAAAGCGGGATTAAAGTTTCATTTAGGAGTGTTTAGCATTTTCTGGTTGACAATATTCAGTGTTGTATCGTGTCAAACTTGTTGATAGAGTAGACTGCACTCGCAATGCTACAGACTGCATGCTGAAGGAACTGTTGTCGTGATTGCTGACATCGAGAGGAGAAGAAAGGTTTTTTTTAAAGAATTTACTTGTTTCTTCATAAAGTTCCCAATTTAAAGTAAACACCTAAAAGAAAACTGATGATGTGCATGTAGTGCAGTGTTATGCTTGTTGTCAGTGACATGCTGAAACGACTGCAGTGATCGTGACGAGACAGTGTATGGGAAACGTTTGCCGCGCGCTGTAATCTAACACCAACCAAAGACGAAGACTCAATTTGTTGCAAATGTTTACTTTTCTAATGATAAGTGTAGACTCGTCGAGCTCTGCAAGGCAAACCGGACACTCAATCAAATTCCACTGTAGACAGTTGATTAGACTTGATCAACAATTTGACCGTTTTTACAATGTCGGTTGAGAGTTGAAGTGCTGAAGAAGTTTTCTTAGCTGAAACTAAATAAAAAAAACATTGAATTTCCTTTTCTTGTTTTAGTTTTCAACTTAAACTGTAAAAACAAATACATCTTAGATAAAGTGTAATCAACTGTTCAGCTCTAGTTCTAGACAGAGCGTCTGCCCCATGCTGGTTTACTGTCATTTTAATGAGTGATACCAATCTAATCATTTGTTTTGTATATGCAATGATGTGTCTGTCTCGTGAACTGAGTTGCTACACTGATCGGTAATGCACTGTATCTCTAATTTCCAACTTAGGTGCGGCTGGCAGTCGCCGCCAAACCAGCCTTCACGATAAGGGTCACACACTGTAATCAACAGTGGAATATGCTATATTTATGCTATGTTATATTATTAAATGTACGGTCGATTTTATACCTTTATACTGATGTGCATTTGCGAGTGAATAGAAGTGATCTATAATGTGCATGAGGCGAAAAAAGGTTTTGATTAACGTTCAATATTTGGAATTTAAAGAAAAAGCCAGCAATTACATGTAAATTTCATAAATTTCAAACCGTCTGAAGTGCGAGTTGCGATATTTTTTGCTGTATTTGGATGAACAACCGTATGTATGTTCAAAATAAAATCATCGCTGTTTTATGTGTTGAGGACTATATCGTTGGTTTATTGGTTCTTTCTCAAATGTTTTCAAATCTATGGCCCACCAATAGACTACATGTAACATCGCTAGCAAACAAATTCCGTCCCTAGGAACATATTATCCAAAATTTCTGTTATCCGTTTATTTATGTGAACCTTAAGTCAACGGCCAATTATAAAGTGTAGCTTTGAAAGGCTGACAATGAATCAATAACTCAATGTCAACTTTGCAGATAATCTTTACAAAATACTGACAGTTAAAGATGTTGACGACTTTAATAGCGCAAGAAGAACCGCTCGATGAAATACAATTGGCGTGTCTTCAGTACTGTAGATATTTGATTGAAGAGAGGATCAAAAAGAAGCACAACTTGGTAAATGAGAAATCTTAATTAAACTTCCAAAGCCCACGTTTGGCAATATTATACGTATTATACAGCCGCTAATCATGGGGACTTTCCAAGCTTACAGAATTATATACATTATGACATATTTATCATTTAGACTAGAAATCGGACTTCGCCTTCAAGCGCGATCTTGAAAATACGTACTTTCGTCATTTCGCCCACAGAATTCATGTGAAGTTATGATCTTCACAATGTTAAAATTGGTAGTGTTATAAGCTCTAAATTTATCGTTTAAACTAGTAAGAATATTTTTTTCGTTACTATGACAATATAAAATATATTACTACAAGTTGCTTATCTTTATTGCCAAGGTAATTCTATCATGTGACCGCAAAATGTAAATGTGTCACGTTCATGCGTATACATTTGTTACCTTCAATATCGTGTTAGGCTCCCTTTAACCCTTTCACCTGTGCAATGTAAGATTATTTGCAATCAAATATTAATTTTGTACATGTAGACGTACCTTTTTATTATTCTAATATTGTCCCTTTTTCTCAATTGAACGCTTAGCCTTTAGTGAATTTTCAAGTATCGTGTTGCCGGAATCGCAATGTGCTGGTAAGCATTGGAGGCTTTCACAGGAGCAGGCACGAACAGCTATACTATAATGTGGAACGAGGAACAAAAAAGGCATACTGCAAGAATACATCGAAGACGACGACACAGGCAGCGCTGGAGACCGTACAACTACTTCTTCCGAGCTATCTGAGAACCCGCAGCATGAAGTGTGCGAACTGCAACGCTATCATCAAAGCTGTATGTGACAGCTGGTTTGAACCGGGTTTTGAGCAGTCACGAGGTCGAGTACTGTGCAAAAAATTGCAAAGCCAAGATAAAAATGACCTGTAGCGCCTGTCTAGAGCGGTCAGAAATCAATCATCATTGTAAATTGCAATCGTTTCACAGTTGTTGAGTGTAAAACAAATCTTACAGTCGTTTGCTTTGAAGCATTGGCATTAGACGAACTAGACATACATTTTCTAAATCGAGGGGTTGCCGACACTGTCGGGTGCATTTAACACCTAAGCGGTAACGTGAGTCGATCATAAAAAAATCAACTCTGCAAAAGTCGAAACATCGTCTAGCAGACGGTCAGACGTAGTCTGAACAACACCAACAAATATATCCAAGCACTGTCTAAGTCTTATCACTTGCATTCAGGTGTAGTTGTTTTGACTTCATCTGACCTGCTGCAAGACAATGTTTCATTTTTGGCAGAGTTGATTTCTCTGTCGACTTGAATTACTGTTCAGCTGATAATTACACCTGACAGTGTTGGCAACACCTCATGTAAGACAATATGTCTAGTTCGCGTTACGCCAATGCTTCAAAGCAAAACATTGTATCATTATTCATGGTCAAGCTCCTTGATGACGCACTATGCGTTATGTACTTTTTAAAATAAAAAAACATACTTTTCACGTTCTTAGTGTGAAAAGTGTCCTCAGAATTACAGTGAATTAATTGCTAGAAGCATTGGCATTAGACGAACTAGACATATTGTCTAAATCGAGGTGTTGCCAACACTGTCAGGTGCAATTAACAGCTAAGCGGTAACATGAGTCAATCATAAAGGAATCAACTCTGCAAAAGTTGAAACATTGTCTAGCAGGTGGTGAGACGTAGTCAAAACAACAACACCAATCCACACACATCACGTCTGCTCAGAATGCAGTCACTTGTTGTTGATTCGTTCCACAAAATATAATACTTCGACGAAATACAATAACATTATAGCATCGCAATTTTTAACCGGCACAAAAAATTCAAAAGTTCAAAATTTGCAAATGAGAATGGCGTATAACCTGACAGCATATGTCCTGGACAGTTAGTAGGCGTTGCAGGGCGTGGATATGTGTGGTGTGGCGATGTTTTGACTAAGTCTGAACCTCCCGGTAGACAATGTTTCAACTTTTGCAGAGTTATTCCTTTATGATTGACTCATGTTACCGCTTAGCTGTTAATTGAACCTGACAGCGTTGGCAACACCTCGATTTGGACAACATGCCTAGTTCGGCTAATGCCAAATGCTTCAAAGCAATTCACTGTAGCATATTTTTATGTTTAGCAATATTGAAGTTTATCATCTAAGTTCTGAACCTTTTCTTTGTATTTCTTCGAAAATGTTAAATGCTTATCAAATGATAGCATAATATGAAAGTGTCAAATTTCACACATAAAAGGATCATGTAATTTTCCGTATCTGTATTAGGCATGGTTATTCTCGATTAGGTACAGAGAAATTTTCAGATCACATGCATAACAAGCTATCCAAATACCCTTCGAGTGATTACGATTATATTCCCTACAAAGACCTCGTGTTAGTAAAGTATTGACAAACCGAAAATCATTATCAGTTCAAACGGAGTGAAATGTTGTTCAATATTCGAGCATATTCTTCTGTATTTTAAAATGATTGAGATTTCATCGCCTGCTAAGCTTAAACCAGCGTTCACGTTGTATGTAAAATATGCTATCAAACATTTTCAATTAATTCACTTCGTTTTTAAAGGCAAAACAGATTTGTGCAGAAGCTTGCCATATCCTATTTGTAGAATGGAACACTTTTTCTTCCTATCTGTACACGTAGCCTACGACTCAAAAAATTTATCAGATGAGAGAACATACTTTTATTTATGCCAAGTTTTCTCTGCTTGGTCCTTCTGTCGTTTTTTCATCCAGTTTAACTGTGAAGAGGTTGAACACATTATGGAAACCATCCTGTCAGCAAGTTGCGACGTTCTGACCACAAAGCTTACAGCGATTTCTCCCTATAGTAAAGTAACAACCTCAGAATGCGAGCACCTATGAACTCGATATATTGCTTTTGCAAGAGAATCTGATTACTGTAATTGTCAATTACTCAAAATGTATGTCATAAAAAGATGTGTACTTCAGACTTAAATACTTGAATCAATTTAAGGGTGTAAACATTTTTGCAGAGTGACTAATAAAATATCAAGAATGTCAGGACAATACATCTAGTTGGTGGTATGTGTGTATATAGTCCATGACAGGCAATTTAAGGTATTAAGGGAGGTCAATTTGATTTCTGAGTAAATGCTCGGGGTTTTGTGGGACAAAATGTTGAATAGGTGAAGAAGAAGAAAATATTGATCCAGCAATGTCTAAATGTCCAGTAATGACAGAAAAAAAAATACTCCCACATTTTTCGGCTAAACAATTGCTGCCGTAGCCCTTTCCTCCAGCCCCCACCCCCGAAATCAAATTATACTACTCTTATGTGTTCGTCACTGAAGTTATCAAGGGGCGAATATTGCTAGTTTAGCTGTTATGACAGAAGGACAGAAAAAACAACCGTCACAACCATCAGGTGACTGCATTTTAGCATCAGAGTAATGTTCAGAGAACAAGCTATTCAGCTTGGGAAAACCAGTGGATCGCATAATAGGGTATTATTATCGCATTACAAACCTGCATAACATCAGCTTAACTGTTGATCAAACTTCCTACGCCTGTCAAAGTATTTCGCCTGAGTACTGGAGTACCAGCGTAACTGGCAGACAATAACAATTGCATGATAGCGGACAACCAAATTTGCCCTAACGTTTATTCTTCTAGCACTGCCAATAAGGGTGGATATGTCACAAAGTACTAGAGATTTACCATAATGCATCATGATTTGTACCAACGTAGATTCCCCTGTGAAGTCTACCATGTCTCCCATGTGTAGACAAATTCCTGGACTAGTTGTAAAAAATTACTAAAACGTACTTTTAAGGACACCTTTTCTTCTCCATTCCCATTTTAAAAGATTAAGAAAATTGTGCTTGATTGAGAGAGGAGAGAGCATTTCTGTAAATTTTCCACTGATTGTACCCTCAGCCATTAAAGAATAAAGTGATGGAAAGTAGGGAGACTAGTTGCACCTTTTTTATGAAACAAAAGGATATGAATTTTTCAAAATAGAAAAGACAAAAGAAATTTACATCCTAACTTTTTTCAGAGAATGACCCCTTCCAGTTGGTCATAACTTGATTTCCAAAACTGTGACATTTGTAGTACCTGCAGAATGTGACTTTTATGGTTAATTGACGGTTTCTTTGAAATGTATACTACAATATTTCAACTTACTTTTAATAAATGTTATTAATCAATGATATTGCTTTTATGCACAACTTTTATGCACAACTGAAAAAGGTATAAGAAAACTAATGTCGTTGGTACAAATCGAACAACATTGTGGGTAATTTTATTGTACTGTGTGTCAGTGTTCACTTTGAAAATAACATTCGCATAATGTATTTCAAGTTTTGGTAATATCGATCTCGATATTCTTGAATGGCTGGGAGTCATACGGTAACAGGACATGTGGCAATGACTGCTGATTCCAGCAGGATCGACATGTAACAGCACGCTAGTGTATTCACGGCTAATCCTTGTACCGTGTGCGTTGATACAACTGGACTCAACGCATTGGCATTCTTGCCAGCGGTGGTTGCAGCGTACTATAAAGGTACATAATTTTGTACTCACTTATAAATACCTAAGGAACATAAAGATGACTCCTCATAGGTAATGTAGTTTCACCAATTCATACAGAAAACAATCCACTGACCGTTAATAATCCATAAAGAGCGACAATAGTGACGTGGTCAATCCGACTTCGGAAAAGCTGATTGCCCTGATTTCTGTGTGACCTAAGAGCACGACAGTAAAACCAACACCTGCAAGTCGTTTAATATAGTCCTGTAATTCCTAGCTGCTGTAGTGCATAAATCTCTGTGACCGGGGTTTTAAAGATAACTGACTCTGTGTTTGTGACAAATAGCACTCCATCGTGTTCTGAACGAGTGTTACCTCGTTCAGGAGTATTGAATCGCTTTATAGCGTACGGCTCGGAGGGATACAGCTGTTATGCTATAGGAATCACTTGACACTTGTCAAAGAATTCGTATTCGTTCATCATTTATTCCATCGTCAATGACTGCATAATATGAAACAATTCGTTGGCTAAAAAGTCGATATTTACATGGAACACTCTAGTCCATAAAAGTTATATAAATTATGAAGAATAATTAAACGCTGTGACCAAAATATACTATTGGCCCCTACAAGATTTTTACAATATTTGCATTCGTTCTGAATTCCAAAACGTACAAATTAATATTGAGAGACTAGTGTGAAAAACGCGTTGACTAACTTAAAGGTTACTTAGGACTCATATATTTCTCGTGATAGGCAACGATACGCCAGTAGGGCATTTTCGCATGGACCTACCCCTTTCTACTGTCAAAGGTCATCGCAACCATATCGTTTGTAGGAAGATACGGCAGGTAGAAGCATATCAGTTTATGGTTATTTTGTCTCTCCCTACCTCCATGCAATAAGGGATATCAGTAATTTGTGAAGCGGTAATTGGATTATGTGACACCAAGTTACCCCTCCATAAATACGACCGTCCCCGGCCCCTTGTTACCAACGTTGCGAAACATGATCTTCCAGTCCACGGAAAAAGGAACTTATAGAGGAAAGTGCTATAAAGTGACCTCATGCATATTTTATCATTGTTAACATGTAAGCCAAAAATATTGAACGGACATTTTTCAATACACGAAGAAAAATAGCTTTGTATTCCTGAAGGCCACATAAGTGTATTACTGTCTATGTCTCACTATTGTGTGGCATCTGCTATTATAACATGGATGGTTTTACACTTGGAACGAGTGCAGAAATAAGGAAATTTAATAGAATTATTCTACTGAGGATGGCGTTACAGTAACGTACAAACGCGTCAGTCAACCAAAGATGTCATATGATTTTACTGAGTCAATTGACACCTCTGCTCAATCAGACCCCCTACAAAAATACATATTATGATTTAAAATAACATCGAATTTCACGCAGATAGTTTAAGTTCGATAGCAGAGAACTAATGAGTGTGGGAATCCCCTTTCCAAAGTCAATTGTGTAATAAAAAGATATAAAATTAGTAATTCCTCCTCGGCCAATTCCCAGGGCCACTGAAACCTGTGATTACTGATGATTACAAACGGATCTATAGGCAATTAAAAAGTTCTGTACCAGGTCAAACACAAGTGATCGAATGCCGGATATTAGTTACATTTGCACTGAATGTTAGGGACTGTGGTGATCTAAATGTGTGCTACAATTGATGCCATTTTACATAGTTCAAACAATATGAGCATTCAGCTTACATAAACTATTTTGTGTAGTTTTGTCAGTAAAAATTATGACTGCAATTATTCTACGAAACTGAATCCAATTTATGTCATTCCGACGCCTAATTAAATGAAAAAGATTGTATGAACTGTGCATCAGTTGAAACAGGAGAACACTGACAACGTACGAAATTGTACATAGTACGTGTATGTCTCCTAAACTCATACTTTAATATTTTGTAGGTCATTAAATCGATAGAACGTAAATCATGTTAAAAGATTAGCATGCAATTCAAGGAATATAAAGAAGATAACAAGTAAAAACAAACACTGATTATTGTTCTCTAGAACTACTTGACATGTCTGCCTAGTTTAGCTACCTGTGTGAACTAAACGAGCTAGCAAATATAAAATCCGACATGCCTGCCTGAGTTGTCTTCAAAACCTTGTAATGGTTCCTCTAGGATTGAACTTTGACACTGTAAACTTTACATTGTGTACTACGACTTATTCGCCGAGTTGACGAAATAATCATACTCAGGATATAAGACTTACTAGCCGACCAAAGTCCTAAGTCGCAAGAAACGTTGCTAAGGTGATCCAACATTCCGACAGATTGCACATGCGCAATACATTCAAGGTTCCTACATTTGGATTAGAGTGTAATATATGTCGATGGCAATTTAGGTTTTGCATTTTACATTTATCTGCTATCGTTCATCATATACGTGATTGGAAGAGCACGTCACATGCACCATTAGAAGAGAGCGTTTCTAATTTCAAGGTTAGTCTCTTTTATTACGTCTTAGAGCACTGCGAGCTCAAGCTTCCGCCCGGCTTAAATCTCCTGCGAAAGCATGGTTCTGTTTAGCTGTGTTAAGGACAAATTTTGCTGTAAAGTTTAATTACGTTTGGGAGCTTCTCCCTGTAACGGGACAGAATAGTTAAAGGGCGACGGTCGTCGGAATTGCGCTGAAGGGTCACTGGTGATCCCTACGACCGATGTAAACACTTTATTTAGGGTACGTTGGCGATCGATGAAAGTTAACATGTTTGTCATGTAATGTACATCGTAAAATGTAAATGTTGCAGCTATGTTGACATGATGGATCTATATATAGTGTATGCAATACATTGTTGGTAAACAAGAAAGTCGCACGTGCGCATTCCATCGACCACTTCCCTTTAAATGTGAATGAAATTTCAATAAAGGCTTTGTGCTGTAGGTAGACTTTGCAGCGATCATTCGAAGAAATCTTACAGTGTTCCATGTTTCTTCTGCTATCGGTGTTCTATGTGAGTTTAATATCAAAATAACACGGACCTCGACCGAGTAATCCTATTTTGTGACATGCTGTGAAGAGATCTCCTGCTTGCTATTGTGATGACGACAACCTCAACGACAAAAATAACTGCAGCTTACTTGTTCAAATCGTTAGCATAACTACAAAATATGATTATTTCCCAGCATGACCAAGCATTCACAATGATCAAGATATATACCAAGATACTCATCCGCTTTACCGATACTCGAAATATATTTCGTTTTACACGCTAAATAATCAAAAAATTTAATTAAAGTACTGAGCCTGTTTCATTTAACTATTGGATTCCGAAATCTGAACATCAGGATCAATATCAAACACATTACCGTGGTTTTTAATAATCTTTCCGTATAAAAACAAAGTCTGGCGATGAAAAGTAGCTTGATAAGCTTAATTATTATACATCTACCATTGAGAACAATTGAATTTTGCGTTCGCAAAAAAGCCGTACGGAACGCCCGTTCCGTTACATGTACGGTTTCAAGGCGCCCCATTGCCAACAGCTGTATCTGAGCGTTCACTATTGAACGGTTGCAATGGACTAGTGCCAGAACAAGTTTCGCGCACGCTCGGTACATACATGTGTAGTGCACACACTCTAAAGCTTGCAGAAGCGCGTCCCAGATTGCGTTCCACACTGGCACGATAAAACCGGAAGAAAAATTGTTGACATTGCACGAAACGGTCACTACTCTGACAATCTGATGCCCAGGTCAGGATGTAAGATATATAATAATAGGTTAATACGAAAATACCGCAAAGGATGCACTGGGACATTGGCGCCGCACATCGCCCGACGCGAAGCGGCGGGCGATACGCTGCGCCAATGTCCTCGTGCATCCTTTGCGGTATTTTCGTAATAACCTCATAATATCTTATTTTGGCATTTATTACTTAAAACATAAGTGTACATTACAGAAGATATCACAGTCTCACTGTATACCATTAAATCCTTGATATTTAAGGTGATCTGGTGTCTGGCTAACTCATGATTAGAGCTTTGATAATTCGTTCTTTATACTCACGGCCGTTAATATCACAAATACACAATCGGAATTTTAGCGGATTTTGAAGAGTTCAATACCAGACCTGAGACATTTTTATCTAGGACATTGACTAAGGAATCGAACTAAAGGGAAATAATTATATTACAATAAAAGGTGATTGTAGATAAAAACATTCTCTCCATAGAGTGACCTCATCCTCGCATTACTATATAGTAATCACTTTGCATATTCTGTTTTTTTTCTATGAGTTTTCAACGCTTTCATGATAATTCTGATTCAAATATAATATTACCTTTTTCCAAACGTATCGCAGAGGACACGAATGGGTTCGGCTGCAGGAAAAGTTGCCAGTTCCTGTAAGTAGAGTCATAATCTCTCTGGCATTTTAGATTTGTGCTCTCAGCTAGCGTTCCCTGCATGTTTTAGACATCATTATCATATGGAGACTCTTTTCGTAACACTCTTTCTAGCACAAGAAAGCTTAACATATCACTTCGACTGTTTGAGCTCATGCAAAGAAACTTACTGATATTCCTAAATTGACTAAGAGTTAAGACATTTTGTGAGTGACAGAGAATGCTGATATTGTGTAAAATAAGATTTCGTCAACAGAAAGAATGTACTAGGTGCACAAATCTCTTTACATACACACATACACACATTGTACTATATATATATATATATATATATATATATATATTATATATATATATATATATATATATATATATATAATATATATATATATATATATATATATCTTTATATATACAGTAGATAGATAGATAGATAGATAGATAGATAGATAGATAGATAGATAGATAGATAGATAGATAGATAGATAGATAGATAGATAGATAGATAGATGATTGATGGGTATATATAATTTTATTCGGTTGGAGTTTGTACTTGTTATTAATGTATGGAAATTCACCTCGTAAAACATTTTAGCTCAATATGTAGAGTGCGAAGGATATATCTCTTTCGCGGACATTAACGGGAAGATACGAGAAATGGAAAAGGAGACATCGTCAGAGCGCAAGTGGAAGATACGAAAAATTATGGAGAGGGAGAAGACGAGGGAGGAGAAGAAGGCGATAAGGGAAGAAGATAAGGACTGTTTGCGATATTGTTACACTCTCCTCTCAGAGGAGGGAAAGAGAGGCAAGTTTCATGAGAAAATGGCGTCGACATATTGTGTTGTCACAATTTATTCATTCAAATCATTTTTAAAAGATTACTTACTTTCTGTTCTACGTGCATTACTATATTCATATGGCATGACACGACTTGCACGTAAACTCTTTTGTTGACGTAAATGTATCCATATAGTAATTTCTCTGTAAAAATTAGCTTGTGATCTGAGGAACTACACTGACCTGACCACGTTCATTGGGATTCCTTAAATTAATAACTTTATTTAGATAATTCACCTAACATGCAGATCCATGGTAAAGGACCGACACTGGACAAAATATTTGATATACGTTCAGTATATTTGCATATATTGACGTATATGGAACACAAAATTAACTGTATACGTAACGTAATCTTTGTATGGAACATTCAATACGTTGATATGCGTTGCATATATCTGTGCAGACCAAGAGTATACGTATTGCAGATCTTTGCACACCAAGAGTACACTGAACTTATGCATTTTATAGTATACGTATGTGTACACTTAACGCATTTGACACATGTACAGAATCAACATATTTGTATAAATGTGTTTATCAACCATTTTGCCCTGTGTGAGAGCAACATAATTCCATGCAGTCATCATTCTTTGTTATTTACTTTTACAGTATGATAGGATAGTTGTCTATTTCGACAAACGGACTCTGGTTTTTGATAAGGGAAATACTGGAGACGGGAAAGAAAATGCTGACAAGAACTTCAACACAGCAGTGGTCGTAAAGAATGACAAAGGAAAACCACTTCATTTCAATTACACTGGTAGGGAAGTCATGTTGTCAAGCGTGGAACGAGGAGGGTAGGTGTACATACATTTCTTATTGTACTTTAAATGTTAAACCTTGCACATTATTATTTGGCAAATTGTCATAGTTTGTCAATGTGTCAATATCATCGTAACGCGTCAATGTAACCAAATGTGGTCTTGATGTTTTACTTGGAATGTTTCTTTTTTTTGTGGAGATCCTTATTCACATCGGGGATTTTATGAGAGAAACATTTTGTAGTATGACCATGGCAGATAAACTTAATTGTTATTTTTTGTTTGTTTTTGGAGTGCTTGTTGTCGCTCTGTTCGTACTTTGATACACATATTTCGTTGTGTTATTATGTTGTCTATTTAATTATGCGCAATTAATACTCATTATATATAAAGTAATATAATTGTATACTAGGTTTTTTTTACGGAAACGTACAACTTCGAGCTAAGGCGATATTTTGTGCAGCCTCGCGATACCGTTCCGGTCGTCAATGTTTATGTCCTACGAACTTTGGCGTTTGCAGTAAAACATTTCTTGTCCGCAGATTCAAAACCTTTGTCACTTGACGGAAAATCTGTTTTGTTGTCCGAGTCAACTTTCGATAATACATTCATATGTTGTGCTGCACTGCATATTTCAGTTCAGGCTACAGCTATATACTCGACTTGTGTTTAAGATCACTTTGCAAGTTGTAATCCTACAATTTGGTATACTCATGGGACATTTCTTTCAGAAATTTGGAAAAGATATTAAACGCTGTATCTTCTAAGGTCTACGACAGGTGCGTCTTGCTCAGAATATTTATTCATCTGCAACATTTTATTTCACTTCTTTGTGAAGGTTTGTTCTTCTTGTCCGAGGTTCTAAACAGGAAAATCGTTACGCCCACACGGTTCATTTGATTAATGAATTGAGTAAATTCTACGTTTCTTGTTTATATATATTTCATCGTTTATTCCCTTATCAAATAAGATGAGACATTCTCAAAGCACAAATACAGTGACGTGCTAAATCTTGCATGAATGTTTGTTGAATGCGCAGCAATATAATATTTCTACAACAGTGAAATATTAAATAACAAATAAAATAGATTAGCTTTACTTTCTTATCACGGATACCTCTTTTTAGTAAGCAGAAAAATCGAGGCAGGCTTTAATCGACGGATGCTTAAAACCAGGCGATTATTTTCCACTCTGCGTCATTGTGATGTGCAATATTATTTCACACTTTTTGGCCTGTTCAACAAAGGACAATAAATGTAATGACCGCTACAATATCGCTACAGAGCTACGATAAGAGCATTTTCCAAGCTGAACAAACTCAAGACAATGTGAACAATATACTTGTTAAATGCAAAAGCCAAGTGTACGTTATGTTTTGCTAGATTGATGGCGTTTCCTTGATCGAGACCACCTTTAAAGTTCCGAACTACGTTAACAAAGCTATTTATACGGCGTGGACAAGTTACAGACCATTTCAATGTTTCGAATCAGTCTTGATTAAGAGGTCACGAGGCAAATCAATTGAAGCAAAGAACGGAAAAAATTTACAACAAGTTAGAGTCAGTAGTTTTACACGAAGAATGAAAATATTGAAACTTTATTACTGTGAACAATTGATGCGGTAAAGTTATGCAACAGGGTGTGCTCATATCATAAAATTCTAATGATCATCAACAATATTTTAAATTGGCAGAGGGTTATATCATTTGACGGAGGTGCAAGAAAAATAGTGCAACGTATTCAAAAGAAAATAGAAGGAGAGGGCGTACTTGAATTTTGAACTCATGATGTTATGGTTTACATCCTTCTTGATCACAAGGCGGTCTTGAATGAGTGAGTTTAAGCGGAAACACTGGTCCAATAGCTTCTGATGCAACATCTTAACAGGTTTTATCGGACAAGAATCATCATAAAGCTTAGTGCGAATTTTTTGATTAAGAGCGAGTAATGTACGAGCTGTTCACTCAAGTCATGGTACAGTACCATGTTCGTACTCTTTGAGAGGGACAATTTATGAATTAATAACCATTCTTTCTTTCTTTTGGCAGGGAAGGCGGTGACAATTTGAACTTAATACAGAAATAAAGAGAAGGAAACTGTTTATATCGAATGGACCAAATATGCATACCACTTTGATGGCCACAAATTAAAACAACATGGTTTCTTTGCTGTATTTAATCCCCTTTTCAACAAGTGCCTAAGATGGGGTACACCAGGCAGCAGCAGCAGCAACAACAAGAACAAACAACAACGTTACAACGACAACAACAACAACAAGAACAACAACAGCAACAACAACAACAACAACAAAATAATAATAATGATCATAATACAATAACACTACTACTACCACTAATAATAACAATATAATAATAACATTAGAACTCGTTGATGGACTTGAATTTGGTGGCAAACATTTATTTTGTCATTGTTACATACACGACTTGTCCTATAAAATGTTGTTTTCTTCAAAGCTTAGCCTGTGGCCAAATTATTGAAAATTCTATGTATTTTGCAATAAAATTAGACGTCATATGTATCTAATAGTTTGTTCTCGTGTTATTGTCTTCGTCGAGATGAGTAGTTCACTATGTTTGAAGGTTTCAAAGGCCTTACATGAAATACGACATTTTATCCTTGGTTGAGAGTTTTGTCACTAAGAAGGTTGCACCTTAGGCTATATGAAGCACAGATGAATAGGCGACACTTAAAGATGGATAGAAAGTGAATGATGATTCCAGGGCCATTTGCATCTCCGTTCTAATTGTCCTTGGTTCAGGAGAGGTCTACTAAACACTCGCTTATCTGGCGATATCATTTGACAGCTTGGTCTATACTGATACCTGTCTGTAGGGGCAAAAATGTTTATACTTAATTAGTGTTCATGTTTTGGAAAGGCAAACAAACCTACAGGGTTTTCCTAGACCAAGATCGCAAAGAGAATCAACCACTAAAAATGAATACAGCTAAAAACATATCGACTGGCGACTTGACAAAACGTTCATATATCGAAATTCCTCGTTAATAAGTTGATGTCTACCACTGTCAAACGACGCACAAGGGAACAAACGAAATAATAGCGGGTTTTTTTTTATTTGCACATGTCTGCATTTTCGTAGGAAACAAGTAAGACCAGATAAGGTGCATGTTTCTGAAAACATGCCGAGAGGCTTTTTACAGGGATTTGCGCTGAGGAATCATAATAATACTAAAACTTCAACAATAAAACCGAAAAAAGTGTTTATGATACATAAAAGTACGCCAAGCTTCTGACACATTGCGATCACCCTAAAGTAAATTGCACTATCTGCGGATGACATCAGAATTCAAATTGTTAAAAAAATATATTTAGGGAAACATGTTATACCATTCCGATAGTCAAATTTCTATAGCAAGGCAGCACTGAATGAAAAACACAGACGTATGGTGCCTAACCGAAAGCCTATCCATCTTCATGATTCAAGGTATTTTTGCATTAGATATGGGCTTGATGTTTTATTTTTTTGTAATTCTAGTTTGTATTTTATTCATCTATATCAAACGTTTCACATGTGGTGACTGTGTCTGTAGTCAAACGTTTATAGGTTGCAACATTTTCGTATTATAAATCTTTCCATTACCACCTGCAATCACACGCAAATAATTTGTTCATCGCCCACGAAAATAACTAAGTAAAATTGAATCGGCTGAACATCGCAGAGATGATATAACCGATATCATCACTTTGTAAGTACATGTAGACCTGCAGTACGTCAGTTATAAACTTCAATAAAACTATTAAAATATAAGAGTAGTCAACAATAAAAAAACAACTAGACATTGTGGTCAAAGGCATTGCAGAGTATAGCCTGTTATAACTTCTGAAAAAGTGACCAAATAAGAGGAAGTTAGGGAGTCCTTAGTGTATTAACTATCATGGTAGATGTCCCCTAGCTTTTAAAAAATGTGTGAAAAGGGAATGTTATTTTTGCCGTTTTTCAGGAAAGTTTGACAAGGCAGTGCTTGCATTCAGAATTCGTGACTGCTATTGTAAATGCATTTTTAGATTCTTTGAGTGTCAAAGAGGTGTCAAAAGTGAGATTAACCAAAAAGACCGCTCTGTGACTTCAAAAGAGGGGTGCAAATATGGCCTGTTTTCAACATTTTTGACAGAATAACAATTTTCCTATATAATTTTATGCCAATTTAATCCAATCTTTAAAATGAGATATGGACATGGAATTTTTACAGCCTATTAACAAGGTTACAGACAAGATGAACATGGCACAATTTTCCTGTATTTAAAGTACTTTTTGAAAAATCACATTTTTAAATTTGAAAGAATTTTTTAATAATTTTTGATATGTAAACCCATGTAAGATCATAAAAACAAATTTATTTACAAATCCTGCCGTACACATCTTACAATTAATAGTGTTAACATATTTATAACTAATTTGGTAGTATTAAGTACTATCCAGTTATTATTAAATTCAAATATGTAAAAACAATGTGAAAAATTAAATTTTAATATTTAACTGGTGTCATATTTCAAAACCATGGCTGCAAATATACAATTTTTAAATAATTTGGAGAAAGTATTTGGTAAGGGAATTATCCTGAAAAATTGAACTAAATATCTTTATTCTAACACTTGAAACTTGACATTAACTCTGAGAAAAGAATTGGTGCAAAAATAGCCTTTCCAGCCACCTTAAACAAGGTCAGTCGTAGAAAGGAATGTCCATCAAACAACATGTCTTAATATTGATACTCTCAAAGTCAAAGATGTTGTTTACAAGTGAGTACTTGCTCCTTTTAGTATGTGCACCAAAACGGTGAGACTTAGGGACCGTGGATAATTAAAACACGCGGACGGCTAACGTAACTTCCGCGTTTAGGGGAGGGGATTTGACTGTATTTCGATTCCCCTGCGCAAAAATCGCACTATATGTTTACATATCAACATCTCGCTCAAATTTTACTGTATCACAAAATGTCGCGCTCTACTGTTTGGCGTGTACCGGGCCAGTGCGACACCTGTGCTACACCATTCTTTTGACATACATGTGGTTCAGTGCATGTGGTTCAGTGCACAGTGTGAAATAACGTAACAAACATTTTGATACATTGCATCCTTGTCGAGTTGGCGCTTACAAAGATTTATTTTAGAGAAGGTATGGCAGCAGTGGTAGGAGCGTATGTGTGGTGCGTGATTTTGCCGAGTATTTCAGTCCGTTGCAAGTTCTTCACTAGGTGACTGGATGCTGTATGTTGTGGGTTCGAACCTGATTTGAAACATCATATATTCATAGCCACGTAATTACCAATTGTATGATATAAAATGAGGCTGGGTTGAATTTTTGCACTTTCAAACTTTCGTTTTGGGAGCGGGAGGGTCGAGGCCTATCGCACACTTAGTTTTGTTTACCTTGCGCTTGCATTAATTATCCACGGCCCCTTAAACTTCAAATTGCTCAAACATTCCTGAGAGTATGTCAACCCATTTACCTTTAAAATCACAAAGGGAAATTTAAGGTCACCGTAAAAATGTTTCATACCAGTAATACTTACTAATCCTTTCAAATACAATATCCGACATTCTCCGTGTTATCTCTTGTGGTTAAAATGCCATTAGGCAGTGAACGTTCTCTTGCTCCTTGAAGTTTTAAATGAGCCTGCACAAGCATAAGAGCAGAAAAATATGGCTTTTTCTCTTCAAGGCGCGGCTCGCCCTTAAAACAAGTATCTCCTTACTAAAGTAAGCTAATCTGATTTTTGATTTTCTACCTGATTTCTGCTAGTGTGGAGCATTGACGAACTTAAGGGATAAATGCATTTGTTATGTATACAACACTGGTGAGAGGCACATGTTTAAAATAACTTCATGTTTGCATAACTTTGCTTGAGGTCAAAGAGTGTATGTAGATAGTGCAACAGTTGACGCTGGAAGTCCAGGACATCAAAGTCACACCGCGAGAAATGTTCTTGAGCAATGGCATTTACTGTTTATACTATGTAAACACCAAGTTGTGTTAGGAAATAAAGTGATAATCGGACATGTACTGACTTTACATCAAAATATAATGCATCACACGAATTGTTGTTTCTCTAGAAGTAGGAATGTTAAAATATATGATTTTTTAACAATATAAGTATGGCTAAGAGTGATACTGGCGCATATGGGGAATCTCCCGTTCACAAGGAAGTCACACTTTTCCAGAATACAAGGTGCCATATTCGTTAATTCCATTGCACATACATTTACAATTTAACATCAGATATTTTCTTGGGTGTTCCCTTGCATTACTTTATTTCCAAAGCATTTCGTGAAAACAAATGTTCTGTGTACGATAACACATCTTATTAACAATAAGGGAGGGATTAGCAAATTTTTAATACATCCCGTAGCAGTCAAGCATTCAAGAACAGAGAAATATGTCCCATCATTTCAAGTTCAAAGTTCAACTTGGTTGAGTGCATGGTCTCTTTGAGGTAGAAAGAGGACAGTGAGTGGTTCGCTGTGTATCCAACAACAAGCAACTGTGACCCGCCCTAGCCCTGCTTCCAGTGACACATTGTAGACTGACAGGGTCAAATGAGCAACATTTCCAACTTCATGATGGCGTTAGTTTTCTTCCGAGCTAATTGTGGACAGCCCTCTACGACTGTTGTGATATTTCTGCTGACTGTTTTGAAATTCGTGTGTGAAGTTTCCGCCGTGATGTCTTCTCTACATTGATGTCATCCAATGGCAGGGTATGTTCTACACATAGTCTAATTGAATGTTTATTAATTGTTGTACACTAGGTCTCATCGAATGGGTATGCTACTGTACTGGTCCCATTGAATGGTATAGTATTTCATATTTACAGCTTGAATAAAGAAAAGTGTGAACATGTAAAATGAAATAAGATGTTTAATTTAATAAGATGTTTACCTGCTGTGTTGTGTCCTCGATTAATCTCGAAAGCCTACACGTGCATTTAAACAAAGTATACTACTTTGAACTTATATCAACACACAAATAAATGATAATTTATCTATCCGTGACACTCATAATTAATAGCATTTTCTACGTGTTGAAATTATATTTACAACAATCAATGTAAACCGCATATTCACTGCTGATACACTTAAAACTTGTAACGTCCGAGTTGCAATAATTTATTAACATGTTGAACTTCAACACAAGAAAAAATAGAACAACATAACAAATTTACAAATTATGGACATGAGTATGGTTCCCGTGTCTTAGTTAGTGATAAAATAATCAAATATGACATGTTGACAATTCTTCACCAAGGCGAACAGAAAATGTTTCGCAATGTTTACTGATTCAGTGCATTTGTTTAGCTGCAACAATTTGGCCCAGAGATTTCCAAGTAATGTCGGTTTTTGTCAGTAATCACCACAGCGTATGTCAGATACTCGCATTACCAACGTGTCATGTGTTCGCCATGACCTGCATGATCACCTGATGGATTATTGACTAAATAATATGCGTACGATACGGTAATCAAGACGGGTCTAAAGTCCTGAGCCTCTGTAAGCGTTGCTATGCAACATTCAGAAAGTTTGCACATGCGCACAACGTTCAAAGTTCCTTAGTGAAGATCGGAATCTCCTATATGTAGACGGCGATTTCAGATTAGTGTTCTACGTTTACATGCTACTTACGACTATTTTCATATTCATGGTTAGACGAGAGCGCCACATACGCTTTTAGAAGATACGGAATTTGTATTCAAGGTAAGTCTAATGAATTACACTCAAATGCACTAAAGGCTTCGGTATAAATCTCTGACACGAAGCCGAAAAAAGCTGTGTAAGGCTTTATAAGGTACAGGTTTGGGCTCCAAAGTTGATCTTTACGTTGAGAAGCTTCCTTTTCGGCAGAGTAATTAATGTGAATTTAGTTTTCATAAACTCTATGTGTTTAACATAAACGTGTGTTGCAGTATGATATTAATTCAGTATGATAATCTTATATAAGCCCCATTTCTCAATCCGGTTTTATGCAACAGAATTTCCAATGAGTTTCCAATGCTCATGTTATAAATGCTACTCTAAGTTTGGCGAACATGGAATATGTTGAAGGATAGATATCATATTGCTATCGAAGATAATGACCGAAACTGATTTGAAGAACATTGGGAGACATAGTAATCTTCAATTACATGTAGTTTTGCCCGATGAGTAATCTTTACCTACCTTACAGTAAACTTAGTGCATTTTTCCTCGGAGTTTTAATCGTTTTCAATGTCAGATTATACTGTTAAAATATGCAGAAATCAACCTGATTTAAATATGTTGAATAACTTTTTTCCAGGCTGCAACTACAAGACAACAAAGGATACAGGATGGGTTGTGGTGCATGTAAGATGTGTAATTTGTGTACATAGATTTAACTGCTCACTAGCATTTGTATTTCTCTTCTGTAGTCATACTTACAGCGTCGAGTATGAAATCAGAGAAAAAATCTAGTAATTGTCTCTTGTACCTCATCTTCATCACGTCCACCCACATGACTTGGAAATGAAAGAAACGAGGGAGCTCAGCAGTTTAACAAATTGGACGCCTTAGTTTTGAAATTATCAACTTTAATTTCCTTTTATATAATTAGTTCACAAACAGCCCGAGCTTAATGAGTTTACAGGTCAAAACTTATCATACTTCGATACTATATCTACCGTACAACTTCTAAAACGACCTAGTCAATCCATTTTCCGTGCCACTAGCATTGTGACACCTTACTAGGCTGTTTCTCACTGGAAAGTCTTCACATGCGTTACACGCTCTACTGCATCGAAAGAATATATGCATGAAACATTATAAGCGTTTTCAGGTTATGTTTGTATTTGTTATTTGTTGACATTTACCTCTTTAAACCCTTTAGCTTATCAACCTATAGACTGTCAAGGTCGTATCACTTTCGAACACGTCAACAATGCGATAAAAGAAATGAAGAAAGAACTATGGGGAAAACGAAACGGCAATCTCTGAGAGCAAGGAAGAAGATAAGAACTGTTTGCGATATTGTTACACTATCCTCTCTGACCAAAAATTTGAGGTAAGTTTGACCACAAAAAAGACATAAGACCATTATTTTGTCAAATTATCCTTATCATTTATAGTAGTGTGCTTACTTCTGTTTTCAGTGTCTAACCTATGGCATGGCACGTCTTACATTTCATAAATGTTCAGATTATATTATTCAGAATTCTTCAGAATTTTCAGAATATATATGTTCAGAATATATAAGCCTCCCAATTCCATGTCTAGGGCGTGTCTAAATTAGCGAACTTAATTAAGTTAGCAGACCTGTAGACGTCCACTACAGTAAAACCAAGTGCAGCAAAAATATGAATTATCATCATCCAACATATATTTTCTTCCACAGTACGATAGAATAATTGTCTATTGTGACTATGGTACCCTGGTTTTTAATAAGGCAAATGGAACAAAGAAAAGCAATAAGAAGTTCAGTACAGCAGCAATGTGAAGGATGGCAAAGGAGAGCCTCTTCTTTTAAAAATACTACGGTCGTCATATTATCCCAATAAAGGAAAAAGGATGGTGGGTGTATTAATATATGCAAACTACTTTTCATTTGTTGTCATTATGTTCCGTTCACACATTTCTTTAGAATTGTCACACATGGTCAATGTACCCATATCACAGATAGCAAGCTGTAAACTCCTAACGGAACGTTTCACTTTAATTTTTTATTATGCAATGCCCATTTGGGTATCCATTTTTGTCGCATTGCTATTTTAGATCACTCTAAACTGCTTTTTTTCGTAAGTCATTATCAAATTCGGTTCTATTTCGTCGTGTTTTGCCATCTACCTGTTGTGCTGTACTATGTTGCTGTTTATTTATTCCGTACACTGTTGTGGCTTTGGCTTTTGCTGCCTACGTTCATAAATATTCAAAACAAACTCTGAAATGTATTGATCAGTAAAACATTTCAAAGGAATATAGCAGAGTAAATACGATTGAACTCAGAGGCGGAATTTAACAGAGACTGTACTCTTAATTAATGCCGATGTATAATACATCTCTGTTTTAATGTGATGATTCTCGTATAAAAGGAAACGCTTAGCGTCAGCAATCGTGTAACAACCAGAACTCAGATAGTTCCTATGTAGCGCAGGGTCTCAATCATATATTTAAAACATGTCAGCATAATTTCGCATATCCTTCCTATACATTGCACAATTGTTATATAAAGCCACAAAGGGTCAGTTTTTTCAACCTCTGGGAACAATACTTTTAGTATGCAGCTGCACAAACAGAGTAAACCTAAGCTTTAGCTGGTGTCAGAAAGGGAGAACAAGGCTATACGTCTGCTCTGTGTGTTCTCAGTGTGAAATAAGCTTAGGGCCATTCGGTTCATTCTTAAACTTGGGTACTGTCCTATGATTTCTTAAGACAGTGCATTTTCTTTTTCGTATCTTTATTACTAGCTACTTAATTATATTAACTTTAAATATTATTAAATTTCTGTCTTATAACTCACCTTAATACAACTCAGCGTCCCTCTAAGCAGGATACAACTTGTTTCAACCATTGTTGTTCACGTTTCTTCGAATTGGACATCGTGTTACTCAAGAAAATCATTCTTTTTTTCTTTTGCAGGAAAAACGACAATCTAAAGAAGAAAATCTTTGATCGTCGATCTAAATCTTAAGGATTATTTCTTCATCGATAGAAAACGATTAAGTGTAGGACTGATGTGTTTTTTAAAATCAGAGATAATCGCACGTGAGTGTTAGACAGATTAAAAGCGAAGATTGGCATGCACCACATGGTACAAAGACTACCGCTGCCACGACTACTAATAGTACTCTGGCCACTGTTACTGACATTTATCCTCTCGTCATCTTCTGAATGATTTACGCAAAGAGCGTTAAACTATAGATGCATACATTAAGTATTTGACTGTTGTAAACATGACATATCCAATAGGTCAATATGTAATTCAACGAAAACGTATAATTTTTTAAAATAAAAGTTGATTTATAGATGCCTCTTTGTTACTTCTCGCCTTTCTATTTCTCAGTATGATTATGGATATTATATATTGAGTTTGAGTCAAAATGTATTTGATACTGCTTTTCCACCTCCTTTGATTGCTATGTAAGAGACAAGTGTCTCAAAGGGTATCAGAAGCAGTTTTGAGCGATATTTTATCACTTTCCCTTTATTTTGATTCGCATAATGCATGAGAGCGCGTATGGAACGTTCACTCTTTATTAACATGGTAATCGTCAAAATAAAATAAGAACTTAGATTGTTTGTTTGAATACATTTTTAGGGCGGGAAAGTAGCTGACTGGGTCTAGTTGTCGGTGATATCAAATTATATCATTCTCCTATTATAACACGTATTTTTAGGGAGCAAAAATCCTGGGAAATGTGTTAATACCTAAGTTTGTGCTGAACGTAACCAACAAAGCTATTTTTAAAGAAACATTTCTCATGACAGATGACAAAGAAATCCTTTCATACTATATGTTTTCAAAAGTAGATAATCTAAAGTTTATTATGGTAGCAGTAGTTTACTCGAATGATGAAAAGACTACATATTTAGGGTAGAAAACCTCAATTTTGGTATTAATGACATAGATTAATCTAAGTGAAAAAATGATACTATTTTTCTGAAATTTAATATTTCATTTGAAAAAAAAATACATGTAGAAAGAACCCAGAATGTTCTATTTTGCATTATCTATCCTTGTTCTAAAATGGCAGGGTTATAAGGACTGACATTCAAAAATGTAATTAAAATTATGCAAAATTAAGATGGCTCTTGTTTAAAATATACGAAGTTTAGAGCTTAAAATATTAGTATTCTGTTGACTAGTATTTAAAAAAGATTATATAAAAGTTTCAGAAAATTTGACGCAGCCAGATTGCAGTTAAATTCATTAGAAATCTTGAAAATGGGAGAAACGAGAGGCCTTGGAATCGGGTGATTTGCACAAACGTGCATAAATTTACACTTCTTTCCCATCCAACTTACGACCGCTTGACAAGCTATAAGGTTAGGTGAACCCAACCAATATTTTAATTTTGGGTTAACAATTACTTTAAATTGAACGAATATTTGCAAAAAAAGATTTGAGCAAATATGCTGTGTTTCATGCAACGCTTCATTAAAGCTAATATTTCGTTGATGGGAAAGACAAACACAGTTACTGGTCCTGCTGACCAACATCAAGAAAAGGAACCACTGTTAAAAAGTAAGACTGACCTTTCAAGGCCTATTGTGCATGATAACACTAGGAATATCGCATTGGATTTTTCTCAAATCGATTGATACCACATGACAACGCACTGACTTGGTAACCAACAACGCAATAGCTTATTTGTTTTGCTTACTTGCTTACCTTGTATGGGCAAACGGACCGTTGTGATATGATGTAAGTTTCTGGAAAACGAGCAAGGGCGCCTTGTTCCGACCTTCACACATTAAGAAGTCATGGTATCACACATTGGTTACAAAACTAAAACAAATTTCGAAAGCTTTTGCTATTCCCAAACTAAGACCAGCTCTAGACACATGATGGTCACCCTCAATTAAATAGCACTTTGTATGAGTGGCGTTAAAATGTCACTTGTTTGACATTCATATCAAGAACGTTAACACCTATAGCAGGGTAGTACAACGGATTATCCAGTAGTCCGTGGTGCTGTTTGTAACAGGTGAATTCTTAAAGGCAATGCTTTCATTACGAGATCATATCGAAGCATGTTGGCCTTCCGAACCACCGTGTCCGTACAAAAACAATTCAACTAACATTGTCGATGGGGAGGTATTTTGTTCGGATTGTATTCATAACTTTAAACGTTTAACTTCAGGCGGTTGAAAAGAGATGTTTCCAAGGGGCAACTTGTTCATTGCTGTAACCCTTTGATCGCCGTACATATTTAACTGATACATTTATCGGACAAAATTTAAGTGCACACTTTGCGGAAACTGTGAGGTGCAAAATAATCCATTTTATGTAAATTCAATTCCGTGTTGTGGTAAACACTGTTTCATTGAAATAGACTTCATTATTAACCCCAACGATAGTTTGATCAGTATATGTCTTTAGAAGTTTAAATAGATGTATACGTTCATGTATTCTTCTTCAAAAATTTCTCTAAAACATCGTTGTGCTTAACAAAGGCTTTGCATTGTCAAATGTTTTACCTCGCAAAAGTCCAGGAGAATATTAATTGGACTTTATAGCTTGTCAAATTTTATTCGTCAATAACAGTCATAGTGATAGGATAACTGACGAATAATTAGAACACTGTAGTGCACACTGAACAGTTGCTTGCACATATTGTCGTATGGTGTCAACTTAATACGGAATAATTAAAACAGACACGCTCAATTGGTTTATGGGGGGGGGGAGAAAGATTTCAGTAAATGATGGTTCGACGTTGCAAAGCAGAGGCACTCAACGAACCAATCCTAGCCCGATCTCTTAATACCCAGCGATTAGCATATCCAATGAGGGCGGTGTTTATTAGAACAGTTTGTCCTCCACTGTGCAATTTTACAGCCCGTAACCACTACATAGCTTTCGTCAACGTCATTTTAAATCTTGTGCAGCTCGAATCATTTGCTGTAACTCTATGTCTTGATGCAACAGATAACCGTCTGCGCTTACCGTGGCGACATTACTCGTCCCTTGACCGACAGTAAGACAGAAAGAGAAGTAGCCATTCGAGCTATAAAGTTTAGAGCATAATTTACTTGGACGGTAAGTAAAACTATGCATTACTGGAAAGTTTTATTGGTCTTTTGTCTTTGCATTTTATTCAAAGTCCGTAATTTGGCATTGTCTGATAGTGGGTTGTACATTTTATAGTTTAATGATTCATGTCTGTCTTCTTCACTTTATTACAGGTCTTACGAATCAAATTATATATCTCGTTATCTGTGTAGTCTTAAGTCTCGTAATATATTGCCTTAATTTGCTTACAGATATGTATTATTCAACAAAACAGCACAGTAAAATTGTCTTTTGACAAATTTGAACATTCTCTTTGATTGATTTAACGATCGAATGCACAAAGTCCTAATATTCCCATTAATATCTTGAAAGATAATCAAGGAAGTCAATAACGAGAATCAGTATCTCGTAACACCAATACTCCGAAGGAGCCGTTGCCGAAACAATTAACAAATGAAGAAAGGGCTAGCTGGTATCAATCTGAAAGTTGAGTTGATCAAATTTGACTGTATGTGTTAGAGTTATGTTCAACTTCAAAGTTTTGTCATGAATATAGAATTTTGCGTGCTTGCTTGATTTTTAAAACATATTTTCATTACCAATGACACGTATTTTCAGCTCGAGTAAACCAAAAACCAACAACAAATAAATGGGTTGTATTCATTCTGAAGCACGTGAAGAAAACATTTCTAACGTCAAGCACCTTTTTATATGTATTGTTGTACTCCAAAAATGACCAATGCTCAATTTTATGATATGGAGAGATTTTTGTGAGTCACTTGGTGTTGTTGATATGCACAACAATTGAGGGCGCAGTGTATATGGAGAAACAATGCACAAATCTAAACCCTTAAATGGTTCGTTAATGAGTCCCGGGGACTTATGGATTGGAGTCCGTTGTCCGCCGTCCGCGCGTCTCTGCGTCCACGCACATATATCATACATGCCTTATCATGACATACGTATGCACGACATTGTTTTTGTGGAGGTTGCATTATAAGTGTAAATTTGCATAGTTAGCGAGTTTAAAAAAAAGCTTTGTTTCTCGAGAGATATTGTGCAGTCACACAGAGTTAAATATGGAGTTCTGTGTCAAATGGTTGCTAATTTACTTAGGGTGACATTTCAATGAATACTCAATCAAAGTTATTAAAACTTCCTAGAGATATTAGGCTAAATGTGTTGCAAAAATGTATGAAGACGTTTATCAGTATCGTGTTAATTCATTGCTAATTTGCCTATAATATAAACTGTCGTAACTGTGGTAATATTTTGAGAAGTACAGGATCAAATTTGTTGAAATGTGATACAAATATTGACCATTTAATGGCAAACTTGCATAGATATCAAACGGAAGTCTAAGTGTCGAACGAACCTCATTTTCACCTGGAGGCCAAATCATCAGACTCGGGTTGAAAAAGTTTTCAGGGATAAACATAATGACTAATCACGTATTTTGACTACGCCATGCGAAGCGGGTAGGGCACGAATTCAAACAAATATGATGTGTTTAACTTCTTCAAAGTTCTAGTCTCTTATATGGCTTGCAGAATGTTCATGCATGTTTTAACTTAACTATTCTACACGTTTGGCCTAATATTATAGCTAAATATTTGATTTAAATCGCTTTGAATTGATTAATTGAAAGACATGGCTAACTCTATTCATTTTATTCTAGGCAGAACTATCTGACGCAGGTATGGCTTCGTGTCTAAACAAAGGTGAGACTTCGTTGGCTAAAACATCGTTTGCTACAGTCACTAATAAATATCTCTGAAAAAGAAATGATGCTGTACGTTTTATGTATAATCAAACTTGCGCCCACCTCTGTAAATCATATTAAATATAATTCCAATGGAATGTGGTCACGTCTTAAGAGTTGAAGTTAGATAATATGGATGACTGATGATTTTTTTCTGTAGTCATTATTAGCTCACGTTTTTACACTGGGCTAATGTCATAGCGTTGTCTGTCTGTCTGTCTGTCTGTCCGTGTGTGTGTGTATGTGTGTATGTTAGTGTGTGCGTGTCTGTCTGTCTGTCTGTCTGTCTGTCTGTCTGTCTGTCTGTCTGTTTACACGATCACTAAACAATGCCTGAACAGATTCAAGTCAGATTTGGTACACAGGTACCACATGCTACTTGCAAGAACTGATGAGATTTTGGTTAGTGTGGCTTGCATATTAATGACGTTATGCATTATCAGTTTTTTTTCTGTACAATGGTTTGCCTATGGAGACGGTAATGACAGTCTAGACATATATCAAGAAATACTGCACAAAATTTCATGAAACTTTTCACAGATAACAATACAGATGACAATGAGATACTGTGAGTGTCATGTCAATTATCTTCTGATTTGCATATCAAATGAACTTTTATTATTAGTGACATAACTCTGAAATTCCTGCGCCAAACTTGATGTTGCAATGCAACAAATATTGATCTGATATATATCTAATTATTCTTTGAAACATTGCGAAGTACAAAGTTAGTAAATGGCTCATTTGCATATTTTATGAAGTTTGTAATTAGTCATATAACTCCGATATAACTTCACCAAATGTGACTAATTCTGCTGAAGATACTGTTCCGACTGATATCTCACTGTGGTGTAAAGCTTTTAGAAGTGTGAAGTTAATTGTGGGTACATTTGCATATTTAATGAACTTTGTAATTAGTGATATTACTCCGAAATTACGGCACCTAAGTCAGTGAAATCTGGTACAGATATTGATCTGGTATATATCAAACAGTAATGAGAAGCATCGAACAGTGCCAAGTTAACAAATTGCTCATTTGCATATTTAATGAAGTTTTGTAATTAGTCACATAACTCCGAAATAACTGCACCAAATGAGATGAAATCTCCTGCAGATACTGATCTGACATATATCTAATTGTGGTGTAAAGCATATAGTTGTGTGGAGTTAAATAAGGGTACATTTGCATATTAAATGAACTTTGTAATTAGTGATATTACTCCGAAATTACAGCCTTAAATTGGATGAAACTTGCTACAGATGTTATTCTTATAATTATCTAATTTTACTGAGAAGAATTGAGCAGTTTCAAGTTAATAAAAAGCTCATTTGCATATTTAATGAAGTTTTGTAATTGGTCACATAACTCCGAAATAACTGCACCAAATGAGATGAAATCTCTTGCAGATACTGATCTGACAGATATCTAATTGTGGTGTAAAGCATTTAGTTGTGTGGAGTTAATTAAGGTTCTTTTGCATATTTAATGAACTTTGTAATTACTGATATTACTCCAAAAAACAGCATTACATTTGATGAAACTTGATACAGATATGGTCTGATAAACATTTAATTGTACCGAGAAGCATCGAGTGTGTCAAGTTAATAATTAACTCATTTACATATTAAATGAAGTTTTGTAATTAATTATTTAACTCTGAGAGTACTGTGCGAAAGTTGATGACACCTGCTAATTATAATGTTATAACAGATATCTGATTGTTCTTATTACTCGCCTCACACGGATGTCGATTATATTGGTATGAATTGGGTTTATTGACAGGAATATTGAAAAAGATAATACAATTAATCTTCGTCAGAGATAGTTACTCTGGCAGTAGACCGATACACGTCTAGTCTTATCTAGTAGTCTGTCTGCCACTCTGAGTCAGTGCTCAATTGACTGCTGTCAGAATATACAATTTCGGCCTTTGTTCTTGTGTTTTGGTTAGTGATTATCCTGAGGTTTGCAAATGTTTCGTAACATATCCTTGCACGTTGTTTCAAAAATGAGACCGATCAAAGGTACAATTGTTTTACACATTTTCATAACAGTCAAAGGTATGCAGTAATTCATGTCATGCTGTATTATTTCATGCGTCCAGTAGTGTCTGATGAATGTCAATACATGTCGACTCATCAGCAGTAAATTTCAATGCTTGAAAACTAACTTAAAGTTTGTCGTTTGTCAAACTCAAATCTGTACAAGTCATTTCTTCCATTCTGAGGTCACATTAGCAGGTCGAGTTGTTGTGATGAATAAACGCTACAATTTTCTAATCGGTTTACTAGATATCCAACATTCAGTGAAGCGTACTACTATAATGAATCTGTTGTAAAACACGTGAGCATATTCTGTTCTATATCGGTTTCCGTTATGTGTGATTTGAAAAAGTACGTGATATTATTTAAAGCAGTCCTTGAAATAGTGGCTTGAAAATACATGGAAATATCCTACTCAACTCATTAATCAATACTTTGATAATGCCACCCTACCGCTTCCAGGAAAGCTCAGGAACTTGTCTTTCTCTCTATAGCTATTGTACATGGGATTGGCTGTAGTCTCGCCGCGATATGTTTTAGTTATAACAACAACAACAAAAACTTTCATTTCGCTTTAAATTGTATAACAACCATTAGCTTAGTAAATAAAATTGTAACGACTCGGATTGCAAAAGTGGTATGGCAAATTTTCATTCATAGAGTTGTAATGCGATATTTCGACCTTTCACTAATAGTTCTTCTAACATTTCCCTGGCAGAAATAACGTTTCAGACAATCACACGAGAAATTCGAAAATTGAAGAATGAAAATGATATTCGTTGCATGCGATATTGCTACTCACTACTGCAACGGGGGAAGGAAAAGGTGATACTATTTATGCATCTCTATAGTTGGACCTCAATTAGTCGGTCATATCACTGATACCTAATTCACATGCCGCAAACGCCAAAAAAATTTAAAGTATGACCAAAAAGTTTTCAAAACTTGTGACAACTCTAGCTAAACGAATTAGCGTTGTCATTTTTGTCACCATTTACGGGAAGAAAAACTCTACAGAGGAGAAAAGGAAACTTTACTTTTTTACTTAACTTTCGATAATCCAATAACAATCTCACAGCAAATTTGCGTATCATTCTTTGTGATAGCAACCCTGATTATGTCGTGTATCTTAACAAATTGCAAATTTCTTCTTCTAATCACTGTAGAAAGAGTTTAGGGATAAGAATAAATTGGAAAGCTGCAAGAAATTGCGTGGAGTAAGGATCAAAGTCCACCTTGAAGATGAAACGCAAATTGTTCTTGGGCGTGGACCCGAGGACTGTTGTATAAAAATAGGTTCGGACGGAATGCCAATATGTGTAAGCGAAGCGAAGCTTGTTACTATCGGCATTATCGAACCTAGACGTAGCTGTGATTGTTCGAAAAACGTAACGTTTGAACCACAAGAAATGAGTATGGATAATTCTCCGAATGAAGGTAGGAAGTATGATATTCACTTTTAAAAGCAAAAAACAAAAACAAGACAAAACAAAACATAACCCTGTAAGAAAATTCACTGCAAAGTAATCATAGATATGTTGTTAGCAATTGTGGGGAAATGACAATTTGAAGTGGAAGTATTTTATTTGAGCTATCCGTGAAGATGTTCATTTCAAGATCATAATTATTTGCTTTGTGTGGCGCTAAACGTGTGTCAGGTTGAAGGCTATCGTCACTTGCTCATAATAATCGCTTTTCAATGTACTTTTGGGTGACATATGCTCGCGAACCTTTATGGGTAGCTAGGCGTTATGTTTTGTCACTAACAAACTTTAAAATTCTTGTTTCTTAGAAGTACCCTTGTATAAAGGTCAGAAGCATTTCTGACCAAAAGACAAGGAATGTCGAGAATTGATTTTTACTGTGTATGTTTTCTATTATTCTAGAGGCAAGTACCATACCACAATCAAGAAGGGATTCTTCGAGCGAAGGTGAGAAATACTATCAATTATCATATACCTAGATTCGCCTGCCTGTGTAAAGCTATTGGAGAAAGCGCCAGCACTTCAGTGCATTTTTTACGTATCAAGGCCAGGCCCGGTGCCGAAATTTGGACGAACGAATTCTGCGCGTCCAAATATGGACAATCACGTGCGCATTTTTTAAATACTATCTCAATTCTGGTTACTACACTCGTTGCTATCCGCAAACGTTCGATTCGTACACAAAGCCAGAGCAAGATTAGGAAAACGTCTGCTCGTTTAGATCGTAGTGGCGTGCAACGACAGTACATCCGCTTTGATGACGTCGGCTGACATTTCTCAATTCTAGTGAAACATGTGTATATAAGTGAGTGCCTGTTCAGTATGAAATACAATACATTGAAATCAGGCTTTTATTCTTCTTACACCTCAATTTCAGCCTGTTGGTCACGTACTAGTACTTGTATCACCACTATTTGTAACAATCAACCCTATTTGTAACAAAACTTAATTTTCAAAAAACAATTGCCTTCTTTGTTGAAATATTAATAAAATATGCATATTTGTATGTTTTGGGGCAATTTTTTCCCCTTGTCAAAACTCATTTTTACGAAACTGCGTTTGTTACAAATTGGGTTGATTGTTACAAATAGGGGTGACATGTCAACCCTATTTGTAGCAATCAACCCTATTTATAACCGAAATTTGTGAAAATTGCACCAAAGCAAACTTTTGGCATGTATCTCCACGACTTGATTGTATCTTACGAGTAGGCCTCTCATCCCCAGGAACCTGCACAACGAAATTTAATCTAACGAGCATTTTCAGAAAAATGAGTTTCAACAAGGTAAAGAAAGAAAATTGCCCCCAAACAAACTAACATGTATATTTCATCAAGATTTCACAAAATACGGCCAAGTTTTTTTGAAAATGAGGTTTTGTTTCAAATTGGTTAAATTTTGTTACAAATAAGGTTGATTGTTACACATAGGCCTGATTGTTACAAATAGGGTTGCTACGTCATCCCTATTTTTAACAATCAACCCAATTTGTAACAAAAGTTAACCGAATATAGGTGTAGTAAGATTTCGGTCAGAAAACAAGATTCCTTAACATTTTTGACCGAAATTGGTGAAAATTGCCCCCGGAACAAACTTTTGGCATGTATCTCCACGACTTGATTGTATCTTACGAATAGGCCTCTTATACCCAGGAACCTGCACAACGAAATTTATTCTTACGAGCATTTTCGGAAAAAAATGAGTTTCGACAAGGAAAAAAAAGAAAATCGCCCCAACATATAAATATGTATATTTCATGAAGAGTTCATCAAATACGGCCAAGGTTTTTGAAAATTAGGTTTTGTTACAAATAGGTTGATTGTTACAAATATGGGTGATACAGTATTCATGTCGCTTTGCGCGTTCTACAAATTCTGCAGGTAAACAAAAAACGTCATTATATATATCCATCCGCGACGAAAAGCGGCCATCGCTTTTCTGAAAAGCTGACACAAATGGTGATGAATTTTTGATATCGAACGCATCTCCAAAACGATGCTGTAAACTACATATTTATCATTCCATAAGGTATATGATAAAACCTGTACGGCCCTGATAAGGCTTTTGCTTACCGAGGTTGTACGGCGGAAGGGTCCGAGAGTGCTATTCAGAGCCAATCAATGAGCATACAATCTGTAAGAAATTTCGCTGCAAAGTTATTACCAATACGTTGATAGCAATTGTGATGAATTGACAGGTTTGAGTAAAATATTTTATTTGAACTATCCATGAAGAGGTTCACTTCAATTGACTGACATTTTCTCTGTGTTTATCGACAAAGTTGCTGATGTTATAATGATCACCTAGTAATTGTCGTCGCTTTCCGATCGGATGTTACCCTTAGATGATACTTTTATAAGACGATTTTTAGGCATCTTAGCTAATGTATGTTGTTAGTAGTTGCCTTTAAAGTGCTGGTGACATGATCGACCCCTTTCAATAGCATTAAGCAAACTTAAGAAGATATAATACGTGAAATAACTTCATTACTGCTGATACCTATATTATATAACCATGCCCTGTCAATTGTGTTTTAATTGGTCGAGCTGAACCACGTGACTGCCCACAAATACACAGTAATGGGTTTTTTTCATGCCCGTGAATATGGATAATATGATAAACATAGTAACTTTACGGCTAAAACGAAAATTGTGATTTGCACAAACATCATAATCATCCACAAAATAAAATGGAGCATTTGTTGGAAAAGTTTAGACGCTTTTTTTTAAACAAATCTCCAGATTTGCCAAATTTTTGCAGCGCGCGCACTACATACTAACATGTGCTGGGGCACCGTTGTCGTTCGCACGGGAAATTTTCGTAAATCTTGACGTTTATTAGGGGTTCGTTGATAATATAATTAAAATAACATACTCCGCGCTGACCATTAACGTTTTAT
The DNA here is from genome assembly GCF_041260155.1 of Ptychodera flava. Lineage (NCBI taxonomy): Eukaryota > Metazoa > Hemichordata > Enteropneusta > Ptychoderidae > Ptychodera > Ptychodera flava. The sequence goes on from NC_091932.1 coordinate 18,236,204, forward strand.
ATGGGCGTGGGCGAGAGGAAAGCCAAAATTAACAGGCGAAGCTGTTAATTTTGGCTTTCCTCTCGCTCTTGCCCCAAAGTAAACGAAAATTGTCAGCGCGTCGTCCGTTATTTCTGTATTTTTAACCCTCAATAAATATTTTTCATCAAATCACGGCAATTTCGAAGAGCCCACTGAAAAGCCCTCGATATCGCAACCACGGAAGTGAGCAAATGCACTAAGAAGCGCATGCGAAGCTTAGAGGATACCATAGACATCCATAGAATTCAGGGAATTATCATATTGCACAAAAAGGTTTAGCCATTATGCAATATCGTTGTGTTGCGACAGTGTGCTAAGTTCCAAAGTAATGTGTGTTTTTATATTTAAGTTTCAAAAAGACCAGAAAGATTATTTGAAATTTTGGTTAAGCAATTGCAGCGCACAAGGCAGTACTGACAATGTTGTGTTGTGTGTGTGTTCATGCATTTGAGGCTGCTACCTGCGAGTCTGCGTAAGCATAGCTCCTGTGATGTAAATGTGTGAAATTATGATGTTCTTGTTGCTAATGGAATCGCTGAATATATTATGTGCATAATTATATCTATTTTATTATTTGGGCAGCTACCACAACAAAATCAAAGACGGATTGTGCTGTGAGCGGAGGTGAGAATATTTAATCAAGCAATTCTCCTTTCAGAGCCAAACAATGAACATACAACGTAAGAAATTTCGCTACAAAGTTCTTATCGATATACATTGGTAGCAATTATGGTAATGTTAAGTTAAAGTACAGTAGTTCATTAATGAACATTGTTACTTCAATTAATAGGTGTTTGCTCTGTGCGTAGTGCTCAACCTGTCTTGGGTAGAAAACAATGGTGACATGTTAATAGTAGTTACACGTGGGCTTTTACCATTTTATATTCCAGAGGCCGTTACCACACCAGAATCAACAAGAGATTCTTCTTCTAGCGTAGGTGAGAAATATTATCAATTCGCTTTGTAGAGTCAAACAATGAATTTAAAAATAATAAGAAATTTTGCTGCTGAAAATTATCGTTACTTTGATGGTTATTATGAGGGCATGGTAATTTAAAATACAATTTTTTACTTGAACTTTCCATGAAAATGTTGGCATCGATCGATAGTCATTTTCGCTGCTTATAGTGTTCACTTTGCCTTAGGTTAAAGAGTATGGTGACATGTAGTCACTGTCAAGTCGTACCATAGAATGATACATGTGCACGTGTATTGTCAACGTACGTCGTTCAATATTCTAGTGTCTTAGTAAGGACGAACGAATTTCTTACAAACTGGGGGAAACTGATGTTATATTCATGCTTTTTTGACAAATGAGATGTTGCATTATCGGACTTTAACAATTGGATAAGGCGGTGTGATAGTCTATGGATGTTTTTGCCATGAAATGAAATAGATAAACTAAAATTCGTATATAAATAATATGTAATTCATTTAATCTAATGGCAATTTCCACACCTTAATAAAGAAGGGATTCTTCTGCCAATGGAGGTGAGAAATATATCATTTTGACAATTCGCCTTTCAGAGCCAAACAATTGACGTACAATCCGTATGAGTTTCTCCTTTACAGTTATTATCGACATTTTGACAGCTATTTGACGACATGGTGATTTGAAGTAAAACAATTAAGCTTCATTTTAAATCATCCTTGAAGATGAATTCTGTAATTATTGGTGTTAATTTGCTCTGTGTGCATCGAGTGCATCCTCTCTTAAGTATATGACTACAGATCACTTGCTTATAATAGTCTCTTTCGAACAAGGGTACACTTATTAGGATAAATGTTCTACTACCTTTATTGCTGGCTAGGCTTTTGTTGTTGTCAGTGACCATCTTGAATATTTTAATTTCTCTTAAAGTAACTTTGAAAATTGTTCATCAGCATTTCTTGCAAAGAGACAAAGAATGTTGAAGCTAATGACGTTTTTTTGACAGATTACATAAATTGTAGAAAACTTTACAATTTTGCTAAGGCAAAACAAGAGATTATCGAAAAATGTACCATTTGGTGCACTTCCACGATTAAAATAAAAAAATATGCTACGCCGATCCCTCTTATGAAAACATACACGAATATGCTGCTTTTGGCTCCCTTGGGTGGTCTCTGAAATCTAATTAATTTTAATTTCACATGTATTTTGTGTACATATAAGCATCTGTCCTCATGTTATACCAGTACATGAAACGAGTATATTCTTGACTCTAAAGGCATCATCCAGCCTATATTCCAGCTTCTACTTTTTTAACTCTTTGAACAGGTACCACACAAGAATTAAGAAAGGATTCTTCTTCGAGTAAAGGTGAGGCACGAACATGAAAGAAAGCTTCCAAAGAAAAACGGACAATCCTTTCACATTTAAATTGTCCTTGGAGATAAAATGGCCTATTTAAAGTGTATATCTTACCTATTTTTGTTTGTCTGAACTTATCGAATTGCATTAAACAATATTCACTATTTCAAAAAATGCATAACGTTAACTTGTAGTGGCAAATATTTCTATTGTGCTGATTTCACTGTTACAGTTGTGAAAAATTCACCCAATCAAAAAACGTCCGAGTACAGACTCGCCGCGTATTAGACAAATGGCATGACGTCATATGTGGCTAACCTGTAAAAGCAATACCCTGGGAGCAATAGTCAACTCACTGAGTACAAACGTTAAGAAAATTTCAGTTAGTTCGATGATAAAAAGATGCGCGGTTTGGAGCTGCAACAAAACAAACCTTGATAGTTTTAGTCTACATTTGTGCTGTTAATTTGGTGTTGACCTAGCGATATTTCTATGAGAGCATGGCAGAGATGTGTGTTGAGTGTTAGTGTGATAATACCAGCTCCTGACCCCAAGCCTAGCTCAACCGCTGTGTACTGTACAAGAATACCATGCCCGGACATGAAACCGACCCACCCAGAATGTTCTATGAATGAGACTCAAGCCTTTCATAATTAGTAGCTCCCTAAACTGTACAACTTGATAAACTGCACTACATTATAACGCCTAAAATACACAGCTGTAAGTCTGTTCAACGCCGAACTCGACATTCTTTAGCCAGAACATTAGGAGTGATTTGTATTGGAAGGGCTCGAATCAGGCTCGCCACCTAAGTTAAGAAATTGCATTGTGTGAAGTTTACACTTTTCCCAGCCTCTATATACAGTAGTTTAGGTCTGCTATTCGCATCATTAATTACAAAACTATAGTAAGTTATATATACAGAACCAAGCAAGGGTGAGTTCACCGTTTGGCAAGGTCCAGAGTGCAGCCTGCAGCAGGGCCCCAAGGGGCCCGACGAGACAACAGGCAATAATCAATCAACATTCCGATGGACTGCATACTGTCAGTTTCAGGGTTGGGAACCTCTTCAGTTTATATGCTTGGGTAAAAAATAAAAGACGTAAGCTGTCGTCTTTAATTAGAAATGTCACAATGGGATTAGCCATTTATCGGCGATAAATCAAAACATGGGTTGGCGGCCACATTAGCTCTGAATATTTCTGTGCGTTGGTGTCTGACTAGACTTGCCCCACGTTTGTGAGCATATAAATCATAAACACAATAAATGGAAGGGATTTGAATAAAATCAATCGACTGTCACGTTTATAGTGAGGTGACATTGAAGCAATTTACTCTGGTAAGCTCATGTTTCAAGTGGAGGGTGTTGTCAATGCGATGGCCTTGGCCAGCTGTAATGACCACGCCTAGCTCAACCGCTGTGTACTGTACAGAAATCCATGCCCGGACATGAAAGCGACCCGCCCAAAATATGCTATGAATGAGACTCAAGCCTTTCTTAATTAGTTGCTCCCTAAACCTAAACAGCAATAGAGGTCTGTCTGGCATCTCAGGTGTTTTTATTCACGTACTGCAGTAAAGTACAGGATGAATTCCAAAGGCAGTAAGGCCTGATAAAAGTAATATGATGGTCTAATAACTTTTGCAGCGAACAGGGCAGGTAGATCTAGATTTCTTGTGAAGCTGTTGACTGTTTGCGTTGCGTACGGGGAATGCTGCGGCTCCTCTACATGGATACTGATTTGCTTGTCCTCAGGGTACAGACAGGGGATGTCTAGCAGGACATGGCCAGGTGCCGGCGCCTCTATGACAAGTCTAGCTACCTGCATGACCTTTTCCTATTCAGCCAAGAGAACCAGGAAGTGCTTGGCAAGATGAAGGATGAGTGCACCGGGCAATCCATTGCCGAGTTTATGGGCCTGCATCCCAAGATATACTCAATCCGAGAGGCCAGCAGAGCAGTCATCAAGAGGGCCAAGAGTGTGAAAAAAGTGTGGTGATGTAGCTCATCTACCAAAAGCCGTTCTATGGGGCCATCTTCAGCAGGCAGGAGGGGCTTCTGCCATTGCATTGAGGTGCTGGGTTCCATGAGGCACTACATCTGTGGACAGCTCTTTAACATGGTTATCTGTCCCTCTTCAACAGCAAGTGCTGGATCACAAAAAGGGGTTGACACCCTCGCCCACGGTAATTTGAGAGCTGACCAAGCAGCTGCCTCCAAAATGTGGCCAGGACTAGTCAAACACTGAAAAATGAGGAGCGCATCTAAAAGACTGCCCTGCACCTACAATGGCTTCTAGATATTTTAGTCTAATAGGGGACAATGGAGCTATAGCTACCTCCCGGGGCAGGCTTGTGCAACTTGGCCATCAAGCCAAAAACAACATGGTAGATGTGAAGGGTCACTACACTGCTGGGGATGTGGTCTAAGAGAATCGAGATCTCACTGGTGTTCTCGAGGATGATAGGTTTCTCCTTCACCCCATGTGTCTAGGCTATCCAACAAACCTCTGTCAGCACTATACGGAGGATCCTCATCTTCATGTCAGAGTCATGGAGCCACCCATTCCAGTCGATATATGCCCTCTGCAAGTTGGCAGAGAGAAAGGGAGGGGCAGCAGCCTCTGTTGAGGGTGTTTAGGCGTTTGGCAGAGGGCAGGAAGAAGGTGAGCATGCTTTGTCTTTGTTTTCAATTTAATGATTTCTGATGTCTAACACAAGTGTCTGCAAGTTTCTTGCTCATGAGAGACACAGCAAAATATGAAAAGTCCAACAGCACGTCGGCTGCAAGTCAGCAGCAAGTTACCTGAAGACACAGCAAATGTCTTCAAAAACAACAAGCCTGCTGCCGTCTCACACATAACTGACGGCAAGTGTCTTGGCTTGAGAGACAGAGAGAAATGCAGCAAGCCAAAAAGCAAGTCTGCAGCAAGTCCAGCAGCAAGTTTACTTGGCCCTATCAAAGGAGAAAAAACATGAGGCTGCCAACAAGACCTTACACAATATAGATCAGTTCCCATTTTTTCTGCCCAGCACTCGGCGAGTAATACTCTTGAAACTTGGGCTCATCAGCCTTAAAAGGGGCTGCGCTCCAATCTTATGCAAAAAGTACTACAAGTCCTCACCCATAAAAAAACAGCTCTCTCTTCGGCATCGAGCTTTTGGCTCTTAGTCTGTCTTTTCTAGTTTTGGATTCTGTGCATCTGCTCTATATACGTCTCTCTGTCTCAATTGATTTTCTCTGATGCCCTGTCATGCCTTTCTCTCTCTGCTTCAAAGGCTTCCCCTGGCCAGACAGTTTCTAGGCAAGCACATTGTCACTGGTGAAGGCAGTCGCATTGAGAATTGCCCTGACAACTGTCATCCCAACTGCTGCTACCATGATTTGCGCTCAAAGAGTGGGATCTTTCTGAATCATGTTTTTCTGCTCAAGCACGTCTTCATTGCAACAGCCGCTGCCAGAGCTCCCCCGAGCTTGAGGATTCTGTTCAAGAAGGGTTGTCGGGATCAACTCCCATTTTTCTTTATACCGTATTATTATTCTTTATGCCGTATTAGCAAGACCAGTAAATTACTTGACAGAAGTACCACTGAGACATTGATCAATGCCTCCATTACGTCTGAATTGGACTACTGCAATAGTCTCTTGTGTGGAGTATCAAAAGTACAGTTTTTTTTCGATTGCAGTCAATTCAAAATGCTGCTGCAAGTCTCATCACTAAACTACGCAAACTAGCGTTGGTTTCCATTCGTAGCTCAAATAAGATTTAAGGTTTTGTTATCCACTTTTAAAATTGTTAATGGTATTGCACTCATGTACTAGAGAAACTTATATTCTAGCCCGCCCTCACACATAAATTCACCAGTTTGGGATATATGGCATATCAAGTAATTCAATTGTTTGTGTTTGATTACTTTACGTTTCTAACTATTTTTGGAATGTATTTGTTTCAGTTTATAGTTCCTTGTGTTTAAAAACACTGTCATCGCGTTCTTGCCTGGTAATTGTTTGTTTGTGAAGTCTTACCTTCAGTAATGTTTCTTTTATGTTGTTTCTTCGCATTGATTGAGTTTTGTAATCTTAGAATTTCGTGCTTTTGATCAAGGTATGTTGACCATCAGTCACCTGACATTATGTTGTTCTAGATTCATATTTGATTGCTGTGCCCATCGAACAGTGTTGTTAGAATGTTTATGCATAGGGCCTTGCACAAAAATTCATCCCCAGGGATAGGGATGTGGGTAGGGGTGTCCAAGCACAAGGTTCGTATTGCTATGGTTCATTTTATATTAATACGTTTGACTATGATATGTATTGCTAATAAAGATTTATACTACCAACCTTTCTTTGCAGCTTTGGTGTCTTTGTCTTATATTAGCACTGGTTATGTAACGATTTCTTTTCCTCCTTCGCCGTGCAACGCATTTGTGTCCTTTGACAATCTTCAGCGAAGTTTTGTCATTGCGTTGTGTCTGTTATCTGACCAGCATGATTGCCTAATTCACCAAGCAAGCAAGGTAGTAATTTAGTCTATTATCTGATGAGTTTGAGTGCCTAATTTGCCAAAGTAAGAAAGGTAAATTACTAATCTGTGGACGCTGTCACCAGATTATCACCGCATTAACTTTGACAAAGTCAACAACGAGCGCACCAGCAAGTTATAACTGAAGGAAAGGGCAAAACTCTCAAAAGCCTGTCCAGATGTGGTCCGTAAACTAGTGGACACTTTATATGTCAGAAACATCAGAAGGCAAAACAAACTTGAATATTCATTTGTAAACGAAAGTGTCGGAAAGGAGGGCCTCCCAGGAATGCGTGGTATGTGTTCAACACACCTTGCTAACGTATTGGAGACACTGGTCGATGTGCCTAACATCACATAGAACTGAATCAGACTTCATTGGTATGCTTAACAATTCCGTGTAAGTCAAGAACAGAACGGAAAAGGCTTTATTAACTTGACGTTCGAGCTCTCCTTCAACTTGTTCAGTTCATCAACTGTGTTCTTGCAATACGTACACTTTCGTATCACTCTTTTTTAAATAACAAAACAAGACATGCTTTACATACGACCGGTTGTGTACTCTACAATACAAGCAGGGTTGTCGGTTGGTGACTGTGACCATGTCTGCACCGCGGTATTTTGCTTTGGATTTTTCAATTGACCCCATGTGCTAAGTTAAAACAAATACAAGAAGAGTCGAGTGTCCTCTCTGCAAATCAAGAAGCATTTCGAACACGAACGATTCGGACATGTTGACCTCAACATTACTAGCTACGCAGCCTGAAAGTTATTCTCGGAAACAGGACGGGAAAATTAGTCAAAGCCGGATTTTGCGTTGTAACTAAGGAAAGCGGCTTTTCTTTCTCAGAAAGCATGCAATGTACTGCATACTGCTTATACTCCCTTCGGTCTTAGACTTTCACCCTCTCGGCCATAACCATCAGTGAGCTAGTTCAGTCGCGTGAATCTGTGTATATTTTGATACAATAATTTATCTATCCTTACACTCAACCTAACGCATCAAACAAGGGTCACAGTTAGATTTTCAGGACGTTCTCCGGAAGACTTAATCGATTATTAGTGTCATGGAATGATTTTTACCAGGTTTGAGAACTAATAAATAACTTGTCATCAGTGTGTCTTCGCATGTCAAATCGACAAGTATATTTGTAACTTCGAAAGTTTACATCCTTCACTGTAAAGCTGTTTTTATACAAAAACACATTTTCGGGAAAGCTGAGGTGTAAGGGAAAGACATAGCGACTGTGTCCGATGGAGGCGCAAAAAACAGTGCATCCACATTTGCGTCCGATGTACACATCCCTAGTTTCTCAATCGATGAACCCTACGTCAAATTGTAGTGAACTCCGAGCACAGTCCCGCATATAAAGGCGAGCCAGTGGCCAGAAATGATGGATTGCATAAACGTCGAAGTCTAACATCCGACTGTAAAGCTAGGGTTTTTATACAAAAGACACATTTTTGGGAAAGCGAACGTGCCACGGAAAGACACAGCGATCGCGCGACTGAGTCCGACAGAGGAGTAAGAAGTGTTTCCCCGACAGTCAGACATACAGTTTGCTATATCATGCATTTTTAGAGGTTGTCCATATGTTGACATAAAAAGATATGTCGAAAAGGTTCTGTTTATTGATTACATAAAAAGATATGATATCCAAAAATTTTGTTTATTTAACTGAATGATTTATCGTCTTTCCCTAAACAATCCCGTTTTCGTTCGACAAGACTGTGAGACTCCCTGGTTTAGTATTACTGTGTCTTCGCAGTTTTACAAAATATCTCGTCTTGAAACAAAAGAGGATTTTAGGCATGAAAATACTTTTGCCGACTAAGCTTTTATGCAACAAAAGATGAGTTTCTTCCCTGAAACAATGACGGCTGTCGTCAAAAGCACATGAATTGTCATGTCCGTGTTTATAAATACAGATGAGCTTGACCCTCGAATCGCACATCCGAAAGCATCTTCGGTATTTCGTTTACCCGTGTCGATCATGCAAGCTTAAATTCAATAACCTCAAGGTCAAAGGTTGCTAGTTCCGGCTTCCAGTCTGACAGACTACATCGGGACACTGACTCCACGACTTCGATCAGCGTTCAACAGCTCAAAGAAGCAACCGACAAAGTCATAAATGGGCCTGTCCTCGTTTGAATATGTCAGAAAACTGTTGGCGTTCGTAAAATTAGGAAGTGATTGTTAAAAAATAGGTTTCTGTGGACACGGCTTTTGAGAGTTTCGCCCTTTTTTTCAGTAAAACCTTGCTGGTGCGTTCGTTGTTGACTTTGTCAAAGTTAATCCGGTGATAATCTGGTGACAGCGTCCACAGATTAGTAATTTACCCTTGCTTACTTTGGCAAATTAGGCACTCAAACTCATTAGATAATAGACTAAATTACTACCTTGCTTGCTTGGCGAATTAGGCAATCAAACTGGTCAGATAATAGACACAACACAGTGACAAAACTTCGTGTAGATTGTCAACGAACAAAAACGTTGCACGGAGAAGAAGAAAAAGAAATCATTACAAAACCAATGCTAAAATAAGACAAAAACACACAAGCTGCAAAGAAAGGTTGGTAGTATAAATCTTTATTAGCAATACATATCATAGTCAAACGTATTAAAATAAAATAAACTGTAGCAATACGAACCTTGTGCTTAGACACCCCTACCCACATCCCTATCCCTGGGGATGGATTTTTGTGCGAGGCCGTATGGTTTATGTTTTGACTTGCTGAAGCTTGTGTGGGGACACTGTCACTGTATCGTAACATTGCTTTCGTTCGTTTGTTTGTGAGGACTTGCCTTCACTAATGTGTCTTTTCTGGTTTTGTTTCTTCTCATTGATTGAGTTTTGTAGTTTAGAATTCATATTTTGTATCAAGATATATCAACCATCAGTCGTTTGACTTTATGTTGTTCTACGTTCATGTTAGATTGCGTTGCTCTTGTAAGAGTAGGGTGTTAACCCCTTGACTACCTATGGCGCCGGATATATCCGGCGCCATATTGAATTACCATATACCTTGAGTGCCGGATATATCCGGCACAGTTAAATAGGCGTATTAGCTTCGTTTTTGTCACTAAAAATCCCGTAATTTCGGCGTCGGCACGCAGCGCGACTAAGATTGATGTATTCCGATCTGGCCTGAATGTGATTGCGCCCCCGTACGTCCGAGTATGGCCAAAATCCGGAAGCAAATATCGTGACCCATGACCTCGACCCTGAAAGGTCAGGCTGATCACAGAAGCGTCGCGCTGATTGTTTACAGTTTTCAGAAGTACGGACGATCGTGAAGATGTTTATGGTTTTTTTTTTTAATGAAATGAAATGTTTATTTATTGAAAACAAATGATTTATATGTAAATATGTTCTATTAACAGCAATATTCGTGAATGAAACGAGAGAAAATACAATTTTTTACTATAAGCCAGTGAAATTTTATAGCAGCCATATTATCAATATGACTGGTCACATGACTGGTCATGTGTTTGGTCATGTGATATGTTGTTCCCTAAAATGTATTTTTAAATATTATGAATTATTTTTTAATAAATCATATCCATTTTAGATGCATGTTTCTGCAAGGAAGACATAAAGCAGGTGTTTACAAATATAAAATGTGTTGATTTTCAAATACAGAATCATATCAGATGCTGATGTTTGTGGTTCATTTACTCTGCCTTTTGTGAGAAAAATCTTAAATAGGTACATCTATAAATAAAGTAAAGGGTAGTTATTATTACATATATGTAAAGACAACGTCATGGAAATTGCAACTGTATTCAAATTTGCGTCATTTTATGGATTCAAAACACGTCCTGATGCTTCAAATATTCATATTCTTTGCCAACTCTGGTCACATGATGTGTCATGTGATCAGTCACGTGACCTGGAAATACAAAACTTATGTATAAAAAAGTGGGAAATTTCATGCTGATTCAGAAAATATATGGTTTATTGGTACTTACTTAATTTTTACTCTAAGCGGTGTTCATGCAATGACCACACCCCAGATTTTATCAATATTTACATAAGGGGCCTGGTATAAAGGAATGCATTGGCCTGGTAGTGAAGGGGTTAATAGAATGTGTAAAATGTGTTGACAATGCTGTCACTGCATCAGTGGCGTTGTCTGTTGTTCAACCTTGTGTCCAAGACACTATCAGAGCATTGTTTCTTTTCAGTTGTTTGTCATGTCTTGCCTTCACTCATGTGTTTTGTCTCTTTTGTATGCAATTATGATTTGTTTTGGAATGCCTCATTTTGATTGTTATTTTGCAAAGCCTTGTGATATTGGCGCTTTTGATAAATTCTGGTTGGGTGAAACCGTATAATTGGAACAGCCAATCATTTGCTGAGACAATCAAAAAGTGCCAAGTGCATCCTCCATTCAAATAGTAAAGTAAACCATGTATAACTAGTAAACAGGGTGCAGACAGACGTTTCATGCCAGTTCGGCGGTTTGCACCCTGTCAAGTTCTATGTGGACACAGGGCGGTGTAAAGTTGTATGTTCTGGCAAGAAACCTCTGGTCCATGGAAAAGGTATGATTTGTCCATCAAAAGGGAAGTATAATAAGTCCTATGGCCATAGTGTTTTTTCTGTTCATGCAATTTTCCCTTGGAATTAATTGCCATCAGAGTTTCGCTCTGCAAAAAATGTTGAATGTTTTAAGCGTGCTTTAAAGACCCGCCTTTTTACTGAGTTTATCAACTTTGATTTTTACTCATTTTGTCATAAATATGAAATATACAATTAGAAAGGCGGAGTCGATAAGAGTTTCAGAGTTTCGCTCTGCAAAAAATGTTGAATGTTTTAAGCGTGCTTTAAAGACCCGCCTTTTTACTGAGTTTTATCAACTTTGATTTTTAGTCATTTTGTCATAAATATGAATATAAAATTAGAAAGGCGGAGTCGATAAATTATATCATTTTGTAAAGAGAATGCCACAGATCAGGAGCAAGAGGAGGGGAAGGAGGAGGGCCCCTGTTGCCCACCGCCTGTGCTAGAGCCGGCAGGTTGCTGGAGGACAAGTATGCTAACGTTTTGAGTAGTACTAGCCCAGGGCTGTCAAAGTAACCCCAGGCAACACTAGGAAAATGTAACAATTGTTTTATACCAAGTCTGAGAGTGTGCAGCCTCGGGTGCCTTAGGACCTCTCTCTGGAGAGGAACCACACTGACCCTATGGGTCGCTTTCTGTGCTTTTCCTTTAATTTTCTGTCGGCTGATCTCTGCCAACTTCTTTCTGCCATTCCACTCGACGAGGACTCTTCTTCTTTCCTTGAAGCATAATCTTCATCATCGTCACTGTGTCTATAGGCTTCACTGCTAGCTTTTCCACGGTCTGCACTGCTGGAGAGGGTGGCCTCCACTGATTTTGTTCTCTCCCTTGAAGCCATCACCGTGTACGAAGGTACCCAGATTCTTGAGGGGGTCCATCTCTATAGCATGTGCTGATACTTCTTACGATAAACTCTGTACTGGTGCATGAGCAAGAGATTATCCGCAAAAGCGTGCAGCTCATCAAGCTAGGATAGGACATCACCTTCTTCTGCCCATTTGGCGTTTTAGAGCATGGTCCATAGTATCCCATGCGTGCCTTTAGTTTCTCCTTCGAGTGAATTTGTGGGCTGGAGAGATCAGAAGAGTCACCGTCGGCATGCTCACTAGTCCTACAAAGGCTGCTGGCACAAGCACCACAGCTGGGAAACAGATAAGGAGAAAACTGGCAGCCAACACTCCATGGCTCATGTATATGCCCCCTTGAGCCAACACGCCATCTTGTACAATTTCTCATACTCCATCAGTATGTCCTCCAAGGATGCAACGAGCCTGTCTTTTTCCATCACCCTATAATGACAGAGGCATCTTAGGGCAAATAATGAAATAGCCCTCTAAGAGCCATTGCAACAGCCAACACTCCTGTCACTTTTGCTTCATGTTCGGCACCGGGCTTTGCTGTGGGGTTGCAGGCTGCACCCCCTTCCCTGCAAGTGTAGGGGCAGGAGGAGGAATGGTGTGAGAGAGGGGCTGTCCTCTGCAAGGACCCTGTCATCCATGAGCCTTTCTGTCATGGCAGGGGACCCTCAATCTTGTAGGCCACGATTGCTCTGTGTTTCTGAGGCAACTTTAGGATATTGAACGCCGACTTTTTGTAGACTGAGAGTCAGTGCTGTGATCGCAGTCCTGTAGGAATGCTCCAGTGTTGAGCCCTTTCCAATTGTACGGCTCTGTCAACTTAATTTTCAGCTCCAGTTCTTGATAGTAGAGAACTTCATTGAGTAGTCTTGTTGGAGTCATTCTTCAATTAACTTTTCCAGTGCTCACCATGGAGTCACTCGATGCGGTCGTCGATATTCGCTAGGTGGGGTTTGAGTTCAGGCGTCAACTCAGGGGGGTACACCATCAGGGTCAAGGCTTGGTATTTGTGTCTCTCTGCATACAGCTTCCCCAGACTTTTGTATGCAAGGGCTTGCTCGACTTTGTAAGGTACATATCCGGGGTTGAAAGTTATTCCATTTATCAATTATGTCCTTGATTGTCTGTATATTTTCTGTATTGCGGTGGTGTCCTCTCTGAGCTCCATCAGGTTATCTCACAACTGGCCATCATCATCAGGGGAGAGTCCGTCAGGTTATCTCGTCGAAATTTGGGCCCCTCCCTCTGAGGCATCTCTCAGGACATCTCTTACAAATTCTCTCCCGCTCTTTTCTCACCTAATTGTCGCGTCTTTGCTATTGCGCTTTTCCTTCACTGACTTTCAACATCAGGCCCTTGCAATACAGCTCCCTACCTATAACCTTTGCATTGAGCCTTAAGCATTAACCTACTGCTGGGCTGATGCCCTTTTGCTGGGTGTAATTTTCAACTGCCTGTTGTCGAGCTTGATGACATAAGAGGTATCATCGTCGGGCGCCTGCTGAAGTCTCGGAGTTGAAATAAAAGCACACTGACCTGTCATTTGTACTCGCCCAGGCCACTGTCCAGCAAAGCCACTAGACTGTTTTGATGGACCTGTCGGATGGCGCTTGCTCTGTTAGAACAAGGCAGACTGATGAAGACTAAAACCCTTTCTCCCTCAGCTTGGAGCACAGCCCGAATGTTTGTTCAATATGATATCCCAACAAACCTGCTGGACCTTCTGGGTACCTCTATAAAGGATGTGCCACTAAATCTTCCATCAGATTTTCCTCACGTTATCTTTTATGACTACAGTGAAAAGTTGTTAGGCTTCAGGATATTCAAATTTACCTGCAAAATTTTCGCAAAGATCTCACGCAAATACACTTGAACCTGAAACTGGCTCCAGACAAAATGATAATAAAATCGGACAATAAGTTAAAGCGCATTATCAACTGTGGCATCTGGTATATCAGTTACAGTGTTAATGGTGACATTGGTCTGTTCTATGATACAGAGAAAATGGTGATGGGGTTGATACGAATAGATTAAGCTTTTCCTCAAACTTGTGATGGGTATGGATAATATGACAACAAACTGGAGCTCACTACTGACGGCATACTTCTCATTAATTGCCTCAAGCTGTTTCCCGAACTAGATTTTGATCCACGAGTGGAAAACATTAGGATCGCAGGAGAACCTCATACGGCCCTGATAGGGCTTGCCTTCAGAACGATTCATGGCAATTTAATGTCGACGTCTTTGGTCCTGACACTGTTTTACTCCTACAAATACATAATGAGGATCAAGATCAAAGTGATTACCCACAAGCAAATCATCCTACTTGACATGAAATACACCACAAAATTACTGAACGATGATGTAGTCAGATATATTCTGGCATTGAGAAACTTGCGGATTCACAGAATTTTGCTCTCTGAGAAATCGAAGACATCAAGGGCGTGAACAGACCAAACAAACAAACAAAAAACACGGGAAGGCTTTCAACCTTGTTTATCAATACGAGTATTGAGGTATGATGGCCTTGAGGCCGGTGGTGCCTTGAAAGCCAGGTGCATGCATTAAATACAGGAATATCCCTCTCCCTGAAGGCATCACAATGAAGGCCCCTGAGCCGTTCATTAGGCTAGATTCTCTGGATGGCATGGAAAATATAACATATGACATATATTCTGTTTTCTACAAAGACGCATGTTATCTGTGTGTATATTCAGGCTTATGTACTTATCTCCTCAATAAGCAAATATGCCAAGCTCTTCCATCGGCGATGTGTGCCTTCTAGACATGGGATGATGACATCAAGATTGTCCTCCAAATAACAAATACAAGAGATTCTGAACTAGTCCTGCCTCCCATCCCTCTCGGACTCTATTTCATGACGAACGTGCTCGTAAACTACCACGACTCGCCACTCTTATATAGGATTTTGTCTTGTGACAGGTCTCTGAAAAAGGGAATTTTGTTCCTACATTACGCCAGTGAATGCAGCAGCTGACCTTAGTTTTCTGCTTCTTTACATAACATCGGCATGTAGACACCACTGAAGTTCTCTCTCTGACATCAAATTGGGTCAAGACCAGCCGCAACTAAAGTATCTCCTGTTGCTGCTGCTGCTGTGGCTGCTGTTGTTGTTATTGTTGTTGTTAGGGGTGCTGATGATAATAATAATACTGCTGTGCCTCTTCTTGAAGACACCAAGCCAGTGCTGCAAGAGTGACTGCGACATTGAAGAAACCCTCAGGACTCTGCTGCCAGAGAAGTATCAGGACACCAAGGGCCAAATGGTGGTAGAGGTTTGGCGCGTGTAGTTATGTTTTTGCTCCTGAAAAAAATATTGTACCCACTCTTTATTATATTAACAGGAAGGAGGCTTAGCCAAGGGAGAAACGGTTCAGTACACTTTTCATATACCCCGTATGTGCAGGGCCTCGTAATGCTAATAGTTTCTTGGATAGGGAGTACGAGGGATCTCTTTCCCTTCTCTGGCGTGGAAGGCCTCGCTTCTTCTGCCGATCTTGAGGCGTATCTTGATTTCATTACTTGCTGGCAGTCAGTAGAGATAGCAATCATTTTTCTGTGGATCATGTTCATGAAAAACCAAGGACGAGTCCTTCAGGATCTTGGCCAGACCTAACAACACTATTCCAAAGCCTGGGCTTTGTGGCAAAATAATCTGCAGTTTTAACTGAAAGCCTTGAGGCTCCCATAATGTGTCCTTCGTGGCAAAGCCCCACACCCGGACCTGCTTTCCAGTGAAGTGCCCGATCTTTTCTACATGGCTGCACAGCGCCATTTCTACCTTGCCCCTACCAGTCTCCTACACCTCCTTGGTGTCTGCCATCATGCATTCAGGGGGCCCCTATATTAATTTTATTATTTTTGCAAACAGTTTGATTCGATACCCAAATGGTGTTTCAAACCCCCTTGTTATGAGCCTCCTCAGTGAAATGGAAGCTTAGAGAGGGAGCAGTCGCGCCACAACCGGTACTGATGAATTTGAAATCTATTTGCTTGGTCCGTAAAAAGTCTACAGTATACATTTAACATGAGAGTTAAGGTCTTGAAATGTCTTGAAATTAATGCTGCTGAAATTATCCCAAAGTCTGCCTGACAATCTGTACTGTCAAGGTATTTATAATTAAATGATATTGCATTTTGTATTATAATATATTATATAAATATACAAGTTTATATATATATATATATATAATATATAATATATATATATATATATATATATATATATATATATATATATTGTTATGTAGGTCATTTCCCCCACACTCATCATGACCTGAGTTCAATTAGTCTAGAACATTCTCAAGGTCACTGCCCTTGATGACCTCACAACCTTGAATTCAATTAGTCATGTTTGGAATGTTCTGGAAAGTTGATTAGTTGTGTAAGGGAGATAATTTTAGAACAGTAATTAGCATGTCAATAAAAGTTCTAGATTGTTCTTATATGCCTTTATAAAAGGGACGTGCACAGCTTCCAGTCAGACTTTTGGGATCGTGTCTCTTGTGTGTTACTAAACTCCAGCAGTAGTCATTCTCAACACTTTTCAAGACCTTCACTGCCAACGCTGGATTTATACTGTGGACTTTGTGCAACTACAAGCCTGCAAGCAGAAGGACTGTTCATTCATCCGACTGACTGTTACAACTCTGAGACTGGAGCTTTGCCGTCCCAGCTGAGATAAGTAGTCTGTACACTTTTAAAGCTTGTACTCTATCCCTGACTTAGCAATTAGTTTTATTTTTGTAATAAATTTTGTTTAAACGTTAACTGCTGAGTTCACCCTTTTGTTCGTTTTCTCTGCACGTAACAAATTGGGGGCTCGTCCGGGAGACGAATATTTTGAGCCGTTTGACAACATTTTGACAGCTTTTCAAAACTACTATATACTGTGAACTCAGCGAAATTTAATCATGGCGGAATTTAAACCAGAGGAAATGGATGACCTTGATCAGGACACATTTGATTCCCTCAGAAAAGACGACCTCATAACACTGGCCAATTTCCTTAAGGTAGAAGTTAAACGATCTATGCGCAAGCGAGAAATACAGTTCAAGATTGCAAAACATTTAGTTAAATCAGGCCATTTTGAGGAGTCTGCCTTAAAAGATTATGAGCCCGAGTCTACCTCTGAACTCAGAAAATTAGAATTAGAAATGCAGACAAATTTGGAGATCAAGAAACTAGAATTACAAATGAGAGAGAAAGAATTAGAAATGGAAGAAAGACAAAGAGAGAAAGAAAGAGAGGAAAAAGAAAAGGAAGAGAATTAGCAGAACACCGACTGCAATTAGAAATGAGACGTTTAGAGCTTGGAAAGTCAGGAAAATTCTTCCCTTCAGACAAGTTTGACATCACTAAGCATTTCAGGCTAGTTCCCCCTTTCCAAGAAAAGGATGTTGATAAATATTTCCTTCATTTTGAGAAAATTGCTCAGAGTCTGAATTGGCCTAAGGAGTCCTGGTCTATGCTTTTGCAGAGTGCTTTGGTGGGTAAAGCCAGAGAAATTTACATTCAGTTGTCAGTAGAGCAGGCTTCAAATTATGATTCTGTGAAGGAATTAATTCTCAAGGGCTACGAGTTGTGCCTGAAGCTTACCGTCAGAATTTAGGGATTGTGAGAAGGTGAAAGATCAAACTTATGTTGAATTTGCTCGAACAAAAGAACAACTGTTTGATCGTTGGTGTTCTTCTGAAAAGGTCAGTCAGAATTATGACAAATTACGACAGCTCGTTTTGATTGAGGAATTTAAAAGGTGCATCCGGAGTGACATCAAGACGTTTATCAATGAACAAAAGGCAGATACATTGGAGGTTGCTGCACGTTTGGCCGATATTATTCATTGACCCACAATCTTCATTTCTCAGCAAACCATCCCAGTCCTTTTCATACAGAAACAATGCAGGTAAATTTAACTCGTCCTTTTCATCCAAGAATTTTTCAAAGGAGAGTAGGAAATCAAATGACAACAGTTCACAAAATTCAAGTAACACTTCCACATCATCAGATCCCAAGTCTCAATCTCCTTCTGACAAACAGTTTTGGTACACTTTCTTGTAATTATTGTAAGAAAGACGGCCATTTAATGTCAGAGTGTTTCAAATTGAAAAGAAAACGTGAAGGTCAAAGTGGTCAAAGTGGATCTAAGCCAACCGGCTTTATTTCTTCATCAACTCAATTAGAGTCTAATAATGTGTGCAACACATTTTCTGAGGTTAAACCCCTCTTATCCCCAATTAATGAGGTCAAGGTCAATTCTTCTCAAGATAGCATTATGGGTATTTTCGAACCATTTATTCATGATGGTTTTATATCACTTTCTAGTGATTTTTCTTCCGCTACCCCTGTCAAAATTTTAAGAGATACCGGGGCTTCCCAGTCTCTTTTGTTGGCAGATACCCTGCCGTTTTCTGAAAAGTCATTTTCAGGTTCTAAAGTTCTTATTAAGGGGGTAGATTGCAATGACTTTATTCCTGTTCCTCTCCATAATGTCTATTTGTCTTCGACTTTGTTTCTGGACCTGTGGACTTAGGTATTAGGCCTTTTTTGCTTTTTTGCCTTTTGAAGGGATTCACCTTCTTCTTGGAAACGACCTTGCCGGGGACAAGGTCATTACTAATCCACTTGTGACTGATAATCCTACTTTAGATCAGGATCCAGAGCCAATTGAACAAGAGATACCTGATTTATTTCCATCATGTGCTATTACTCGAGCCATGTCTAAGAAAACTTCTGAGAATCAAAATACTCTCAAAAATAATGTCACAGATGTTGACTTAAATGACACCTTTCTCAGTCAGGTGTTTGACACGGATCATTCCGTTATCCCTCGTGGATTTGAAACTTCCAGTAAAACTTCTGCTGACCAAAGTCAGACATTTTCTAGATCAAATCTCATTGCAGAACAACACAAAGACCCAGATATTTTGTGTTTGTTTGACAGGGTAGATGATGAAGATAAAACTTCAGATAGCTCTGTTTCCTATTATACAAAATCTGGTATTCTCATGCGTAAATGGAGACCTCCAGATGTCTTGGTTGATGACGATTGGGCTATAAAACATCAAATTGTGGTTCCAAAGCCCTACCGTGCTGAAATATTGCGCCTGGCCCATGAAACCCCCTGGGCTGGTCACTTAGGAGTCAGGAAAACTTATCATAAAATTCTCAGTCACTTTTATTGGCCTAATCTCAGGCAGGATGTAGCACATTTCTGTAAAACTTGTCACACATGTCAAATGGTAGGAAAGCCAAATCAGACCATTCCAAAGCCCCTTTACAGCCAATTCCTGCATTTCAAGAACCATTTAGTAGGATACTAATAGACTGTGTTGGGCCCCTACCAAAAACAAGATCAGGAAATGAGTACATGCTGACAATAATGTGTACATCAACTCGGTTCCCCGAAGCCATACCACTGAGAAATATAAAGACAAAGACTATAGTGAAGAGCTTTAGTCAAATTTTTCACTTTATTTGGCCTCCCTAAATGTGTCCAGTCCGATCAAGGCTCCAACTTTATGTCTGGAATTTTTCAACAAGTAATGGATCAGCTAGGCATTAAACAGTATAGGTCATCCGCCTATCATCCAGAAAGTCAGGGTGCTCTTGAGCGATTTCATCAAACTTTGAAAAACATGATTAGGACCTACTGTTTTGACACAGAGAAGCAGTGGGATGAAGGAATTCATTTTCTGCTCTTTGCTGTTAGAGAGTCAATTCAAGAGTCTCTTGGTTTTAGCCCATTTGAGCTTGTATTTGGACATACAGTCCGTGGCCCACTTAAGCTCGTTAAAGAGAAATTCCTATCAGACATGATGATTGTCTGAATATTTTGCAATATGTGTCAGATTTTCGTACAAAACTCTCTAAAGCATGTGAATTAGCCAGAGAAAATCTTGAGTCATCTCAGCAGTCAATGAAAACCAAATATGATAAAAGCACCTCAAAACGGAAGTTTGAACCAGGTCAAAAGGTTCTTGTTCTACTTCCAATTCCTGGCAAACCACTCCATGCTCGTTACTTTGGGCCATACCTAATTGATAAGAAATTGAGTGATTTAACTTACATCATAATAACACCTGACAGGCGAAAACAAAAACAGCTATGTCACATAAATATGCTTAAGCCATATTTGGATAGGGATAATCCTACTAAAACAAGCCTGTCAGTACCGTCAGTTCTGGCCATTATGAAGATAGTGATACTGAAACTGACTTGAGTGAAAATACTCTAAACTCAAAGCTGGGCTCGGTCAAGCTTCCGAACTCAGAAATCCTGGAGAAGCTGGAGTCTACAAAGTTGGCACACCTCCAGCCAGAACAACAACAACAGGTGAAAGAACTGCTCCACGAATATAAACACCTGTTTCAAGATGTTCCAACGAGGACAAACGTCATCTATCACGACGTTGATGTTGGGGACAGTAAGCCTGTAAAACAACATCCATACAGACTGAATCCAACAAAAGCGAAATATCTCCAGGAAGAAGTCAAATACCTGCTGCTGGACAATGACTTTATTGAACCCAGTAAAAGTAACTGGAGTTCGCCGTGCATACTTGTTCCCAAATCAGATCACAGTTATCGTATGTGCACGGACTTTAGGAAGGTCAACACTTTAACAAAGACAGACACTTTCCCAATCCCGAGGATTGATGACTGCATCGACCGAGTGGGAAAAGCCAAGTATGTGACGAAATTTGACCTACTGAAGGGATTTTGGCAAGTCCCTCTGACGGATCGTGCTCGTGAAATATCCGCCTTTGTTACAACCAGACGGATTGTTCCAGTACAAGGTGATGCCATTCGGAATGAAGAACTCTCCGGCAACGTTCCAACGGATGATCAACGACGTCATATCCGGGCTAGACGGATGTGCAGCTTACGTTGACGACGTCGTCCTGTATAGTGACACCTGGGAGGAACACATCAAGCTCATGCGGAAGTTCTTTGAGAGACTGAGCAAAGCATGTTGACTGTCAACCTTGCCAAATCTGAGTTTGGTTGGGCAAGGGTAACTTACCTCGGACATACTGTAGGACAGGTGAGGTAAAACCTGTTGATGCCAAAATCAGTGCCATTTCAAGTTTTCCCATACCAAACTGCAAACGACAACTGATGCGCTTTCTCGGTATGGCTGGTTACTACAGAAAATTCTGTCCAAATTTCTCCACAATTACTGAGCCTTTGACTAACTTACTTAAAAAGAAAGTAAAGTTTGTTTGGTCAGAGCAATGCCAACAGGCATTTGATACACTTAAAGCCATACTGCAAAGTGCCCCAGTGTTGTCTGCACCAGATTTCACTTTGCCATTCAAATTAGCTGTAGATGCTAGTGATACGGCTGCTGGTGCTGTTTTATTGCAAGAGGATAGTCATGGTGTAGATCATCCTGTTTGCTATTTTTCACGCAAATTTAACAAATCCCAGAGAAACTACTCTACAATTGAAAAAGAGTGTTTATCTTTGATATTAGCTTTACAGCATTTTGAAGTTTATGTTACTTCTTCAAATCAGCCAATAGTGGTTTATATTGATCACAACCCTCTTGTTTTTCTGCAGAAATTTAAAGGCAAAAATCAGAGATTGCTAAGATGGAGTTTAATGTTACAGGAGTTTAATCTTGATATTAGACATATCAAAGGCAGAGACAATTTAATTGCAGACTGTCTCTCTCGTATTTAGAGTTTATTGTTGTTCACTTTCACGAAATTTTACTTTAGAGTAAAAAAATTTTGAGTACTTAAATCTTTTTCAAGATTACATTTGTAAAAGAAAGATTTTTCTTTGAAAAATTTTCTTTTTTTTGAAGAGGGGGTGTGTTATGTAGGTCATTTCCCCCACACTCATCATGACCTGAGTTCAATTAGTCTAGAACATTCTCAAGGTCACTGCCCTTAATGACCTCACAACCTTGAATTCAATTAGTCATGTTTGGAATGTTCTGGAAAGTTGATTAGTTGTGTAAGGGAGATAATTTTAGAACAGTAATTAGCATGTCAATAAAAGTTCTAGATTGTTCTTATATGCCTTTATAAAAGGGACGTGCACAGCTTCCAGTCAGACTTTTGGGATCGTGTCTCTTGTGTGTTACTAAACTCCAGCAGTAGTCATTCTCAACACTTTTCAAGACCTTCACTGCAACGCTGGATTTATACTGTGGACTTTGTGCAACTACAAGCCTGCAAGCCGAAGGACTGTTCATTCATCCGACTGACTGTTACAACTCTGAGACTGGAGCTTTGCCGTCCCAGCTGAGATAAGTAGTCTGTACACTTTTAAAGCTTGTACTCTATCCCTGACTTAGCAATTAGTTTTATTTTTGTAATAAATTTTGTTTAAACGTTAACTGCTGAGTTCACCCTTTTGTTCGTTTTCTCTGCACGTAACAATATATATAATATATATATATATATATATATATATATATATATATATATATATATATATATATGTGTGGTGGGGGGGAGGGGGAGGGCGCGTTGGAGGAATTGCCAAATTGTATGTACACGTTCTTTTTTCAATTTGTACTAAGTTTGTAGACAACCCGTGCGTGTGGTCAGTGACCAGGTTCAATTATTCGAATACGATGGACGAGCAATTATCATTTATCATCATATTTGATCAAATGACTGACAATTTTTTACCTTGAAGTATCTGGTAGTATTTATTTTGACCACTGTTATTTATTATGTAAATCGGTTTTATAAATTTGATATCATAATTTTGCTATGCTATAATTTAATATTTCGGTTTGCTTATGCACTGGTCATTCTCAAAGTTCAAACATTTTTCACTACTTTTGAAAAGGTTACAGCAATGACATCAGCACCAATGTTAGGAACGACAGTAAACATTGTTTGAATGCATCTACTTTTTGCATTAGTTTTCATGTCGTCATCTTTCACTCCGAACGCTTTTATCAAAAAGACAGTCTTGGTATATTGTTTTACTGCGAGGGAGTATATGCATCTGCATAAGATATGGGTTTCTGTCCGAGTTAAAGCGAGACGTACTATTTCTGAATGTTTGATTTCAGAAAGCAGAAAGGAACATCTCTATGACAAATTACTATCAAATCATTAGCAAATAGTTAAATTGAAAGATTTCGTACTTAAATTAATTAGAGATACGAAATTCTGCATGTCTAATTCTTTAAAATGAATATAACTAGTACGATTACAGCCATGATTGTCATTTTACAACAATTATACTACATATTCCCGTTAATAGTGCTCTTGCATTCTCCAATCAAGACGGTTTCGAGTAAAGTGATCTTACAAAGTTACCATAATGCTGTGGGTGTTATTTAGACCTTCAGAAATCATACAGCATTTTTCTCACATCTTCGCACACGTGAGCATATGTCGCAGCGATGTCTGTGTGTCTGTGTGTCTGTCTGTTTGTCTGTTTGTCTGTGTGCCTGTTGGTCCGATATCTCAAAAACAGCTGATCTGATAAGAATCAAATCTGATACAAAGATTAAGTTAGCAAATGGCAAGAACTGATTAGTTTTTTGGTGGTGTGACTTGCATGCTTGTTGCTCCTTTGCACAATTAATGATTTTAGACAAAACGGATATACATTAAAAACGACTGCACACAATTTGATGAGATTTGCTACAAATGTTGATCACACTAAGATATATCAGCAGTGGGAACCATTAAGGGATGACATGAAAAATGGTTGCTAATTTGGGTTATATTTCTGATTTGACTTGATCAAGATTGATCAAACTTGGTATGTATATTGAAGATACTATGATTTAACATTATTGACAGTCATTAAGCATTTTAACTTCGCCTAATTCCAAATTTGCATATTTAATTAACTTTGCTAATAGGGATATATATTTGAATTGACTGGACCAAAGTTGATGAAGCTTGTGACATGTATTGAAGCTACTATGATACAACATTCTTGAAAGTCATTAAGCATTTTTGCTTAAGGCAATTACGAATTTGCATATTTAATGAGCTTTCCTAATTATTGATGTATATCTGAATTAACTTGGTTGTACTTGTTGAAACTTGCTATATACATCAAAGATACAGTGATATAACATTATTGAAAGTCAAAAAACTTTTTTACGTCAGCCAATTTCTAATTTGCATATTTAATAAACTTTCCTAATTAGGGATATTATCTGAATTGACTTGACCAAAGTTGACAAAAATTGCTACATACATTAAAGATACTATGATACAACATTATTGAAAGTCATTAAGTATTTTACTTCAGCCAATTCCCAATTTACATATTTAATTAACTTTGCTAATTAGGGATATCTATCTGAATTAACTGGACCAAAGTTGATGAAACTTGCTATATACATTAAAGATACTATGATACAACGCTATTGAAAGTAATTAAGCTTTTTTTCTTCAGCCGATTTCTAATTTGCATTTTCAATGATCTTTTCTAATTACGGATATATACTCGGATTTACTTGATCAAAGTTGGCAAAACATGCTATGTACATTGATGATTATACCAGGTTAAAAACAATATCGAAAGTCATTTCACATTTTCATGTCAGCTAATTTATAATTTGAATAATCTAATGAGCTTTCACAGTTCGGCATGTATGGCTTGAAGGACTTGTGCGGCTCCTCGAAAAACACGAGTATACGATGACGTCAAACATAGAAAATTACCATGGGATTATATATTTATCACATGAACAGTCTTCTTATTTTTCTTTTGACGTAGATGGATCAAAATTATCGTAACAAATTGCATACATTTCGTCGCCGATTTGTGTTTTACTTACGCGGATTACTTTCTTTTAAAGAGTAAAGCGGTCCGTCACCGAGGAGTACTTTCATTCATAAATCTCATCAAGCTGAAATTTGATACATCCAATTGTATCTCAACCAATCAAACGTACGCATTCGTTCACGTGAACGTGTCAATCATTGTCTCGCGCTGTACGATGCCAAGGCAGGTCAGCCATCGGTGGACATAACTTTCATCGTGCTAGCGACGAATAGCTATAGTATTTAGAGTTATTTAGAATATTTACAAATGATTTATGAAGTAAATGCAGCGACACGATGGAAACAGTAATTCTCATTCTCAGAGATTCCGTGGCTTTTCAAAACATCACACAGCTCAGGTTACGACCGTGGCGAACGCGAAAGATTCCTTTCGATGACACACATTACACAGAGTACCGGCCTCATTGCATGTTTGTGCCCACAACGCTGCCGTCACCGGTGTCTGCCAGTGTCAACTCGTTAATCCCGATCTCGGTCGTCAATGTTTTCGTCTTAGGGACTTTGATGTTTGCAGTGACACATGTCTCAACCGTAGATACATCCTAATTTTACTTGACGAAACTCTGTTTTGAGTGTTGTCTGAGTCAACTTTTGAAGAACATTGCTGCACTGCATATACAGCTCAACAGCTGATGTCTTCGCTACAGCCTTACGCGCGCTACAGGTTTGATTACGAGCGAGAATTTACGGATTTTTATGAGAAAATTTATCGTTGTTAGTCAAATGAATTTATGCTTGTGCCTCCTATGTCGCTTTCCCGAAGATTATACTGTACTTATTTCTTCAGTTGAACTTCCGTTGAGGTGTAGATTTCAGGTTATCGCCAACCGGGATCGCCAGTTACGACGTCCACATTGAGCGATACGACGCTACTCGACTGGTGTTGCGAGTTACTTAATAGCTAAGCGATCGGCGGTATCCCTATTCGATTCTCGGGAACAGCTATAGTTTTAGCGACTCGAAATTCGCTGGACATGCCTTTCTATGTTTCCATATATGAATAATCGAGTCACCTTTTTGTGAAAATGTCATGAGAGCACGGCATCGATCACGACAAATCGGTCTATGCCACGTCTCGACCCGAATGTATGAACGGTACCATGCAAGAAAAAAGTTCCGGTTGATGACGTACAACAGGGTAATTCGGATTTCTTATCCGTCCTGTTCTACGTCACACAGGTGGGAATTCGGGACAGTTCATGTGATAAGGTGCCATATAGCTGAATTTTACAATTTAACAAATTACTCTTAAAACACATGTGTAACTTAAAAAGAAAAGCAGATGAGCTTACATTTGCAGGTTAAAATGACCTTACTTCACCATACAATTATCCCAAATAAGTTCCAATCGTGTTCATTTTTATTTCAGCTAATTACATATTTGTATACTTCATGACCTTTTTCGAATTAATTGGCAATGAATATTGTTCATTATGTCGATCATAATACTTTCAATGTAGTTGCAAATATGTGGCAAAGATTCAAATTTACACATATCTGCAATATATAATAAACACGTGAGCATTTTTTAGTTCACATCTGGTTAATTTTTTTCGTTGGACAGCAATCACAGCTCAGAAGATCAAAGAAGAAATTGAGAAATTGAAGAACGATAATGACAAACAGTGCATGGAATTCTGTTACTCACTAATTCAAAGGGCAAATCAAAAGGTGATTTTATCGCCGATTCTATGTTACCCAAAAGTGTGGCTGTTTTAATTTACGTAACTTAAGTTAATTCATCTGCAACGCACGATAAGATGCATTTATATGAGGAGGTAAAAATAGTCATGACTCGTACCATAACTCTGATGAGTTGATTGTTAAAACGATTTTGCATTATTTTAAGTCATATTATTTTTTTACATTTCATAGACACAAAACGTGAGATAATAAGCCGACAAGACTATTTTTGCCGTAGACTTTCGGTAGTAATTAATGTCCAATCTAGAAGTTGAAAAATAGTACACGCTGAAGCAAAAGTTAGCGAAAATTTTACTTATTTAACTTAACGCTTGCTTTGTTCTCCAAGGAATTACACGATGTAACGATCATAGTCCATTGTGAGGAAGCAGAACCAATTATTTTATCGGATGGTACCGGGGAACATCGTATAAAATAGCAATGAGTCATCATGGAACGCCAGTATGTGAAAACGAAGAGGACCTTGTCATTAAAGGCATCATTGGACCTAAACGTTTGTGAAACTATGCTATTCAAAATAAGTTTATTCTCAAACTAGAAGGGAGAAGTGTTTATGTTACTGTTTATGGTTTCTGTAAATGATGTTTGACAAATTTGACATTATATTAGTAGACTATTATATTAGGTTTCGACGAAGATTCTATCAAATAACTAATCATCCGTTACCCTACTTGGCTAAAAATTAAAGGTATCTAAAGGTATATAAAATACGATAACTAGGCTTCAGTTGAGTAATATCTGAAAATTGTTGTGTAGTTGACGTCAATATGCTTTTTGTATATAGAGTGCATCCTCTTGCAGGTTAGTGACTGCGACCACTTGGTCAAAATAGTCTCCTTCGAAATTATCTTTAAGGGATACATCGTCAAGTTCGTTTACAGGTAGCTAGCCTTAATTATTGTCAGGGAAAACCTTAAAATAGTTTGATTTCATTGAAAAGCCTTAAGTTTGTATATTGTTGAACAGAATTTCTTTCAAAAAGACGAAGAATGTTGAAGCTGGAAGCCGTTGTGGTATTTATCATTAAAGCTTCGCTGATGCAAACTCGCCTTGTATTGAACCCCAGAATTTTAGGGTTAGTTAGTTTCTTAAACATTCTGGGTGAAAGGCCGATCTAATCCTGATGCTGCAGGTCAAGAGACTTTGATATTACGCTCCTGAATAGCAGAGCAAATGTCATAAGCATGATGTTTATCTAATTTGAATAGAAAAGGTTAACAGTGAGAAACAAAGCTCTCACTTCAAAAAGCACGAACAGCACTACTAGTGGAAAATTCGACATGTATTCATGCTTCATGATTAACTATCTATCAAATACTGTTTCAACGAAATACGCGATATTTTAGGTCGTATATGCAAATTGATAGAATCTTTCGCCAATGGGAATGAGCATACTACGTGAACCACTGCCGCCCATTTGATTTATAATTAGACATATGAATCTCGCGGTCGTGTAAACATGTTGTAAAGAAGTAAATCTTTTTTTCTAATTTTTCTCTGTAACATAAATTCAGCATTGTTATCAAGTGGAACTTTGATCATGACACACTATAACAATATTAAGAGATCTTTCGGGAAATGGGTTGTGATAGGTATTTTCCAGGAAATTCTACTAAATATTAATTGCATTTTACTTTTCTTGTGTTCGCAGAGAAATTTTAAATGAAAGTTTGAAATGAATAATCTTCCTCAGTCGGTTTTTTGCGGGGGAGGAGGTGGGTGCAAGGATATGGTGAACAACAAAATCAGTTTTTGCGTTAAGGCTGACCAACACTCCGCGTATATAAGTGAAAACATTGGAATGCTGTACCTCTTTACCATGGATAGCAGATCGATGTTAAAGGCTTTCAAAGCACAGGGTATGCAGCATCAAAATATCAGACGGTAACATTTACCGAGAATGTTACTTAACTATATTGCGAGTTACTGATGCTATGCTAGGAGGAGTTTTTAGCTCTCACAGCAGAAAAGAGTTGATCAACACTCTTTATAAAATGTAAAATTACGCGTTACACACGTCATTGCGATGAAAACCTTACTTTTATTAAACTAGTGGAAAATGTGCCCGTATGGCAAATGGATGAATAATATGATTTGGAAAAAAGGGTAAAGGTATTGTGCGCGTAAATTATCTCCTATAATACTCTTTATTAATGCGAACCATCGCCAGTGCCGTCAGTCATAAATAGAGGTGAAGGTTTACCATTGTATAAGCCATTGATGCTATGTATACGTCTAGGTACACACTGTCGAGGGCCGATGTGCTCTCGCATTGCAGGGCCTACCAGTAACAATCTGTTTATGGTGACAGTAGTCCCTTCATCAAGCACGACACTTTGGTCAACACGTCAAGGAGCATATTGCCATAATAATCGGCAGAAGATTCAACGTCAATAATACTCTCTTTACTTAATACTGTAAGCAAACTGACTTCATTGCACTTCGCTACGAAATACATACAGATGGAGCTTTTCTCATCTGATTAACATGAGTTAATAGGTGTACATGTTAACATACAGGTAGAGTTTTTCTCAACCGATAAAAGAAGTTCATAGGTGTACATGTTAACATGGGTGACGTTGTAATGTTATATTGTTCATGTTTCTTAAAATGCTCTTGAAAAATTCCAATAATTTTAGAAGACTTTGCTTTGACAATGCAGGTGTCTATCCAAGTGTCCTCTACCTATTTAGCTTTAAGACTTGACCAATAACTCGGCTGGTCCAATCATGTTGCCTACTTCTGCTGGGCATGTGGTTATCGCCTGATGAAGTTGGTCTATGTCATAAAATGAGCTGCAGGGGCACGAATGCACCACTTATACTGGAAAATCACCCAATCGAACCTCCAAGCAACGTATTCATTTGTCACTGAAAGTGAGTCAAGAGGGATATGGTTCCTCATCACCACTTGGGAAAATGGTCCATGCAGGGAGATGGGGAGCCCCACCATATTCACCGGCCTGGGCTCTTCATTTAGGTAGACCGATTGCCTATAGTATACCTCTAGTACGTGTGTTGCAATATATGCTAAAACCCTTTTAGAGAAATATGTTGTTTGTCTTGTAGTCCAAACATCTATTTAGACAAATAAGTGTAACTGATATACCAAAAGCTAAAGCATAGCCACTATCAATGACCTGACGAAAGAGATTCTTGCAGAAATGCCTTACTCGGTTAGAACAGCAGTTTATCGACCTGGATAATCAGATCCCCCGGACAATAAGGCTTGCAGTCGACGAGTTGAGGGTTGAGGTCCTTGATAATGCCCGAGATTAGTGGCTTGAGGTTCTTAACGAGGCAGAAGGTGAGTTTTAGGTTGGTGGTGCCACCTTGGTCTACTCTATCTGGAGGGTGGAAAAAGAGGAACCCTTCACATTTGTGACGTCAAAATCGCTAATTGCATGCATATTACGGCTGGTCGACTTTCCCTTGATGTTTGCATGACAGACGAAGGGGTAATAACGGTACTCGCTGCTATTTCTAAGGGTGAGTTCATGCATAAGCAAAACCAAGGCAACTAGGTTGTTGAAGACGACTTTGAGCTGGTCCGTGCAAGGAGCAAAAAGCGACAGGGCGTCATTTGGGTCTCTCAGCATTCAAAATCTGGTCTGCTGACTAGGTTCGATAGTGTGTATTATAAAAACGAGCCTGGAGCAAAGAATTAAACTTTCCTGAAAGAAGAGCATTCTACGGGTGATGTTTGGCAGACCATCAGAGAAGCTATTCATGGTGAGCTATTAGTGGTCAGACTCTTTGGATGTGGTGACAATAGATGATTTAAAGTCGACCAGTTTGTACTTACAGGACAGAGGAAGCCCATGAGAGGCTCCAGGAGGTTTGCAATTGCCTAGATGATCCCCAAATTGCAGAGAAAGCTTTCTGCGAAAGCCACAAGGCCAGCATTGTGGCCATAGAACAGAATGGCTGGAAGCTGACCGCAGCTGTAGCCTTCTTCCAGACTCCCAGAAGGCTTGAGAGGAGCATGTTCATGTCAGGCTCTGAAATTTGATTAACAACGACACAAGGGATGTTGCCAGCATCGACATGAAGGCCTGCAAGCCAGATTCCTTCCAAGGAAAAGGCAGAGCCAAACCCAATTTTGAGTATTTCATGCATCCCGCACACCATGTAACACATGTAGCCATTAACAGCCCTTTTCCAAAGCCATTGGCAGTGGCTTTGCCAAGGTCTGGGAGTAGAAGTTCAATAATGTTGCCCGTCCCATCATCCTTGTGTGGTTTTGAACGCATTTCACAGAGAATGGCTGGGCCAAAACCCAGCTTCTTGCATTCATGAGAGATACTGGCCTGCAAACCACTCCCAAGAAGACACCGTCACCTTCAAGAAGCAGACCAAGGTCTGGCTCCTGGAAGACTTTAACCAGGGGGTAAAGCATCATTGTTAAATTCATGCAGGGCAGCAAGGCTGATGCCAGAGGAGTCAAAGCCCAGACCTATCCCAGCTTATTCTGCTGGAGTGGTCAGACTGATTGGACCTTGGAAAAGATGGGCAAGAAGTACATCCCTGGTGTGATTGTCTTAGACAAGGTCTGCACTGTGTCCCAGCCAATCTGGAGAGCTTCCTGGACTGGCTCAAAAATAAGGAAGGAGGGCGGGGTTCAAATTTATCTGCTACATTGACCAGGGTCAACTGCCGCCGATTTCTGGTGAGTTGCCACACAAGTGACTGTGTCATAAGGGTCGACCATCGAGCAAAGGACTTGGCCCTCAAGGCCCTCAAAAGGAGTATCTGCCTAAAGGCTGCCAAAGTCCAGCGCTGAGAGATGCTAAAGGCACTCTCCAGCTGCTGAGGGTGGGATTGGTTTGTTGAGGCCTGAATGCCTGGTGACCATATCTTGACTGCGAGACAGAGCATTTGCAACCGAGCGCAGACGCTGCTATTCAAGCACCACAAGGAACACTTTAAAGAAACCCCTCTGCCCTTCCTGTACCACCCCAAGGACGGCCAGCAACAAAACGTACAAGTTGCCATTCAAGTCATATGGAAGTCATCATAGCAGCGGAAGTAGCCATCCAGACCTGGCACCTTGATTATGTCTTTATGGTTCACTCAAGCCAGAGCCTTGCCACTCGTGGGCCGTAAAGGTCTTGATCATTGATGAGTCTCTCAAGTCTTCAAACCCTGTTTACCTTACCATGTCTCAGGTCGAGTACATGCACCAGCTTGAATGGGTAGTCTGTCTCCGGACGAGGTCTCCAAGGTTAGGCCCCTAACCGAGCAGCAGCTCCACCAGGCTATCATAAAGAAGATCGTGGCCCATAAATGCCTGGACGATCACATCCTGTATCTCAAGGAGGACCAAAATAACAACTGTGCTACCTGCAGTATTGAGCTCGTCTGGGCTTACCAGCGCAAGGATACTCAACAGTTCAGTGTGGACAGGTGCTGGTGCCCAAAGAGTCACTCGGTCAATGTTTGATTAAATCTATCCAAGATTCATTGATCCCGATGGACGTCTATGTATCAATGCCTGACCTCAACATTATGTTTTGCATGTAGATGCATCTCTGCGCACATAAACGCATGCCCAAGTTCGACGTGAAGCAGTTTTGGCCACTTTAGTAGGAGCCTCGTTTATTGATGCACAGGAGGGCCTAAGCTACCTCAATGGCTTTTTTGTGGTCAGGAGCTGAGCAGCCTTGAAAAGGGAAAAGACATCGATGATGGTGAGAGAGTACTTGTAGGAGAGTTTGCTCACCTTATGTTGGTGCGCCAACGACGAACTTTGGCCATGGAATGTGCGATGGAGCTGGCAAATAACTATGCTAGATGACTTGCCAAAGTAGCCACTCTAGGGCCACATCTCAAGGGACCTTAGTAGCTTCAGCCAATCTCTTGGTGGCTGCAAAATCTTTCAGTAGCCGCGGGGGCCGTAGTATATGTTAGACGACTTTGATGTCTGCTTACTGTTTGCCATTGGGAGACTTTCAATATATTCAAGACTGTCAAACACCAACAAAGTAGCTGCCCTGAAAAAGGTGGCCGGACCCTGAAGAGGGGGTGGAAGAAGCTGGCAGGCTTTGCTTTAATTTAATTTTTCCAGCTAATAGGGGATAAGGAAGATAAGGATAAGATAAGATAAGGATAAGATAAGGAAGGGCTATAGCTACTTCCCACTGGGTAGGCTTGTGCAACTCAGCAATTCAGCCACAAACAATACAGCAGATGTGGAGGATCGTCTCACTGTTGGGAAATGCGGTCCAAGAGGATCAAGACCTTGTGGGTGCTGGTGTCCTCGAGGCTGATATTGTTATCCCTCCCCTTCCGAAAAGCATGAAAGAATATATATATATATATATATATATATATATATATATATATATATATATATATATATATATATATATATATATATATATATATATATATATATATATATATATATATATATATATATATATGTCTGTGTGTCTGTGTCTGTGTCTGTGTTTATTAAGCTATGTTTGGAATGCATTCAACTTGGGCAGTTCCACTGCTGAATCAAGCAGGGATTCTTCTTCAGATGTGGGTGATAAATGTCACATTAACAATTCTCTTTTCAGAGCAAAACATCAAAGACACAATGATTGAGACTTTGTGCTTTTTTGCAAAGAGACAATGAGTGTTAAAGCGGGAAGCCATTTGCGGTAGTTATTATATATTTTATGTTTCCAAAAATGCTTTTGAGAATTCAAAATCATTTTTGAAGTCTTTGATATTTTGCTTTATTATTGCAAGATACGGTCAAAATATCTACCATTTGGTGCTCTTATATGTTTAAAATTACAGTAATCCCCTTAAGAAAGGACATACATTAAAATGCAACATAAACGGAGATGTTGCATTTGCCTCTCTTTGGTGGTCCCTGGACTCTACTTGATTTTAGATTTACACGTTATATTATTGTGGCAGAACAACAAGAGGCTATTGTGTAAACATATAAGCATTGGTCCAGATGTTATCCCAGTGTGTGATAGGAGTATGATCATATTCGCTAACAATATCATCGAATTTTTATGAACTTTGGCTTGTACTTCTTTCACTCTAGATACAGGTGCCACACCAGGACAAAAGACGGGTTCTTCTTCGGGCAAAGGTGAGCTGCGAACACAAAAGAAAGTTGATTAGTAAACAAAAGCAACCCCATAACATTAACATTGTCCTTAGTGATAAAATAGCCAACTGAAGTAAAAGTTTCATTTAAACTATCTGTTGAGGATTTTCAGCTAATTTCAATTTCCTCTGTATGTACACTCATACCTATTGTTTTTGCAATTTTTACTGTGTTTACCTATATCTAGTTGTCCATTTTAGGTTGTACAATTTTTTAGACTGCCCATGTATGCGGTCAGTGGCCACGTTTAAATATTTGACTTTGATAGAAGAGCCATTGCATGTAAATAGTGTTACCTAGAAGCACACGATAACTTTTATTTTGACAGTTTTTTTACATATTGTGTGTGTTTGTTTTGAAAATTTTGATATCATCATATGAACTTACTTAAACAACGCATAATAAACCCAATAATACTCACTGTATTTGCA
Source organism: Ptychodera flava (assembly GCF_041260155.1). Classification (NCBI taxonomy): domain Eukaryota; kingdom Metazoa; phylum Hemichordata; class Enteropneusta; family Ptychoderidae; genus Ptychodera; species Ptychodera flava. Next base: position 18,270,519 of record NC_091932.1, read on the forward strand.
TTGACTATTGCCTGTATTTTAGCTTAAGAGTACATATACATATGAATACAGTCAATAATCAATTGATTGTATTCATCAAGCCTGTATTCATGTGGATTCATGTGAATTCACGTGTATTATTCTATAATACAGGCAACTCATTACTGTGAATTTATCTGTTTGATGCGGTGAAATATTTCGGTTCGTTGATACAAGTTCAACATTATTGCACTAATTCGGGAACGTTGACAGCAATGGAATAAGCATGCAGCTCAGCAAAGCCAGTAAAAACAGTTTGGACACCACTATACACCTTATTTTGAGGTATAACAATGAATGGAAACGGAATGTGTGCATCAAAGCCAAGTATAGTTTGTTATCCTATTCAAGGCGAAAATGTTACTTCTTGACCTATGATTTCAAAAAGCAGAGAGGAGTTTCTACATGCAATAAATAACGGTGTGCAAGTGATACTCTAACTGATTGCACATTTAATTAAATCATTCCGAGATGTTTATCTCCAGTGATGTCAAATTCTTTACAAATGAAGTAAACTCTTGATTAATGAAAACAGAGCCGTGATTGTTCTCTATTACACAAGTAATATACTTAATATTCCAGTAAATGGCACTCTAGCACTTTCCAAGCCAGATAACGTTATTTAGGCCTTCATGAATCACATATCATTTTTAATTTTCGATCGACATCAATCACATATCAGAGGATCAAAGAAGAAATTAGGAAACTGAAGAACAAAAACGATATACACTGCATGGAATATTGTTACTCATTGCTCCAAAGAGCCAAGGAAAAGTGATTTAGCGCCTATTCTATAATACCCCCAAGTCGCCTCGTATAACTTCATTAAATGCATCTGCAACGCACAGGAAATATTTATACGATTGCGTTAAAGTGGTCATAGCCTGTGCCATAATACTGCTAAGCATATTATCAAAACGTTTTGCATCTTTTCTGACACAATGTAATTGTGTATATTTTATTGAAATAAATCGTCAGATATTAAGTCAAAATGAATCTCTGTTTTAACAGCTTACTTTCGGTAGTAATGATATTGAAATAGAGATTGATTGATTGGTTAAAAATTATCATTCTTCAGCAGAAGGACTACTTATAAATGCATTTATTTGACAGTGCTTTAACTTTATCGTCAAAGGAATTGCACAGTGTAACGATCAAAGTCTATTGTGAAGAAGCAGGAATGATTACTTTATCTGGTGGTGCCGAGACCTATTGTGTAAATATAGCGATGGGTCATTATGGAGTGCCAGTATGTGAAACGAAGAAGATCTTGTCGTTAAAGGTATCATCAAACCTAAACATTTGTCGAACTGTGATGCTCATGGTAAGTTTCATTCTCAAACTAAAGAGAAAAGATTTTTGTAGCTAAATTATTTTAAGGTGTAAAAACATCTTACATCCCCGGCGGAAAAATATATGTCGTTTTGAAAGATATTACGGTTGGTTCAGAAATTGTTTATTGGACATGATTTAATGCCTGCTGATTGGTGATCACATTGTCATCTTTTGATGATTTCCACCTATACGTAATACATATTGTTCATGTATGAAATTCCCCTAATGACTTTAGCGCATACATGCGGATATGGTCAGTTATATTCGTTGTCAATATTGCTGAGAACATAACAACAGAAGTTCACACTACAAGCAATTTAAGTCTTTATTTAATGCTTTTGTGTTTCTATAAATGTTGTCATTTTTTAAGTTTTCGCTCAGCTCGATTTTTTGATTTAGTAACGCATAGGTAGGCCCCTAAATTCAACATTCACTGGACCATTCAACATATAATTGAAGTATTTCACGTCTTTTCCCTTTTATTAAAGGTTAGCTTCTTATAGTCGTTACGTTTATCTTTCCCGTTTTGATGTTCCTATACACCGATGCATAAAAACGAAGAAGTTCTTCATATCGGTGTAAACGTTCGTCACTCCTGATTCAATTTGTCATTCAAAGCGACAGTATTGATGCCGCTCGTTATTGCTTCACGCGGCCAACTTTCATCGATCTAACCAGGTCGCTGTTGTCGTGTTTGCCAAGGCATATTATATTTGAACGTATTTTTTCTGAAATCATGGTTTAAATGTTATTTGACTGATTATAAATTTCAGCGTATTTCAGACATGTTTATTTCAGGTGAAATCTGGTAGTTTAAATTCGTTCAAAATTTTCGGTTACTTCTGATCGCCGTTATACAGTTTATGTGTTTTACATTAAATCAGACATCAATGCGACATTCTCTAATCCTAATAGCGTATTGTAAAGGGAACAAAACGGTTATTAACATGGCAGAGGAATCATATGTAGGTATTTTTGGCAGCAATTACTTTCAGATGATCAAAGAAGAAATTGGAAAGGTGGAGAATGAAATGATATTCGGTGCATGCGATATTGCTACTCACTACTTGGAAGAGCTACAAAACAGGTGATGATACTTATGACACTTTGAGACCTCTATATATGGCGGACACTAGTGAATCGTTATACAGTTTCTAAGTTCAGCTAAAAGGCTCTGAGAAAACATGAATACTAGGCGAAATTACTATATGCCAGTGCAACGGTCTTGCTGGGCACATTATCCGTTAACATTACAAGTTCCTCTGAACTTTGCTTGTAATTTAGCCCATCGCAATTATGTTTGGCAAGATGTATCATTCTGAATCAATAAATGCTTTAATTCTGATAGTTATTTATACAAAGTGCAACCTTTTCATACGAATCACTACAGACAGACTCAAAAAATGGCGATGTCTCAAATGGTCAGAACAAAGCTGAGAGCAAACCAAACATGATCGGTGAGAAAGGATTGAACTATGAGAAGAAATTGCATGGTGTAAGGATGAACGTCTATTGCGAAGGGCAGACGGACCCGATTATTTTAGGGAGTGATGTAAGGGGCATATCTGTCGATATAGCAATGGGTCCAAATGGACTACCAGCATGCAAGAACGAAAATGTTCTTGTCGATAACAATATAATCAAAAAAACTAAGGGAAAGGATTCATGGTGAGTCTTGATTTATTAATATACCTTAAAAAGTGCATCTCTGTGAATATAGAATTAGGTAATTACTGAACACATATAGCTCAAAAAAGAATGCACTCGTGTTAAAAAAGAAAAAAGCTGTAACTAAATGAGAACTGTAGTGCCAGGGTGAGCCCTGTGATGTTGTTAAAGATATATATATATATATATATATATATATATATATATATATATATATATATATATATATATATATATATATATATATATATATATATATATATATATATATATATATATATATATATATATATATATATATATATATATATATATATATATACATTAGCTCAGTTGGTAGAGCAACCATAATGTATTCAGGGGGGTTGGGTTCGAGTCAATTCATTCGTCAGTATAGTTTATATATATATATATATATATATATATATATATATATATATATATATATATATATATATATATATATATATATATATATATATATATATATATACACTTTGTTTGCAAAGATCCGTATTACGTATACTCTTGATGTGCACTACGCATATCAATGTATTGTGTCCTTACAGCAACTACTAGATGCAAGGTAACAATAAAATAATGAGTGCACTTTTGAAGGAGTTATTGACCTGCCTTCAACGGTTTTTAGTAATAATTATGTTTCACAACTATTTTCCTTCCTATTTCTTTAAACAAGTTCTTCTTGTAATGAAAAGAACGAGAAAAGCAAAGAGAAAGAGGACAATAACAGTGAGTCTAAAAAGGAACACGGAGAAGAGTTGCAACCTGTGAAAATAGAAGGAGGTTGTAAAGCCTATTTGTATAGTTAAAGCTATCGTTGAAATTTTCTGTACTTAAAGATCTAACATCTCTCAGGCGCTGAAGTATTTAATTTTGTGTAATTTTGGTAACCCTGAAAAGCACTTACTTACCCATTTGAGATCCATTGTGATCCCTTTAAAGTCAATTGTACGGCAACTTTAGCTGGCAGGCCAAAGCCGTGGCATACTGGTAGCACTTTACTCAATGTTCGATGCCATAGGGCCTTGGACCATACAGGACTGGCTCAATTTCACTTTCTTATTTTGAACATGGAGTGCTGCCATATCTTCGACGAAAGCAAACATTCGTCATATTGGTCACTACAAGCATCCGTTATTCGAATCTTACTATATAATATATGCTTATGGGCACCTCTGATCTTGCCTTTTAAATAAGATGACCTCTAACTATAGATAGCGTGGCCATATAGGTGGAAGCGGCAAATTATAGCAGCTCTGCTTCTTTTTTTCAACGACCGCAACAAAAGGCCATCATTGTGGTGAAAAATGAAATTATTACTAATCACAAGAAGCTCAGGACATAATACAACGGTCGTTAGTTGCATTGTCATTGTCCAGTATTTTTTTCCAAATGTGTTACATTGTTTCTTTATATAGAAATTTAAAGACTAGACAATCTTCAAAAAGGCCACTTGGCAAACTTTCTTTAGTGCGAATCTTACACGTTTACCCATTGTTATCTGAGTATATTGCAAACTCAATAGACAACAAGTCACAGATGACACGGACATAACTTGATGACGAGTCAAGGACCTCTGTGAGTGAGAGATTTTTGGTTTTGGATTTTAGGTTATATCAAAATAAATTTCCTCCTCCTTAGTGATTTTCTGTCGTATGGCAATAATGTCAGACTCAGCTTTTCCCTTTTTTCAGCAATGGAAATTACTTGCGAGCCAAGAATAAGCTTTCGACATATTTATAAAGCGAAAGCACGAGTAGCCACTGAATACGGACTTACAGAAAACAACGATATTGCCAGTCTGAATAGATGTATCACCTACATTGAACACCAGACAGCTGGCGTATGTATCTATTTCAGAAATGGAACATCTGAAAGGAAGCTATGTACATTCAATTTTTAAACCACTTTCGTTTGTCATTGATGTGTTTCTGAGCAATTAAGGTAGTGCACACCTAAAGACAGATAGTAGGAGTCAATGATTATTTTGCCCAAAGCCTGTTTGGTCTTGTATCTTAACTCGTGGAGTAAATGAAATTTAAAAAACTTATTTTTAGACAATCGAAAGCTACATTTTCCTTGAAAATATACTGATGGATCAGGTCCATTATGAATTTAATGGTAAATATTACGTAATCTTTCCCGATTCCACAATGTTAACGGTGACTAGGAATTTTTCTTGATTCTGACAAAGAATGCTTAAAGTATGCTTGAAGAAAGTGACAGTATGTATGTATGTATGTATTTATGTATGTATGTATGTATGTATGTATGTTTGTATGTATGTATGTTTGTATGTATGTATGTATGTATGTATGTATGTATGTATGTATGTATGTATGTATGTATGTATGTATGTATGTATGTATCTATGTATCTATGTATGTATGTACGTATGTATGTATGTATGTATGTATGTATGTATGTATGTATGTATGTATGTATGTATGTATGTATGTATGTATGTATGTATGTATCTATGTATGTATGTACGTATGTACGTATGTACGTATCTATCTATCTATCTATCTATCTATCTATGCATCTATGCATGTATCTATGTATGTATCTATTTATCTCTTTGTGTACGTACGCGTACGTACGCAGATCAAAACTTGAGTAGTTGCTTAAGCTTTCTTCAAGCAAACGTCAACTATTCTCTGTCACAATCAAGAAAACATCCTTAGTCATCGTTCAAATTCTGGAACGAGAGGAAAATATTACGAAAAACTATCCTACTATATGACCATTAACGTCCAAATAAAGAGCATAGGGAAGGACAGTGTTCTTCGTATTTCACAGCGCACTTAAAGTCATATGCATGATATTCTTAAAATACGTGTTTCTTTTTTTTCTTTTTAGTTTCTTGAAAATGCAACATTCATCGTTTCTTGCGGCAATGAAGTTACCGTCGTTTTGACTTCAGGAAATGGCAAAAATGTCATTGAGTTTGCAATGAATGAAAGGAGAAAACCTATCGTAAAAGAGATCAACAATACTGCTGATGGTTCATTTAGGCCTGGGGCGTGTGGAGGTATTAACTTATTTATTTATGATGAATGGTATCAATTTGTGACTCATGTACCTGGAAGTGGGTGGATGTGCTTTTGTCTTTTATATATATATATATATATATATATATATATATATATATATATATATATATATATATATATATATATATATATATATATATATTATTATTATTGTTTATTTTTTTTAAATTTAGGTAAGGTAGAACAAATGAAAAACCTAAAAGTATCACTTACAACATCAATAAAATTATGAAAAGATATATCAGCACATCTTTATTCTTTTTAACAGCACCACAGGTAAAAACATAAAAGAATTTGGTTATGCAGTTTTGTCTGAAACTATTATTGACACACTCGTCGCTGACTTCCAGAAGTGGAACTTAATAAGCGAAAGTGACAAAAGACTTTTGCTGTTTGTCAAGAAGATATTCAAAGATAGGGAAGGGGAAAGCACAAAGGTCGGTTATGATTCTTATTCTCGTTTTTGACACCGTCAATAGAATTGAAAGATTTTAATGTTCAGGGTAAATTTTAAGGAAAGACGCGGACAGACGAAACCTAAAAAGCTGTCTCTCCTTGTATCAACAACTGAATCAGAAGCCCTTAACTGTTCAAACTTTCTAAGCAAATGTGTAATAGTAACCCAAGCAAGAAATTATTGTGAAAAATAGACACAAACTGAACACTTTACAAATATGCTGTTGTCAATGTCAAACCTTGCTTTTAAAATATAAATCCCAGTAAATATATTCTCACATATTTTAACAGCGCAGATCATGCTTTTTGAGGCACATACATACTACATGTATATATACGTCCAAAGCACCACCGTTACTCATCTCAATAGCCAAACTGACCGAAAACATCACTAATCTCAATAGCAACACACCGACCTAAAGCCCCGATAGCTGCGAATTTCATGCATGATTTTAAGGATATTTTTAAACCAAAGTTGGTTCGTGTAAATGTGCTAACTGAGGGACGTGTATAGAAGTATCACCGCTCGCTAATTTGACGATGCCTACAAGTTTTAAGAGGCTGAATAATATACGGGTGCAGCACTTATAAAATGGCGTCCCCAAGGAAAAGTAAAAAAGCACAGTATTTCCTGCACATATGCATCGTGATCATACCAAAAACAAGCATGATGCCATTTACTTGAAGGCACAACACACGATATTGTTGTAATCATTATTTTTTCTGTCACATAATTAGTTTATGGAAATGGCGGGAATTCTAAAAAAATGATGTCAAGACGTGTGAATTTACGACACTTATGACATTGTTTTACACTTTTCAGTCTTAACGGGTCTTATTCAAAGAAAGCTCATGTAAACTGATGATATTTTGAGATCGGTTTATTATACATGCGCAGCTACTGGGGCTTTAAAGAGGGCAACTTACGATATATAAATGTGTGTGGTAAATATCTTATTTACCGCAAGAGCAGCACCCGACCTGTCATGGCTTTTGTATTGTGACTCTTCAATGTAATATACGATTCACATACTCTCGGTAAAGAAGGCACATAACCTTTCTCAAACTCAGGGGCTGCAACGAGGATGGTTTAGTGACAACATGCCATCCAATAACGTTAACATTAGAGTTGATGCGGTTCCAAATAAATCACCATCACAAAAATGTATATTGCATTTAAATTTTCTCTATCGTAATCTATAACAGCTCGTGACATAAGTTGAAAGATGATTTATATAATAGTTCGCTTAGTGGGCCACAAAAGGCGGTCATAAGCGGCTCATTGTTACCAGTGGGTCACTGCAGAGAACGATAAGAATAAAATCTTTTAGCACATAGCAGTACTATAATCTCACAATGCTTGAGAATGCGTCACATCTTTTACTTTGTCAAGAATTGTGATCTATAAAGTTATGAAGTTACTAAAAATAAATGAAACGCATCATATTTCCATTTGCGATGAAATATATATCAACCGTCATGAGCTGTTTTATACAGGTCACCGGCCTATCTAGTGCTAGTAACATTATATTATTATGAACTGCTGTTACAGTGACCAGATTGGGAGCCACATTTACATTAGCTTCACATAAGCTATTTCCAGCTCCCCGTCACATCTCTGCTCTACGAGCATGTAAAATATGGTTACGATTCTTACCTTTTTTTCGCTGTTCTAAGCTTATGTATTTTGTAAATCAAGATGTGTATTTTGGTTTCATAGGATAAAGAATTACATTAACAAGTATGTAGTAAAGACAATGGAACTTTACAAGAAATGTGACGAATAAATAAATAAATATAAAAGTGACGAGCTGACGATCTTGCGGAGATCGATATTTATAACTACATACAGCAAACTTAAATTCTCCATCGTATCAATGTTTAAGATAATATGTGTGTTTCATTGGTTTTGAATCACAGAGGCTTTACAATGTACTGCAGATTGTTTAGCCAGGTGTCTATGCATAGTATACGGGAATACAGCCATCAATGTGTTCAACTAGTAACTTGATTTCCTTCTTTGTTAATTGTGCCATCGCGTCGTAAGTTCGAGATTGACATATAAACCTTTTGGTCTGTCAGTGTATATGATTAAGCAATACTTTATTTTGACTTCCAGGAAGCCTGTCCTGATATCAAAACAAATGCACTCATAACAATCAAATGTGAAAAGTTCGACGTGGTTTTGAAAGCTGGGGACTGTCATAACATATGCAAAGTTTACATGGAGCAGTCGAAGCCAAATTACAAGTGCAAACACATTCACCGGATAAGACGATTCTTTGAGAAGATTTCAATGATATTCGCTAGTGACATCTTGAAGGATGTAAAAGTCGGTCCATTTAAGCTACGTTTTGATGACGAAGAGACAAGCGGTGTGGATGATGATGAAGACGATGATACAGAAGCTGATGATGATAATGATGATGATTAGGCTTAAGTTCAGATATTTCAATCTTATTTTCCTGGCTACATCCTATAAGATTAACTAGATTTTGTATGGTATGAAGCTAACTCAGCCACATACAAAAATCAGTATTTGAAGGCGGAGAATGCCTCAAAAGTTATATGGACAAAATAATTAATACATTTCTATAATTCCATAGTAAAATGACTTACTAGGTTTGTCAAAAAATATGGGTTGCTCACCAATCACAGGACATGACGTAAATCTAAGAATGGCGCTAAAAAATAGCTTGTAAGTGTTTTTTTAATGTTATTGAATTTTTTCAACATCCATATGTCATGAAACTTTCCGACAACAGCGCATTTCTGTTGAAGAATATCTTGAAAAATCAATTTTCTATAGATACATTAAACCTCAAAGTATCTTTTGCAGGGAAAGACTTGAAAATCTTAATATACTTCTACGAAATGTCACTCTTGTATATAATGGGTTTATCAATATTATGAGAACGATTAACTACGAATAGTTAAATACCATTAAAATTACTCCACATTTTCCAAACTCTCGCAACTGTGATATTCATATTGAAACATGTAAATGAATATTTCAGAGAACATTGATAAAATTGATGTGCTTTGACATTCAGCTATTTTGCAAAGGAATATGTTCCATAAAAAACATAGCAATTAGATGAATATATCTACATGTAGTCTTCACATATAGCATAAACTACCAACGATATTGAAAAAAAAATCATTAGTTTAAAACTACCGCACAAGTACTATCCATATTTCTCGTTACTATGAAACCACATTGATGTATTCACTTTACCGTATAACTGAAAAATATAAAACAGATGTGTGAAGTTGTATTCAATGTCTTTTTTTCATAGAAAATAACAGAAAATAGAACTTTGGAAAGAAAAATAAATAAGGGTTATCTTATTCTGTCTAAGTGGCATAGAAATGTACATCGATTTCAAAGTGAAAATTCCGCAATTTATAGCCTAAGTAAACTTGAAAGGAAGTATACCATGATGTATTTCATGATAGATTTTACAATGCAATGGAAATGACATTGGAGTTTAACATTGCGACTCAGGTTCAAAGGTCAATTTTAGCAATTTTTTTTAATTTCAAATTTCGAACCACTGACACGTGGCCTTTCTTTTGGGGAAAGGTGTTGGGTCACATCGTACCGGGAAATTCCTGAAATATTACTAAAATGGCAAACTATCAGCTACACCGCGTGCCATTATTTCCCTTTTGTCTTAACGGTCGCGGATTACCGACCACGATATCTTTGATAAACACGCAGAGATTATGTATAGGCTTGGCGGTATAGTGCGCATGCGCTATCTTCAACGTTATGCTCAGCGTTTTGAACTCCGCATGTATCGGTACGGCAAACACGTCGAGCAGACCAAAGCCGGCGCTCGCGCTCAGTACCGTCGAAAAGTAAGCGAGGTCCACAAAAGCGGACCTGAAAAAGACGGCAACGTGCGCAAAGGTCGATTTAAATGTAAAACAGTCCGACTTTGGCTCATACTCCCTGCAATAACCGATCAAGAATGCAGTGAAGAGTCAGATTTGGCCGAGGATGCAGACGTTAACGGAGACGTGCTCAGTTCAACAACAATGAAAGTATTTGACACACTGCTTTTCGAACATATTAGGCTATGCTGATTACATACCCGAGTCCAAAAATTAGCCTAGACGAAATGAAACTTCTGTTAGTTGCGATAATTTTATCACTCTTGCTGTACATGCTTGGTGTTAGTATCGTGTTCTTTTATATTTTTAAACTCGAAGTTTCATCTTTCTATCGTGTAGCCCTGCGTACGAAGCTGTGTGTTCCGCTACAGCTAATCGCCCCGCTCACCACAGCCCTGCAAAGACCCGTACGTAGGGTCGGTGACTTCAAATCCATTTTGGGACCTCACGTAAAAAGCCAAATTACTGCCGAAATTCAGCGTTCTTGGGCCCAAGTCGTATCCCTGCCTACCCCAGTACTCGATCGCTTCCAAAAATGCCAGTCTTTTATTCACTTATCGTAAATAACCGTCGATGTCGGCAACTCTCTCGCTAGCCCTGCGTACGATGCTGTGTGTTGGCCGCTACAGCTAACACACAGCGACCCTACGCGGGGCGATTAGCTGTAGCGGAACACACAGCATCGTACGCAGGGCTATCTATCGTGCAGCCTTTTCGTGTCTGCTCGAGAAACCTTGAACAACACCGTACCCGACAACACGCGACATTTATGTCAAGGAGTTTCCCAAGCGAGTGCATGAGTTCATACACACATGATGCAGATTCACAAGAGCAAGTTCACCGATCTGCTAATTTTTCGAAACGAAATGCAAATATTTTTTTTATTTCATGCCTTTTCTTTCTTTAAATATAACCCAAAAATTAAATTACGTCAAACGTGGATTGCGAGGTTCACAAATGATTCTTGTGTGCGTGTTGTCTAAACTTATCTATTACCCGCAGACTCCACAGCTGCTAGCTGGACCTCAACACTGAACGTAAAACAAACCCGGCTCAACTTCTAGAAGTGCTGAAACTAGCAATTTTTGCCTTATGAGATCAGTCATCAAAAGTTTGATTCAAAGTAAAAATCTCCGAAATAATTATTTTTGCGCTGTACTGCGCAAGTCGAGTGACTCCACTGTAGACTAGTCGATACTGTCTCTCGGAACACACTGTCGATGACGGCCTGCACTGTTCTATGCTACGGCGTGATTATTATTAGTTTGATAAAATCGGTACAAGAACACATATTAAATAAAGTTTGAAAAAATTAAACGAGTCAATGTCTCCCGTCGTAACGAAGGGCGACAAGTTTGCAGTGTGGTGCAAAAGCTAAGAAAATACAACAGATATTTTATGTTGTCAAGAGTTACATGTGTTCGTCTCATCTTGAGGTAGGAAAACTAGCAACTGACGTCCCGTTCGCACAGTGTCGGCGCTAACATGAACTTGACAATCATTTTTCACAAAGAACATGCATAAATTGCCGATCGCGAGACAGGAAGTAGACAACTTGAGTCAAGAACAAGTGAATGCCCGATCGCGATCGCGCGACAATAGCACACAGGTCTCGATCAGTTAGACTTTTTTTACGCAAGTTTCGACGTCTTCGTCTTGACTGTGAACACTGGTAACCAGATTGTAACCGTTGAGACAACAGTATACAGTTAATCTACTAGTTAAACGTTACAAAAATGGATTAAATCGCTAATTACCCCTCTGTGTTTGTTGTGTAAATACCACCCACTGCTGGCACTAAGCATTTGCCAGTTCAGTGTATAATTTCTTTCTATTTTCACACGATCTGCAATCCTAAACATGTTTTAATTTCCAAAACTTACTGTAAATATTTCAACTTAATCCTGGTGTAAGAAAATTCGCAGAAAATGGTGCGTGACTCGGACTTCTTGGCCACAATGTGTGACGCATAGGTCGTTTACACAAATCGTCGATTTTCTCAGTTCCGTTTTTGGCAGTGCGTACATTATTCAAATAAGTATAAGTCGGCGGCGCCCGGACAGATTAGCCTGATTTTTCACCTGTGGACAGTGAAGGAATATATCTGAAAGACCGTGTCTCAGATTTCCGATAAAAGGCCTGGAAGTGAAGATATCCTGACAAACATGAACAACGGCCGATAATTTATGCAAAAAACGTCAAGTTGACACTTTGAAGGCGCATTGTGCGAAAACAAAAGTGAATTTCAAAATCCGGGACACTTTTTTTTGCCCAGTATACCCAGCCGTCGATTGCCGTAAACAGATCACCAAGGCCGATTGGAGATTTGTACTTACACTTTTTGAGTAAAAAAAACTAAAAAAAACACGTGTTTTTGAGTAAAACAGCCGTATGCGCACTGTTTTTTTAAAAACTTACAAATTTTTGAACTCTTCGGTGACCGAGCAGATAAAAAAGTACCACATGTCGGGTGTGTGACCACTTCTTCTTTGTGAAAATGAGGATTGAAAATAAGTGACAATGAACCTGAGTCGCTACCTTCAGTCCGATTAAAATAATTGAAAAATTAATTGAGTGAGCATTCCTGTTTATTCCAGCTTTTGGCCATACAAATTTTGACGTGGGCACTATACGGTCTAGGCCCTGAGAACCGTATAGTGCCCACGTCTATGAATATTCAGCGTGAACGAGGGCGATAAAACTACAAAGGCTGGCGGGAACGCAAACAAATTATCTCGACTTTATCCCTAATTCTACACTTGGCTCTTCTAAGTATTTCTCTGCACTCCCACCTGACAAGTCCACAACAACTAGATTTTCGGTAGTTTTACCTAACGATGGTCCATTGTGTCATTTGAGTCGAACGGATACTAGCAAACCATCAAAAGTGCATGTTATGTTGTAAAATATGTAAGTCACCATGTTTATGGTCGCAAATGAAAATAAATGCGTTGAGACACACGATAATTTTGAGTATTTAACACCCCCCTCTAAAGTCCCTTAAAACTACGGCTATACGTGAACGCGCTCGCTGTCATCCGCTCTAAGCTGACAGTAGCATCGTGGCATTACTCGTCAGCGACGACTGTTATGTTTGCGATCATGTCGATCGGTACGACATGTGTCAATGGTCCTGTTCATGATCAGGCTACTTGAATGACTATAAAACTGATGTTTTCTCCGTTATTATGGACAAGTGTCCTGCATACACAGGGGCAGAACATTCCGGTCAATGGGATAAACACTCAAACAAAAATTGACGTACTTCGCCTGTTTGTAAGCGCAAGCGTTCCCGGACAAAAAGATTTGCTCCGCCCGTACACCGGCCGCGGCAACTCTCTCCCAACCCTATACGTAGCATGCGGTTATAAACGGGTTTTTCTTTTTTTATCTAATGTAGGTATAATATATCCATGTAAGATATTGATGTGGTCCAATTATGATATATTGTAGTCTAATTTTGATATGCTGACTTATTAATTATGTTAACAGACACACAAAAAAATGCTCACATACCCCTCACATGCCGGCTAACCCGTGTAACGCCGGGAACACACGGAGGCTGTACCCAACTCACGGCTAACATTGCCGGCGAACTTCAAGTACGTCGCGATTGACAGTGGCACAGCTTTAGCAGTGCCTATCAGGCTCATTCTGCCTCTTCTCATTCTATCCACAACCCTACTAAAAGCATTTTTTCCTAGTTTGTGGCTTATTTTTGATGTTACGGTATTTTTGCTGCTTGCACAGAAAAGTCTAATCGATAAAAGAGAATGCCAAAAAATGCAAATAGATTTTCCTCCAATAGGCCTAAACCCAAGACGGTCACAGTAGTACAATATTATAAACCAGTCTTGTTTATATGCGGGGCAGCGTATATACTAATGTTTTTGATTTCATCTGTCCGTTCAAGTGACGAAGTTTCTCTTACATGTAAAACTAAACGAACAAGACTCAAATTCTATAATGATCATTCTTTCTTGTATGTCACTGTAGCAGCAGCCATTCCTCTCGTACGTGCGAAGGAAAAAACAATGACTCTTTTTGTCGTTGCACGACTCAGGGTTTTTCCGTTGCAACCCCTATTCGCCTGGGGGAAAACAAAGAGAGCTACGACTTCACGTATGAAGGCCTCTGCTTCCTTGTGGAATAGATTTTCTAGACATATTCGTTCAGTATCAAGTAGTGAAATTTTCAAATCTTGACCAAAGACCTGCTTCTTTGAGAAAGAAAACTTATGGTCATGCGACACGTGTAAACCGCTAGTGAAAATTTTCCGATGGACAGTGCTACGAATATCATATACCATTCAGCCTGCCCATTAACCCATGGAGGTAGTACCTCCATGATGAAACATTGGTTTTCTTTTCTTTTTTCTCTCAGTATTTTGTCACTGACTGCGCCACAGTCCTTCCACCCACGTACGTATAGAGGTACCGTGCTTGGGAGGACATCGCGACATTGCACTTTAATTTTATATGATATCCGATATTTACGGCCACTAGACTAATACAATATCGAAGTTAGATTGGCCTAGCTAGATCTAAAAAGGGCTGAAATCTCTGATATATATCGGATATTTACTTGCGATTTAAAAGAATCTAGTATCGTGTAGTATCGAAGCTAGAGTCAGTCCTTGGAAGTCGGGTTTGGCCAGAACTGTGAGGTGGTGAAATCTGCGATATATATCATCGGATATTTACTTGCGATTTGACAGAATCTAGTCTCGTCTATCGAAGCTATAGAGTCAGTCCTTGGAAGTCGGGTTTGACCAGAACTGTGAGGTGTTGAAATCTCCGATATAGGCCTATATCGGCTATTTACTTGCGATTTGACAGAATCTAGTCTCGTCTAGTATCGAAGCTAGAGTCAGTCCTTGAAAGTCGGGTTTGGCCAGAACTGTGAGGTGTTGAAATCTCCGATATATATCGGATATTTATTTGCGATTTGACAGAATCTAGTCTCGTCTAGTATCGAAGCTATAGAGTCAGTCCTTGGAAGTCTGGTTTGAGCAGAACTGTGAGGTGGTGAAATCTCCGATATAGGCCTATATCGGCTACATTACTTGCGATTTGACAGAATCTAGTCTCGTCTATTATCGAAGCTTGATTCACCTAATTTCCCGATAAATATCGGGTAAATATCGGAGATTTCTCAGATCTGGCGTGCCGAGGCACAGGGGAAGTTATTCTAGTATCGTCCAGTATCAAAATTTGTGGCGAAGGGAAATTCGTCTTTGTGTGACGGATGGATAGACAAGCAGACACGATGTGTTCTGTAATTCTGCTGCAACACACGTCACTTTATTCCGTGGTTCTCATATAGGACTACACCAAAGTTAAATGTCAAAGTTGGCATAAAATTAACAACGGAAAGGTCAGATTTGCATATTATGGCTTCAGTAAACTAACAAATAAACTAATAGATAAACTGACCTGTGAAATCGTCATTAGTATGCGTATAGAGAACCCTGGATAATAATTTAACAGGAAAATAAACTTCATCTGTTCTGCATTATTTCTGTCGGATTTCCATTCCCGACAATATTAGAGTCCCCAAATCGCCGATAAATATCAGAGATTTCACAGATCCGGCGTGCCGAGGCCCAAAGGCAAGTCATTCTAGTATCGTCTAGTATCGATATTAGAGTCCCAAATCGCCGAAAAATATCGGGTAAATGTCGTAGATTTCACAGATCCGGTCTGCCGAGGCACAGGGCAAGTCATTCTAGTTTCGTCTAGAATCGATATGCCTATAGAGATCGCCGGTAAATATCAGCGATTACATAGACGCGGCATGGACAACCGCAGTTCATTCTTAGTATTGTCTAGTATCGATTCTAGTTCCGAAATCGTCGATATGTCAAACTTTTTTTTAACGTTTTATTGGAGGTATCAAAAATTTTCAAATACATGTCTCATTAAATCTGAGAAAAAAAAGAAAGAAGACATTACAGAAATCAATAAAGTAGTGATCATACATCATTATTGTGTATGTCTGTTGTGCTAGGGTCTTGGTGGATATTAGTACTGTAAATTCTCCACTTTTTATTATGGGCAAAAATTTTATCTTTTCTCAAGGCAATGTGATACTCAGTTTTTTGTATAGAGTTCACAAATCTTTTGTATGCTGTAAAGTTAGGCAAGGTCTTTTTACAACGACAAATATAAATGTACCTTTTACCAATAAGCAGTAGGAAATTCACAATACTAGAAAGTTTGCGATCACCTAGTATGATCTGCCATATTTTTGGTCTTACTCTCAATTTTAATTTTTGTCCCCATAACATGAAAAATGCTTCCAAAAATAGTTGCACATGTTGACAATCATGTAAAATATGGAGTAAAGTTTCTTCTTTGTTCTTGCAGAAAGAACAAAGAGCATTATCAACTGTGGGTATGTTCATTTTACTCAGTCTAGCATTCGTATACAGGATATTGTGTAAAATTTTAAACTGAAATTCTCTCAACTTACAGTCGATAGTTACCTTAAATGGAAGATGATAAATTTCGTTCCAGTTAGTAACATTGATTTTAAATTCATGTTCAAAATACAGTTCTGATTTTGGTGGTATAAAATTAATTTCATTAATCAGCTGTGTGATTACTTTTATATTACACAGTTCCACACTAATTGACCTGTGTTTCGATACAATTTTTACTTCATCTTCATCATCAGCTGTACTTTGCTGATTCACTTGTATGTTGGCTGGGATAACACTTTTAGTCCAAACCATTTCAAAATGGATGATTGAGGGACACCATTATTGTGTACAGAATCCCAGTCCCGCTTTTGGCCATTTTCGTAGTACAATTGTTCTAAATATAGGATTCCTGCATCTACAAAATCCTGGTAAAAAATAGAACGTTTCAAACTTCGATACTAGTCCAGGACCCAATAAACAAGAGGTTTTACTTACAGTGGGGGTGTCCTTGATAAATTGAACAGCGTTTCTGTCCAATCACTGGCCATGCTTGGTTCAGGCGTCAAATTTACAATTCATTATATTAAGTGCGTAAATATTGACACACACGCTTACTAACTCATTAAGTTGGCATTAGCTCTCGCAGAAATTCGTATGGCAAAAAGCAGTCATGTTTTACATTCATTTACAGCTGTATTACACCACAGGAATAACAGTATACACACTGTCGAGTTGTCATTTTCATAAAAATCATTCAAATTGGATGAAATTAATTGACAGTCAATAGTTTTCCACTTTTTGGAATAGCACAAATGATTATTGTGATACCTAATCATACAGCAGAACTACAATGTGGAACCTCCAGGTTAGCAACAATTCCTAGTTCTATTAAATAGCATGGACACAATCAGCTTCACAAATCCCTTTGTAATATCTACTACTCAGACTTTATAATGAACCTTAATACATTACGTTGCGTGTTCTGAACACATTTATAAACATTCCTCGAAATATGTATGAACAATGAAAATTGTCAAGCCCACTTGTCATTTGTTCGCCGATGATCTTCATAATTTTAAAAGTCTCACAAGCATTTACCCTCCCTTGCTAATGAACGGAAATAGCTACACCCGTTATATGAAGTCGAATCAAAGCACAACCTGGAAAACGCCAACATCTCCTCTTACGACTATGATTTGCAGCTTTGATAAATGCATGTCTTGTGCTTCTTTGCTATTTTTCGTTTTTGCACAAGTTCAGATATGGTTTTCTATGGCATGCAGATGTAGGCCGTTATACAAACATGTCACATATCAAATCAAGCACTGACATGTCTTGGCAGATAATAACTGCAATGAGTAATTAAAATAGATATTCAATCTTTCGGAGCTATAAAACCTATTACTGTCAAGCTATTGCTAGAAACTTAAATTAAGACTGTTATTATTTTTAAACATGGAACACTAAACTGAAGTTTATGTTTTTAAGAAATGTCAAGTTTGACCTACTAGTCATCTGAATTTGCCAATAGTTTTCTTGACTAGTATTCAATAGTCAGACAGTGACAATTTTTTGTAGAGGTTCGAATCATCTCCTCAAGGAAAATGACATGTAAAAGGCCAACAGAAATACTCTAACGTCTTACAGCAAGAGTGTCACCGGGGCAAGGAATGCAGAAGAATTCACAGTCCAAATACTGTGTGACACAATAAGACTTTGAAAATACCATTGTTCCTCTTGTTCTAGTATGACAACCTATCGCTCTTTTTTTAAAAATGAACAAATGTTTTATTGAAGCGATTATAACGCCGGTTTCGTCCAGACATATGAGGATATTGACAGCTGTGTGGAAACAGTGTAAATTTATACAAGTCAAGCCTTGTGCAATCTTTCTCCTATTTAAAACATTTACGTAATAGTCAGTATATATGAAATAATTAGTGATTTAGTTAAACACAGCATGTCTTGAACGCGTTTCAACACCGAATCTTCATTAAAGAAAATAAAGAAAAAAACTCCATCATTACAACAGTTACTTAATCGCCCCTGCGGCCATTGAAACATTTTGACGCCCAGAACGATATACCCCCTCTATTGGCGACTTTATCAAAGTTATTCTAATGCTCTGCAGCAGATCGATCTAAGATTAAGAGGGAGATTTGAAAAGAAATCCCGAAATTTAGTAGAAATGTTGATTACATAATGTCTATGAATTTTAGTAATAGTTAGAATCTAAAGTCGATTCATATGAATAGTTTCAAACTTATTAACACATAGAACTTGATTTTTTTGAAGCCCGATCCGCGAATATTAACATTTCATGGCAAAAATTGTTGATAAGAAGGTTTAACTAAGCAATGTAATGTCTAGGTATGACGCTATTTTTTTCTTTGGCAAAACCGCATGATTTTGAACAACACCTCAGCTAGTAGTGATAAATACACCTTAATTGTCTAATCGATAAATTCCCCCTTTGTAAAAAAACAGTATGTACCGGCATCTTCACATTGAGTTAGACATGTATACGATTCCGTCGTACATGCAATTACTACTGAAGACTGGATGGCGTACAACAGTTTGCAGCAAACAAAACGGATCAACATTTAGTAAAACCCACAGCTAATGAAGAGAGAATCCGGGTAATTGAAGTGGAATGGCTAGATGATCTGTATCATCCTACGTCATGACAGCAGTACATTGTATCGCAGTGTTACCAATACTTGAAAAGAAAATGGACAGTCTTCAACGATACCCATATTTCCAAAAAAAACAACAACAACCAACAGGAATAACGCAGACCAAACATGAAATATGCCTGCCTTACTACGGCTCACTTTTGTTTCTTATGCCAAATCTTGTAGTAGCCTACATTTGTCAAGGAATGTTCAAGTGTAAATATGTTGTTTTCTTGGCTCAACTTTAATGTAATATTACATACAGTGTATATAATATTAAGCAAATTTTCAAAACGTTATGTGTCTTATATCACAAATCGCCTTCTTTGCTTATTTATTTATTATTTGTTGAAACGTAATAAGTACTACATTTGTTCAAATTTTAATAAATCTGTAAATTAACTGAAAACGAAGCAACATCAATGTTTTTTTATCAAAGGACACGCGATTCAAGCATATCCTTTGTTAGTTCTAAATTTGTTGCACATTGTGCAAAACGTTTGCATAAATAGATTAGATTTATTAGGCATGGGAATGAAACTTTACCATAACGTACGTTCACTATGAACGCGTTTTTTTGTTGAAATGATGGTCGTGATCACATTTTGATGGTCAATATATCTTAACATACATGCAAAGCATGGTCGGTAGGTTTCTCTGTCTGATAATAGACTTCTTGTAGCGAACGTTCACAAGCATATGTAACCCTATCAACACCTTAAACAGGGTCTCCATCAACATGCTGTCACACAACATATACCTGGCATTGTGATGACGATTTCTGTTACCTCAACCAAAATTTTCAAATCTAATACTGAGCTAAGAAGTGTATATTTAGCTTTTATATATTTTGAAGGAAGTGTTTTTGAACCAGCTGATAAGCAATAGTTTAAATTTGAACACTTCGACCAGTATGTGATCACAAACCATCGTGATTTTAGGTCAAAGAACCACGTTATGAATCTAACCCCGGCTATTTTTGAATCATGAGTTAATAACATTATCGCTATTTGCACGTGACCATTTTTAGGATTTTTCATACGGACACATAAACCTATCGACGCTGTTAGTTTGTGACGTACTCAGTAGATCAAGGGACACCCGCTTTTAAGAATTGGCTTCCGTCATTGAAAAAACAAATCGATACGGTGTTACTAAAGGTGCGACCAACCCTGTGGGGTTTTATCAACGCTTAAATTAGTTCGCGTGGCAACAAAGAATTACTGTTGTTGGTAGCTCTAACGAAACTGTTCCTTAGTACTGTGTGGAAAAGGTAAGTAATTGAAATAACTGTATGGTGAATAGACAAATTCTTTTTATTGTGCATCTTTCTGCCAGTCTGTCTCTCTGTCTCACTCTGTCTCTTTTGGTCTGTCGGTCTGTTTTTCTCTGTTAATTATTTGAAAGTATCGCTGTTACATTGCATTTAATGACAGTAGTATTTGGTTGACAGTGCAAATTGTGTGGCCTTACATACACATGTTTTTCGCAGTAACAGTTAGTGTTAATTTCAATGAATCAAACTAGCTACCGTTGTCAGTTGTCATTCTTGAGCATTTCTTTATTTTTCAACTTCTTGCATTTACAAGCCATTGATACTCGGCTTAAGGTATTATGAACAATAACAGGGAGGAACTGCATGTACCGTGACAGCTTGAGATAGACTCTCTCATAGCCCCCGGCAAGTAACACTTTGTGGCTGATGTGGTCTAGCTCAGTGAGCAAGGGACTGTTAACACTTGTAGTTTTTGAGCCTTTTTTGATTTTCCCATAGCCTGTACGAGTCTCACTAAATTCCCTGTTTTCGGGAAGATAATGTTAATTGGTAAAGAATGGCAGTTGAACTTCCTGTCACTGGTAGGTGTGACACAGATTGGGTGTAAACATGATAGGGTGATTAAATAATCTATTACTAATTGAACTCATGAAAATTATACACAGCAAGTCTACCTATACGTTTATAAGGCACTGGACAATGGAATGAATCCATGTATCTTCAATCAAGTAGCTTTTTCAAAGTCTCGATTATATTAAAGGATAGTTTTTACAAATTAGATAACTGACCACAATCTTAAAAGGAGAACATAGGATAAAAACAAATAAAACATTCAATGTCAGTTGCTTCCCATTCACTACAGACCATTCATCACTATAGTAACAGCATATACATTGTAGCTCCTGAGATAATTCATTTCTAGAATGGCGCTATTAAGGTGGAGCTGCATGTTGCCAACACAGATTTTTTCAAAGCAATATTTCTCATCAAAGATGAACCCCCCTCATACTATATATTTTAAAAAGGCAGTCTTTAAAGTTTAGTATGGTAGCAGTAGTTTACTCAAAGGACGAAGTGGATGTATATTTGGAGCAAAAATCCTTAATTTTGGTATTAATGATAATATTCATTTAAGCCAAAAACTTGACGTTATTTTCTGAAATGTAATATTCACTTGAAAGAAGAATATATGTAGAAAAAAATTACTATTTTCCTTAGCATTATCTATCCTCATTCTAATATAGTAGGGGTTTAAAGACTGGCACTCAAAAAAATTGATTAAAATCATGATAAGCAAAATAACAATGCCTCTTATTCACAATGTAAGAACTTTACTGCCAAACATAATAGTCGTTATCTGAAATAGCATTTAAAGAACATAATATGAAAATTTCAGAAAATTTTATCCAGCTAGAGTGGAGTTAAATTCTTTGGAAAATCAAAAATTTGGAGGAAAAAGAAGCCACGAAATTGGTTGATTTGCATACTTTAACATAAATTACTTCTTTATCAAGCAACTTTCGACTGCTTAACGAGCTACAAGGTAAGACCAACTAATATTTTAATTTTCGGTTAACAAATTAATTAAAATTAAATAAATATTTGCAAAAAAGTGATTTTGAGCAAAATATGCTGTGTGGGGTGCAGCGCCCCCTTATTCAATATTTGTTAACATTTGGTACAAACATGTAGAATAATGGCCTTAGACGACATTTGACAACTCTACCACCACAAAGATCTACAATGACTGACACGCTCACATCTGCAGGTTGAGTCATGTCTATAAATACTCATATGACTGTTTACTTAACTGTTTACTGTGCCTTTTAAAACAATTCGAGACAAATAACAGTAAATTGGCTCTTAAAACAACAATGAAGTTGATATCAATGTACTTCACTTGTAATTATTAGTCTGATTGTATCGATGTAGGTTTCCACAAATTCATGCAGTATCACGGCATGACATAGACGTATGCATACGACGTTCAATAAACAGAAATGATTGCTCATCGGGTTTTCGTTTCAAGATTAAGGTCTACACAATAGCAGTAAAAATAAACCTTACAAAAAATACTTATATACAATGCTTGTTAAAACCCTGCGGCAAAGATTAGCAACGGGAAGCAATGACACAATTGTGAACATTTTAGGTAAGAACGATATAAGAAACACTAGTACAAGAAGAATGTTATAGCGTCATATGAGGGTTACAGAGATTTGTTATAAGATTTTCCACCAGTCTTTGTAAAATACGTGTATGTGTAGTGTGTGATTAAATTTTCCAATAACCGATCGAAAAAGATTATTTGTTATATATTTAATACGTCCTGGTGTACATACACGTATAACGTAACATAACATAACATAACACAACACAACACAACCACAGGCGACCCAAGTATTACTGAGTTTTTCACACTGTTTTCTCTATCATTTTCTCTTCTTTCTTCATGCTCTGAATGATCGGAATAAATAAAATAAATGGTTTATATAACCTAACCTAACCTAACCTAACCTAACCTAACCAGTGACTCTTTATTTATTTTACACTCCATTACAAGGACGTATATCTCTCATACACACATGCTGTAATTAATTAGTCAACACAACTAATTATGCTAATCCGTGGACTTATCAGGGATTTTACGGGTTGGTCAACATCGCGAAAGATAGGAATGGTTACTATCTTTCCGATGTTGACCAACCTCTGATAAGTCCACGGATTAGCATAATTAGTTGTGTTGACTAATTAATTACAGCATGTGTGTATGAGAGATATACGTCCTTGTAATGGAGTGTAAAATAAATAAAGAGTCACAGAGGCTTGGTTAGGTTATATAAACCATTTATTTTATTTATTCCGATCATTCAGAGCATGAAGAAAGAAGAGAAAATGATAGAGAAAACAGTGTGAAAAACTCAGTAATACTTGGGTCGCCTGTGACACAACACAACACAACACAACACAACATGACATAACATAACATAACATAACATAACATAACATAACATAACATAACATAACATAACATAACATAACATAACATAACATAACATAACATGACAACATAACATAATATGAAACAAGTTAGACACAATATATCATAACGCGTACGCTCGAAAATAACACAGGAGCACTAAACACATCAATTATTTACGTTCATCAGAACAATAGTTACTGCTATTCGAACCCGATTGAAAACTAACCGTATTTACTACCACTGATTAAAAATCGCTTTCGTCACACATAGATTTCGGAGAATCCAACGTGAACTGTTATTGGAATTTGAATGCAAGTAGTGGATTAACGGTGTAGCTGTGACACTAACTATTCTTATCTGAAACCCTAAAAATCAGCAATGCAAGGACCAGACATATCAAAACGGTAAGGAACGCACTTAATAGCGACAAGCATTTCCTTTTGTCATGTTCAAAGTAACTCACTTGCGGTAATTGTTGTTTCCATACACTGTTCTCGCACAACACCTCTAAATTCATTTCAGGGTACACACATCTGTTGCGTGTCAAGCCGTAGATTGGGCCGCATGAATGATATTGAAATGTATTCCAAGCTAACGCAGGTCTCCCTTCAATTCTCTTTTGTAATGCAATTGATCTGTTAAGAGAAAGATAAGGGAAATCCCCTTTGACGTTTATTTTTATTTCTTTGTTTGTGCCTGAATCAAGGTCTGAAAAATGGCGTTGTGGCAGAAGAGGTGAGCTTATACACTTTAATACCTAACGTTTTTGGCAAATTTTAGCTAACTCACAAACAAGTTATCTATAACGTACAGAGCATTTTAAACAATAACAAAAATTGTTTCAAGTACAACTTAAAATATCAGTTTCTTAAGTTCAACGCATCTTGCGATCACAATAAAGAGTGTATAATTGTGTTAAGCTGTACATGTTTAAGTATGGATTAGCCTTGGGGACTTCTAGCAGTGATCTTGTTTTATAATGATGACATCCTTGACTCTTTGTAGCTACGTGTAGAAACCAAGGGGCAGTTTTTGCCCCAATGGTATGAAATTCAGTTCGGTGAAGATAAATTATACGGACTGAATGATCGGAATCGGAACCCTTATTATTGTCAATATCACATGAACTGGCCCGAATTCCCACCCGTGTGACGTAGAACAGGACGGATAAGAAATCCGAATTACCCCTGTTGTACGTCATCAACCGGAACTTTTTTCTTGAATGGTCCCGTTCATACATGCGGGTCGCGACATGAACATAGACCGATTTGTCGTGATCGATGCCGTGCTCTCATGACACTTTTTCAAAAAAGGTGACCCGATAAATCCACACATGGAAAACATAGAAGGCATGTCCAGCGAAATTTCGAGTCGCTAAAACTATAGCTGTTCCCGGTGAAGATAAATTATATGGACTGAATGATCGGAATTGAATTGGAACCTTATTACTGTTATTATCACATGAACTGGCCCGAATTCCCACCTGTGTGACGTAGAACAGGACGGATAAGAAATCCGAATTACCCCTGTTGTACGTCATCAACCGGAACTTTTTTCTTGCATGGTACCGTTCATACATGCGGGTCGCGACATGAACATAGACCGATTTGTCGTGATCGATGCCGTGCTCTCATGACACTTTTTCAAAAAAGGTGACCCGATAAATCCACACATGGAAACATAGAAGGCATGTCCAGCGAAATTTCGAGTCGCTAAAACTATAGCTGTTCCCGAGAATCGAATAGGGATACCGCCGATCCAGTCGAGTCGCCTCGTAAGGCTCAATGTGGACGTCGTACCTGGCGATCCCGGTTGGCGATAAACCTGAAATCTTCACCTCAACGGAAGTTCAACTGAATGAATGAGTACAGTATAATCTTCAGGAAAGCGACATACAGGCACAAGCATAAAGTCATTCGACTAACAACGATAATTTTCCTTCATCATACAAAAAATTATTCCGTAAATTCTTGCTCGGAATCAAACCTGTAGCGCGGCGTAAGGCAGTAGCGCTAGCGAAGACATCAACTGTTGAGCTGTATATGCATTGCAGCGCTGTGGAATCCGATGTACTTCGAAAGTTGTCTCAGACAACACTCAAAACAGAGTAATTTCCGTCAAGTAAAATTAGGATGTATCTACGGGTGAGATATATGTCACTGCAAACATCAAAGTCAAACATTGACGATCAGGATTAACGATTTGACACCGGCATGGCAGAGACCTGCGCGGTGACGGCATCGTTGTGGGCATAAACATGCAATAAGGTACACTCTATGTCATCGAACGGAATCTTTCGCGCTCGCTACGGTCGTAAACTTGTGTGATATTTTGAAAAGCCAGGGAATCTCTGAGAATGAGAATTACTGTTTCGATCGTGTCGTTGCATTTACTTCATAAATCTATTTGTAAATATTATGAATAACCCTGAATACTACGGCTATCCGTCGCTAGCACGATGAAAGTTATGTCCACAGTACCGATGGCCGACTTGCCTTGGCATCGGTACAGCGCGATACAATGATTGACAGGTTCACGTGACAGAATCCGTATGTCTGGTTGGTGGAGATACCATTTAATGTAGCAAATTTCAGCTTGATGGGATTTATGAATGAAAGTATCTCCTGGGTGACGGGCCGCTTTGCTCTTAAATGAAAGTAATCCGCATAAGTAAAACACAAATCGCGACGAAATCCGTGCAATTTGGTACGATAATTTTGATCTATTCACGTCAAAAGAAAAATAAGAAGACTGTTCATGTGATAAAATATAATCTAATGGAAATTTTCTCTCTTTGACGTCATCGTGTTTTCGCGGAGCCGCACAACCTCTCGCCTTCGGCGTTAAGTTGTACGGCTCCGTATACGATGACGTCAAACAGAAAATTACCATGAGATTATATATAAAAAGCAGGCTGGAGAATCAACGCAGAAAGCATGTCTCAATAACTTTAAATTCGTTGCTTCGCCTGTTTCCAACATTGAAGAACAAAACTCGCAAGGCCATGTCAAAATGAATAGAAATGAATTCAAATAACCTCATAAGGGAGCAATATGTGTTGGTAATTTACAGATATAACGTACGAAGCGCTTACTGTAGAAGATGTTGAAGACCTCATAAGACAAGAAAAACCCCTCAGCAAAAAGCAACTGGCATGTCTGAAGTGTTGTAGAGATTTGTGCAGAAATTTGATCAAAAGAAAGAGAAAACTCATCGAGAAAAGAGGAGCTCATGGTGAATTGATTGAAAGAACAACCGAACAGAATCCTAATAAGGTAATATAGTCAATTATTCAAAGGTGATACAGAATAATACGACGAGTTTAATGCCACGTTTTCCCCATATGCTCACTCATGCAACTATCAACTGACATTATGCACATCACGTGCAAAGTCATCGCACCTTATAGTTCTCAATGACTGATACAGTGCCAATGTGTCAATCATTTCAATTAAATATTAGTAAATAAGACCTAGTATTTTCAGCCGATATGACAATTTCTTGGACACTGACAATGCACTTTCTTTATTCCATGCTCAGCGCCCCTTGAATACTCAATTTATCATATTACCGAGATCAAAATGTGGAGGCAAGCACTGGCGGCTTTTCTCAGGAGTTGGTACGAATGTCTATGAAGTACTCTGGAGCAAGGACGAAGAGCGAGCCTATCATATAAAAGTAGGAAAGACGACGGAGCAAGCAGCGCTGGAGACTGTTCACCCATTGCCAAACTCCTATCAAGCCCGAAACATGACATGTTTACACACTAACGCCATCATGAGGGCAATCTGTGAAACCTCTGCTGAAATAGGGAGGGTAGTTCCGCGGAAAATAAAATTCTGCGACAGGTGTAAAACCGAAAAAATAACAAACTGTAGAGGCTGCTTAGAGCTGGCAAGTATGAATCATCCTCGTGTCTTCTCATTGTTTCACGGTTGTAGACAGTGAATTAATCATTGAGCTTCGTACCTTATAGAAAAAAATAATATCTGATAAATCAAGAAAACAAACTGCAAAGATTACGAAGTTATACTTTTTCGGTTTTTACATAAATAATAAATATTTTGAGAATCAAGATAGCGTTACATTTTACAATGAAGATAGTTCAATGATCAATATGCCAAGAGCCAGGCCCTGTCAATAAAATGCTAGATTTCAATAACATGTCTATGACTTTTAGCAAAACTTTAAAACATGAAGCAAACAATTACTTCGCTCAAAGTTTGAAAGCATTTCCAAGCAGAACTGGGTCAAGCCAAATATGTCATGTCATTTCTAAAGGTAACACGACTAGTATCAAATAAGTAAAATGATAAAACTGAAAATATTACGAGCTTTTTAATCTCAGTGACTCGTGACCTATGACTCCTACATCCCAGTTACACTGAACATGCAAGGTGGTCAATATGGCGCTGCATTGGTTGATAATAATTCCTTTATGCAAAATTGTACAACTTTCTGTGAACGTTGTTCAAACGAGGATAATATATTGACAATGATGAATCAGATGTTATCTGCCGATATCACTTTGAATGATCACTTTGACCTTAAAGTGATTTCCACTTGGTAACATTTTTAAAGCACATTTATTTAATGCCAACGGTCGATATTTGACGTGGCGACTGCGCGCGGATCGCGAGATATCGTTAAAAACATGTCTTCAAAAAAGTAAAAGTTTGAATTCCTGTGGCCCACCTAAATTGAGCTTTCGAACATCGAACGTTCGGCACTGGGGCCATTGTCAACTAAGCTATGGAGTACGAGTCTACGCTTACACTGCTGTACGCCACAGTACCACTCGCGTCCCTCGGTGATCGGTCATGCCTCGTGGCGTGGCGTAAAAACGAAAAACAATTTTGCTGATTTCACCAGAATTCGCATAGGTGACTAGCACAGTTACGTGCGGTTGATACATAGCGGCCGCCGCGTGTAGCCGCATACCACGCGCGCGGCGTACTCTGTGGCAGACGACAAAATGTAGTCATTGGAGGCGGCTAATATTTGACACCTAAAAATGATGCTTATGTGGTATACGTTAAAAATATAATACAACTGATTTAGAATAATGACAACGACAAAATCTAAGAAGTTTTAATAATTTTACCTGAGGTAAAGGCATAATGCTGTATATAATGTATTTGCAGTGGGAAGTAAATTAATTGCGTCGTTCGAACTTATTGTAGACTCCCTAGAATATCGTCAATCAGCACAACAACAAACCTTCGGGAGATTTCGGGTCAAAATCAGAAACGATCGTAAAACTTCGGGATGTGAAAAATACGCTCGGGAAATGACAAGTTTTTATCGATATCTCGCGATCCGCGCGCAGTCGCCACGTCAAATATCGACCGTTGGCATTAAAAAAATGTGCTTTAAAAATGTTACCAAATGGGAGTGCCTCTTTAAAAAGTTTCTAATCTTTGCCTCTCATATTAACACAAGTATAGTAAATCCTTTAAAAGACCGTTATATTACATCACCAACCATATACCTGGATCAGGACTTAATTACTGTATGTAGTGTGTATTGCTCAAATACAACATATTATAAGTTTGCCAACCTACGGCAGACTCGTCTGCATACAAGGAATGAATTGAAAGGCAATATTTCAATATGTGTCAAAGTATTAGGACACAAATGATGTAGCTTCAGAATGTATCAGTCTGTGCCTTTGAAATACTCTTACACTTGCAAGTAAAATATTAATGTATTGTTCTAATATACTTTCCATAAAGTGTAGTGTTATGAATGTAAAGAACGAGGTCTATTTCTTATCGCTTAAAGTCATGCCGATTTTACTTAAAGGCTACTTTTAACGTTAACATGTATGAATAGGTTTCTATATTTCTCAAATGTAACAATCATAAAATGTAGTGTACATGATCATCATACACTGTCTGCCGTTTTTCGGAAAGTTTGGTACCAAGATTTGATGATCAAGTTGGTCAACGTGATTTTTCAATGTCCTTCCACCAAAGTTTTGAATTATTTTCCAGTGAAATCCAAAGAGCAATTAGACGTGTCTGTCTTCCATTGCGAAGCGAATATATATGTATTTCAAGGAGTGTTCTACAATCGTTTTCTTGAGATATGTATTTTTTTGTGGTTTGCAGAATGTCAAATATTTTATGTACGAGTGCCGATACATGTTGAAATTACTAAAAGTGACTCGGCCACTAATCATATGGACAAATGTGTAAATAGATAAACAAGGAAGAACCAAATGGTGACAGAGAAAAAAAAAACGTACTCTGTAAATTTGATTACCGGGTTATAAAGGGCTTTTTACTTCGAGCTAGAATACAATAAAGTACAGTAAGTGATAGGATTGAAATATAATAAAAACAGCTTACTTTGGTTTAAATACGTCTTGCTTATTCAGTGCATACAAGGCTATTGAAGGACGTGTTTGTTAAGCATACTATCAACCGAATAGTCGTCTTTACTTGACTCTAACTGTTGCGAATCTAGCTCTGCACAGCCTAATATACATACAAATATCGATCAATGCTTTAAAATCACTCTCTTCCAGCCAGTGAAGAACTGAATAAGTTACCACTTCTAAGTATTATGGTAATGTATAGTAAAATATACTTTCGGTACAAACAAGCTCAAAAATTGTAAAAAAGTTGGCCTAGAGTTATGCCGAGCCAAACTGCTGAATAAAAAGTCGGATAAGCAAAATATTGGGGTCAAGCAAGAATCAAACCTAAAGTATAAATAGTCTATTTGAGCTGGTGTGGCACCAGTTTTGACGATAAAGAAATATGAAAATATCTTCATATTATAAATATGCACGGCTAATCATGAGATAAAGGGCGATGTTGGGTTACAGCCTTTTTCGTGAACATTTAGTTGACCAAGGACTGCAGACTCGAGCGTTGACCAACGAATCAACTGTTGACCTGAAAGGAGCTAACTGGAACCGTGGAGTAACGGCAGTTCAGCTAGAGTCCGTAGGGCGTGCATTAATAGTTGCACACCCAGCACGAATAAGTTGACATACGCTATCAACGTTAACCCCACTTGTTTGTAACGCTGAGGTCTACGGCGCAGCATAGGCTACAATTATACCCTGAAAGCATGCAGTAACTGTTTTTTACAGGACTAACGACAGCAGAGAGGAAAATCACGTGAATACTGGGCCTTCTATAACAAATTCTTACCGTAAATAGGTCCACATATTTGGACTCGATGACGTTATGCTTTTGAATCCAAGGTCATTTGCTGCCAGGCTGATAAGCAACAGGTGCTATTCAAAATGTATGTATATTAGAATTCCTCAGCTGACACAAACACGTAAACATAAGGTGCTCTGCTTTTTCAATTGCAAAAGTAATTCCCCTTTTCTCGACAACAAGAAACAAATAAATCAAACCCTGACAATGTATGTGTACCAGTTTTAGTTCATCAGACATTTCGACTAAGACATTGTCAACAACCTGAGCCATAAATTCGGTAAAATGTTAATGGAGAGAAAATAGCGGGGTGGGGTGCATTAAGGTAATATGCACCTCGAAAGTGAAAGACTTAAACTTTTGCTCATATTTTCCTCAGTGAAACTTTGAACCATTCTCTTACCAAAGCAAGAATAAAAATCAGGGGTCACCGTGCAAACTTTGGTACTAGAGAGACAAATAACTTGCGATTTCTCGATATTTGAAATTCAAAATGGCCGCCATCCCTGTGTTAACTCTATGGGAAAAAATAAAATTTTCGATTTTCAAAAAACTAAGACGGTGAAAACTTTTCTTTCGCTAAGAGCTTCAAAATGAGCCCCCACAAGTGGTAGGTCAGAGGAAAATTGATAAAATTTGAAGCCCGAATTTCTGTCCCCGAGGTGCGTTCTACTTTAAGTCGATAAATAGGATTCCATAGTCAGCTAGGGTTACAGAGTAGATATGCAATGCTCAATTTAACTATTTGTAATCAAGGACCAATCACTGGTCTAGTTAGGATGTTGTGACATTTAAAATGAAGTAATTTGTGTACGCTCGTTAATCGTGTACTCCCTTAATAGAGCTGTCCCGTAATCGAAGTGTACTGATAAAAGAAGAAAAAACGTGTAAATATCGCAGTGGGCTTATCAATTACAGTAGTAAGAGGAACTAAAGCGCAAATTGTTAACATGGGTTCAGTTGTTATGTACACAGTTATGGCGACGGGCAAAGGTTCAATATGTTTTCCTTAACTTTGTCGTGAGCAGAGAGCCGGGTATCGTGGGTCAGTGGCCGCGTATGAGTGTGTGAAAATCGACTCGGAGGATTAATTGGTTCGGGGCACTGCTTAACCCTGGTAATGATAATTGAGAAATGCACTTAACCGTCAATGTTGTGTTAGAGTATGATGAGAGAAATTATACTGTGTGAATGGGTTTGTATATACGTGCGTTAGGCCACTTGCAGTCTCTACAGTAAGTCATAACTATTTGTAATTGAGG
This sequence comes from Ptychodera flava, assembly GCF_041260155.1. Taxonomy (NCBI): domain Eukaryota; kingdom Metazoa; phylum Hemichordata; class Enteropneusta; family Ptychoderidae; genus Ptychodera; species Ptychodera flava. The sequence continues at coordinate 18,302,771 of NC_091932.1, forward strand.
ACCAATCATTAGTCGTATTAAAGGTCCATGAGCTGCAACTCTGCGAAATTTGTCCAACCTCAAGGTACCTCCAATTTCCTTAGATATTCATTGAAATCTGCAAATTGAACGATATAGTCATTAACTATGCCTCAACAATGTTTTCCTGTGGCAGAATGGGCAAGAAATTGAACAGATTTTTGTTCAGTTTAAATTTCCAGCCATAAATTTCAAAATATCGCCATGTTATGTGAAAAATGGAGATTTTTTGTAAGAAGTGGAGTGAATCCCTTTTCCGTCATTTCAGTAGGTTGCACCGTGCGTATTTGTAAAGATTCAAGTGTGTACATGCACCATTTATGCTGCTTATTATGAAATTGTATGGAGGGGGCCATATTTGGGTGCGGCACCCGTTTATTGTCTTACTGACTCCTCCCCATGCAGTCCCACTCAGTGGATAATTATACTTAAGTAAACATCTCGGAGTAAGAACGTTTCTATGAACTAATTTTAATCTAAATACAAAATCGTGAAAATAATGCCAAAAGTTGCAGCTCATGTGCCTTTAAGATACCGTGAAATTTAAGCACAGGGTGGGGTAGAGTAACCGTGATTTAAGGTAGTACGCGCCTCGAAAATGAAATAATTAAAACTTTTATTCAAACTTTCCTCAATGAAACTTTCAACAATTCTCTTACGAAATCGACAATAAAAATCGGGGGTCACCGTGCAAAGCTTTTAAGTTTGGATCTAGCGAAACAAATTAGCCAACATTTTGCGATATTTGAAATTTACATTGGCCGCCATTCTTGTTTTAACTCTATGGGGGAAAATCAAATTTTTGAGCTTTTTTCTTTTTCAGGGAGCTTTAAAAGGAGCTCCCACAAGTAGTAGATTAGAAAAGCATTGTAGAAATTTGAGAGTCTGACTGTCGGTCCGCCTATGTGCGGTTTACTTTCAACACAATTGTAACTAATTTGGGATAATTGGATAGCACAAAAAATTAAAGAAAATTGTGTAAAAAAACAACATTTGTTGCTTCAATTTTGCAAATTTAAAGAATTTCATGATTTACTTCAATTTTCTTTCTTACAGGAACTACTTTAAGACAAACATACAAAAAGTACACTAAATATTACATATTACTAAAATCTTTATTCAAAACTCAAAAAATGTCTCACTTTCTTATAATTGTCATCAGTTTACATATCAAAAGTGCATATAGAAAATCATTCAACAATATTTCAGAAAAAAACTATGCAATGTAAACGTTATATCTAGTACATCCCTGATTTACATCATAAAGTCAGAGTACAAATTAGGATTAAAACAATCTTGAGTCACTTGAAAATAATGGTAGCCTTAAATGCCCCCGATTTTGTCTTTAAAAACAGTCAGATTTTCAACTTGAGCTTGAAGGCACGCACATTTAAATGACCTTGACTGGATCTATATAAATAGTGTGGTCTTCAACATACAATCGGGCACATTTGAAATGCCCCTGGATTTGGGGTCTTCAGAAATAATGTGATATTGAACATGAACTCAAGGCATATTTGAAGTTTAGGTATGATTTATAAGTCAAGGTCAGGGCACATTTGAAATGATCCTGACTTGGTCTACGAAAAAAGTGTGCGTTTCATCTCGAAGACAGGGTACATTTCAATGCCACTGTGTTTGTCTTGAAAGGAGTGATTTTCACTTGTAGTCAGGGCACATTTGAAATTGACCCTGACTTGGTTGTCAGAAAAGGAGTGATGTTCAACCTAAAGCATAATTGAAATGCCCCTGACTTGGTCTTTATACAATACAGCATTATTTTCAACATGAAGTCAGGGCACGTTTGAAAATGACCCCGACTTGGTCCGGCTGCGTTTCGCGATAAGCTTTCCCCACACAAATAATACATTACCGTACACACTAATCCAAACTCCCTACAAATATCCGAGGCGAAACAAACATTCTTTATGAACACAAACAATCGGATAAGAATGTAGGAACACATTTTTGAAACGAATCAAACACAAACTCGACACAAAAACATTTTGGATAGTTAGCTGGGGAGCCTCTTTCACACTTTTTACATTCTATTCCTTAAAGTGATGTCATTCCATAGAGTACTCCCTAACAGCGTCATCCCATTGTAGAAGTCTGATTGACGAACGGAGACAATGGTCTGAATATGGCAGTGGGCATATCAATTATAGTAGTAAGAGGAACTAAAGCGCAAATTGTTAATACGGGCTCAGTTGTTATGTACCCAGTTACGGCGACGGGCAAAGGTTCAATATGTTTTTCTTAATTCTGTCGTGAGCAGAGGGTATCATGGGTATGGGTCAGTGGCCGCGTATGACTATGTCAAGTTAGAAGATTGATTGATTCGTGCTGCTGTATTGCCCTGGTAAATATGATCGAGTAATTCATTGAATCGTCAGTGATTTGTTATAGTACAACCAGTAGTAAATATCATTTTGACGGAGTTTGCATATAGTGCGTTAGATCCCTTTCAATCCCGACATAAAGTCATAGAAGAAAGACAGAAATATTGAATAGGCATGGAGTAGAGACTGATCGTACTCTGATTTCGTTATGAATGTGGAATGAGAGCTGCCTGTACTTAGTGTTAACTTTCTTAGAAGTACTTCACACATACGGATAATTTACTGAATAAATACACGTGCAGTTGCTTTCTTAGTATTCTATGCCTTTGTCAAATCTCGATTACATTTCCAGGTTCTCTAATCGACTTCATGATGCTTGAAAACGACGAATTACCAGTTTTTTGACTCATAGAGGAAGGAGGATGAAAGTTACTAGGCACACCTTTTAGTGGTCTTAGGCGGCCGTCCTGCAATACCGCCCTCTATAGGCCAAGACGATGACAGTAATCCCGGCAGGCGCAGATATGAGCGAATATATTATAAAGCGTAAGAGGTGTATCAAGTGTCTGCGTTGATCTTAATGCCATGCAGTGATGAGAACGTGCTCAAAATCAATACAGTGAATCTAACAACTAGTAGACAATTTAGGACATTACAGACAGTAAATGTATAATGCTCTCCGTGGACACATATTTGAACTCTCAAACTTTTACAATTTTTTGTGATCAACCATTTTTGGCTCATTTTAAAGCCCTTGAAGTAAGGAACATTTTCATTGTCTTAGTTTTTCGAAAGTAGAAACTTGTATTTTTCTATTAGAGTTGACGCAGAAACGATGGTCACTTTAAATTCTAACAGTAGTATATATTTTAGTATTTTTTTCTCTCTTGAACCTAACTGTACCCGATTATCCCTGACTTTTTTATACTTGATTTGTTAAGAATGTTAAATGTTTCATTGAGGACGTTTTAGTAAACGTTTAAGTCTGAGACTTTCACTTTGGAGGCACATACTACCTGCAACAAAAGACGTTCGTTGACATTCTAAATGTTGTAAGCATGAACTATTCAAAACATACCAACCTTGTTAAAGGAGTCGTTGCCAATTATTTGTGAAGATTTCCATATGTTTTTGTTGTGAAAATCTTGGTCCGAAAACTTAGGATCATCTGGATAGTAAAATCATCATGTGCTGTTACTATTTGGAGAGGCTTGTTTAGGAATTGGCTCCTTGCTCTCGGACGAAGATTTTTTGTCGTTTTTTCGCATTTTATGTTGAATGCGACGTTTAAATAACTGTAAAAGTAAAGATGGCAATTTAAAAGATATTGTAACATATATTGCCAGCAAATAAACTTTTCCTAATTTATAGGATGAACGTCATTTTATTGAAAATATCATACTACTGCCAAGGTTTTTTGGCCTATTTTTAACACATCTTCTACATTTTTAACTGGAAATTTAAAATCGACAACTTGCTGAACCGGGACCATCCGCAGAGAGCCGTTCAAGAGCAGATATTTTTACGAAAAATGATGAAAAAAGTCCATAAAAACTTGTAAATGCAAATTCCATCATCTTACTTAATCGGAGTATGATCATTTCCGTCATATAGGTACGAGCAGTCTTAATATGAAAGCTTTCAGTCCGACAATTGCGGAGAATAAGTGCAAAGTTTACACATGATGACGACGACGGACAATAAGCCTATCCGATAAGATGCGCGGGCGATGACAGTCGAACAATTGCCATAATTAAGGTTGTATCTCATTATGAATATTAACTCAATTCAGCAATGATGTGTTGACTTTTATTGATGTGAAAATGTAGGAAAGTTTTAATTTGGCACATATAGATTTTCGGATATGACCACAGAGTCATAAATCGGTACAACGTGTAATCCTTTCCATAAGACGACATTGGAGATAAAATTTTAATCGCTAAATACTGCAGAGATATAATTTATCCTTCGTAAATTTGATTCATTTCATATAAAGATTACCACTTTCGATCAGAGAACCTGCAGTTTAATATTCTAAAAGTCTTTTCAATTTATTTATAGTGTTAATGAGAGGTTAAAATCGTGATTCATCGTCATGTTTTCGTAGTCGCAGACTAGGGCCCTTCAGAGAATCTATACTTGTCCGGTCATCTGCGCAATCGCTTGCATTTATGACGTGTTGTCGTTGGGGGCGATGTTGGCAATTAGTTTTGCCTTTGGAAATTGAGGGTCCGTTAACCAACGGTAACTTTTCATTTTTCTACATTTGCAAATGAGATTAGAGAAAAAATATACTAGATATCATTTGAAAAAACACGACCACAAATCACGGTGAAATAATTAACACGGTCGGGTTAAAATTCGTGACCGTGATTACAGTCCCTACCTTTACGAAATTATTTCACTTTCAGTAATTTGCAATTTGTAAATGGAAATGCATTCTGTACCGTGGTATTTCTCTGTGCTTTATCTTGCTTAATTTGCGATACTGATGATGTTTTTACATCCGGTGAAGTCACAAACGTTGAACTGAAGACGTCTGTTATCCAACTGCCCCCTCTATGCGTACATCGATAGCTTTCCCAAACACTTATCGTGGGGAGAATAAAACTGACAAGAGCAGCTGATTCCGCCAACTACGTTTAAACATCCAGGTGCTTAACATGTGTGATAGACGGATATACAGTAAAGAATCTTAAACAAACAAAAAAGACCATCGGGAGATGTAATTGATCCAACCTTGCCAGCGATGGAAAAGTAGGTAATATAGCAGTTTTAATTCTCAAGACCTACACAAAAGGCAACGTCGCATCGGCTTAGGCTCATAATCATGAAAAACCACAACTACGTACATTGATGAACTAAACAACGTGAACAATTCTAAATTTGATACCTCCAGCTATATTATATATTAATTGTGTGTTGTTTGTACAAATTTTCGAGCCAGTGCGCATCAAGATAAAATGTAAACTCTCTCTCTCCCTCTCTCTCATCTCTCTCCTCCTCTCTCTCTCTCTCTCTCTCTCTCTCTCGTCTCTCTCTCTCTCTCTCTCTCGTTATATGACTGTAAAAATGTCCCCGGGTGAAGTCACAAGCAAACTTGTTTTGTTTGATTTTTATTTGCTTTTGGTGCTTTCTGTGTGTATATACAATGTATGTCTTTGTCTTTTTTGTTGAATCCTGACTGTGTACAGCGGTCCTGAGAAAGATATACCCACCACAAAGGGTTTGCCAAACTGTAATTCATTAAGGATGGCACGATGACTTAAAGATATTGTCTACCTTGCTCTTAAACGTCGACACTATTGACCAGGTTTCAACTCCTTATTCTACATTTGTTTTTCAAGTTGGTCACTTTTCAGTACTAGTGAATGTTTACTTTCTTAAGTTAACTTGTAATCATTACAGCGACTTTTAAATGTGAATACCAGTAATGACTTTGTATTGTGGGTGGATTGGTTTTTACGTGATTGACCACAGCGTACGCGTGTCAGTGTGGACTCGAAGGGCGGTTTATCAAAAGCGATTGTGTTAAATGCAGGTGTATCCCGAGACTGCGTTCTATCGCGAGTACTGTTCTCCATCTATATGACATTCAAGAATTTAAGCTTAACTTTGCAAAAATAAACAGTTGACATGGCTCTTGTTAGTTGCGTAAAAGACGACTTCACTCCGTCTCAATATTCCAACAAAGCGTTCTCAACCTTAATGTGGAAAAACAAAAGAATTGGATGGGAAACACTTATGTTGGAAGTAAGTTTTCGTTATGTCACATTTTAAATCACAATAAAATGACGATAACTTTTCAAAGTGTCTAAACAAAACGAATGGTAATCTGAACACGAATGGTGAGAACAAATTGCATTACTTGACAATGAAAGTCTATTGTGAAGGGGAAACAGAACTGGTTATTTTAGAGAGTAAAGACGAAAGCCTAGAATCTCTGTGAATATAGCAACGGATCAGGTAGGTTTGTTTTTAGAACTGGTGTCAGTCCAACTACAGTAGCAGGTACTAGGTGGCAATGAAACTTGGTCTTGAGAGTAGTATTGAGCGGATGAAAAAACAAGACTCTGTTCCAAAATAGAGTTTATTTCTAAAACTTCGACGTTTCGATTCCACACAGGGAATCTTCATCAGGAATCTAAAAAACAACAAAATTACAGTAAATATGGGACTAGTAAAAACGAAAAAGAGCAACACTGGCGTAAAACCATTTAAAAACTATTCGAAAAACTGAGTTGTTGGTTAATAAAAGGAACTATAGCTAAAAATCAATCTGTACAGACGAGAAGAAAAAAGTTTTGAACTTACAAACAGAAGACGAGTGAACACTCAGTCTAAAAGTAGCGATGTTGACCGGCCGGATCGTACAAAGCCAATGGCGCGAAATACAATGAAGGGAGGGCTCCCCAGAACAAACAACTTACAGACATGAGGAAAGGACTCCCTAGCTGTAGATGAAGCGGATTTGAAAACCTATAGGAACTGTACTTTATTCACCAGTCCTTTTTATTGATGCCGTTGGGTGACAGAGTACCAAGCTTATGAATGAAATGAAGTTCAAGCTGCTTTCTTATTTTATCTGCTTTTGAATACACTTTACAAAGACCAGAGAAACGAAAATTATTGATGTTGTGCCCGGGTTCATGAAAATGGTGGGCTACTAGAGTATGTTTATGAGTTCTGATACTGTATAAATGTTCATTAATTCTGATACGGAGTTCACGTTTCGTTTCGCCTATGTATAATTTGTTACACTTATCACAGATAATGACGTAGATGATATTGCGTGTATTACATGTTACATGTCCGACAAGAGGTTGAGATTTTCCAGTGAGTTGGTTAGTTATGGAATTTTGTTTTGTTTTCAACATGTGGGGACATGCTCTACATTTGTTGCAGGGTGTACAAGTACCTGGTTCTGTGTCGTTCTGTGTGGATGTTTTAGTCCGGGCTTTTACCAGCATTTTCTTTATGTTTGGTGGTTGTCGGAATGCTACAACAGGTGGTTTGTCAAATGTAACTTTTGTTTCTTGATTTGATTGAAGGATAGGCCAGTGTTTGTTGATTATGGAGGAGATGCTGGGTAGTGACGGGTGGTACGTCAGCACAAATGGAATCCTCGTAGGCTGGTCAGTGTGTTTATTTTTTGTGTAGTTAATGAGTTTTTCCCGGGAATGATTTCTTGCTTTGTTGATTGCAGTTGACGATTGATGATTGCTTGTAGTTTCTATCCGTAAGATGTCTATGTAGGTTCTCAACTTCTTTATTGTATAGATCAGTGGATGAGCATATACGTCTGTAGCGAAGAGCTTGACCTTGGGGGATTGATTTAAAAATATGACGAGGGTGACACGATGACGGCAAGAGGTAAGAGTGTTTGTCCGTTGGCTTGCTGTAAACCGTAGTGTGTATTTTATTTTCCCTCATCATCATCTTAGTATCCAAGAAGGAGATTTCGGTGTCGCTGTATTCAATGGTGAATTTGAGTGATGGATGGATTGAATTACAATATTCGTGGAATTGAAGGAGTTCTTGTAGAGTTTTTAACCATATGAACCGTATGTCGTCGATGAATCGTCTCCATTGCATGGGTTTAGTGGGATCAGGTAGAATACAAGTATGTGAAACGAAGAGGCCCTTGTCAATGCAGGGATCATAGAAGGTCTCCGCAAAGATGAAAGCTCATTTGGAGACGTGATTTTTTGTTACACTTTGCAGGGTCCATCTTTGTTGATATTTCAATAGGTCATCACGGAATGCTTGTCTGTCAAAATGATACATTCTTTTGAAAATTAATGAAATTGTACATGAACCACTCGACAAAATTCTTTGTATACGTTCACCATATTTACGTATATTGACGTATATGGAACACAACATTAGTGGTATACGCAACGTATATCTTTGTGTATGGAGCATTCCGATACGTTGATATGCGTAGCCATATCTATGAAGATCAAGAGTATGTCGTAATGCACATCTTTTCACACTAAGTGTACACTATAGTTTTGCATTTTATTAGTATACGTATGTGTATACTTTACGCTTTTGACACATGTATGGAATCAGTATATGTGTATATATAGTTGTACATCAAGCATCTTGCGTGAATTTGCAGTCCTAGGATGACTCCTGTAGCCCGGATACAGTTTGAGGTAATACATATGCGTTCCATGGACAACATCTGCAATGTCTTTCTGATATAATACACTATGAGAAACAAGAATACAAAAGGAAGCTTGCACTCACTTTTAATGCAAATAAAGGAATTTATATAAATATGTTCCTTAGAAAGAAAACAACGAAAGTGGTAGTAATTGTAACGCTGTATCATCTCCAGAAAAAAATAATTTTGCGTTTATGGTCCAACGCATCAGTTACTAAAGCACAAGATCAACAATAGACTCATACGTCGAATTCTGAGAAAGCCTTTAATCTGAATAGCCTTATGTTTTATTGTAACATTTAAATTGTTTTCGCGGACAACATGAGAATGAAGACGCAAAAGCAGATTAAATTTTTTCATGTATTTTTCAAAGATGACAATCTCAGAACATTGTAATGATACTAAGAGTGTCATGTCAATTATCTGCTTATTTGCTTATTAATGAAATTTTGTAATTAATGACTCCACTAACAATGGAAAATCGAAGGGGAGATAAGAAATATATCGAAATACCAAGGGGGTTGAAAAGCCCATTTGATAAGCGATAGCTGTTACTTGCGTTTGCATTATCTCTGTACCTGAATTGCGGCTGAAGTAGAAACGGAAAATGAATTGTACTTCTTCTCTTAGTTGTTATTGTCAATTGAATTTAATACTTTTTAGCTCACGTGTTCACACACGTGGGCTAATTTGTCATATAACTCCGAAATAACTGCACCAAATATGATGAAATCTGCTGCAGATACTGATCCGACAGATATCTGACTGTGTTGTAAAGCATTTAGTAGTGTAAAGTTTAAGGGTTCATTTACATATTTAATGAACTTTGTAATTAGGTATACAACTCTAAAATTACGGCACCAAATTTGGTGAAACCTGCTACAGATATTTATCTGATAAATATCCAATTGTGCTATGAAACATTGAGCAGTGTCAAGTTAATTAAGGGTTCATTTGCATATTTAATAAACTTTAAATTTGATGAAACGTGCTGCAAATGTTGATCTGATGGATATCTAATTGTCCCATGAAGCATTGAGCAGTGTCAAGTTTGAACACATTATTTGCATATTAAATTAAATTGTTGTAATTAGTGATTTTACTCTGAGAGTACTGTGCGAAAGTCGATATAACCTGCCACATATAATGATATAACGGATATCTGATTGTTCTGTGAAGCATACTACTATTAATGAACCTGTTGTAAAACACGTGAGCACATTCAGTTCACATCTGGTTATGTAGTTCAAATAGCCCCTGTAAAAGGGTTCTAGGACAGTTACCATCCAGACATTATACCCTCTGGACAATCATCACCAGACATCCCCCCCGGCTAATTACCACCAACCATTTACCACCGAGACATTTACCCCCAAAGTCATTTACCACCAGGATTTACCCCTATTACTATTTATAACGACAATATTGCTTTGTGGAAAATGATGTCAAATCGAAAACGATGAAAAAAGAAGGTTCCCGAAAATAGCGAAGACTGCGTTTGCATCTTTTCTAGTACTGTCTCCTGGTGGGTACCACATGATTTACCTTTCTCTATATACATATTTAAAGACCAAGCTATGTTCGGAAAGGTTGCAAGGCAACTTCACAAACATTTCGAAAGTGCAGAGCTCACATGTCATAGCCATTTTTATTTATGCCTAATTATCTTTCAAATTCAGTGCAAAAACAAGTTGCAGCTGAATTGATCATTGCAAGTCCAGGAGCCAACAGATGTGATCGGGACTTTCAGTTACAAAATATTTCTATCTGCTGAGTGATATTCTGTCGCAGGATAGCAATGTTGGACTTTTTATCCCTCTCCAGCAATACCAATCAAATGCATACCGAGAAAAAGTTTCCTATATGTTTGTGAGGCGAAGATAAAAGGAGCAACTGAATACGGATGGACTTACAGATAATGATGACATTGCCACACTAAATCATTGAACACAATCCAGCGAAACGTACATATTTTACCTTACAAGTCGGATCTCCTAAAGATTAGACACGCTTATAATGAAACTCTGATTCTTGGTGCTTTTTCGCCGATTTTCTGTGATGCGCCTTAAGTTTACAAAACGATTGAAGAACTAGTACGCGGCTCTGGGATATAAGAATTTTGACAATAAGTTTCTTGTCTGCACCATTTGTGGTCTCAGTTTGAAGCTGGTCGATTAAATGAAGTTCTATTCTATTAACTTTCAAACATCGTCGAATAGTTACACATGATGACAAAGGGTGATTGTTTGTGTATATTTGTTGTTGGACGTACGATTTAGTACGTGTTTCTGCTTGAATAGTTAATATATCTTACAATTTATAGATTCTTGAAAATGCAACATGTATCATTTCTTGCGGCAACGAAGTTACCTTCGTGTTGACTGCCGGAAAGGGCAAACATGTCGAGTACGCAATGAATGAAAATGGGAAGCTGATCGTAAAGGCGATTAACGATATCACCGATGGTTCATTAATAAATGGGGCTTGTGGAGGCATAGGAATGTTGTGTACGTGTTCTCGATTACAGCAATTCACGACGTACGCGGGCAAATGTATGTATGTATGTATGTATGTATGTATGTATGTATGTATGTATGTATGTATGTATGTATGTAGAGAAATGAAAGGCGTACTAAAAAGTAAAAAAACTAATAGATAAAAGCGGATAAAATAGAACGTGTCAAAGGAAAGCAGAACGACTACAGGAAAGTAAAATCATGACAAAACCTAAGAAAAACTTCAAAGGGCGATTAAAAAATACAGCACTCAAAATAAAAAATACCGGAATGATGTAAAATACGGGAATAAAAATGAGAATGTGAAACTCACATACTATTAGGTACAATGGAGAAGGGACTCTACAAATCTAGATCGTGTGAGGTCTTGATGGAGTATGAGATGTCATTCTCCATCCACACCTCACACGATCTAGGTGTGCTATATAATATGTAACAGCCTAGACAGATGGATACTTGGCCGTCACTCAAGTATTTGACAAACCGTAAAGGGGATCAAATGTATTATTAACTGTGGGACACTCCCAAAGAAGATTTCTTATAGAGCAGTTATTCTTGCAGTTAACTTAATGAGATCGTAACTTATTAAGTACAAAAGAGTGACAGCCTAGCCTCTAAGGTAAAACTTTGTTAAATCGTCATAATTTCTTTTACTTGCAGCAAGCTCGTCATGACATCAAGAGGAACGCACACATCGCAATTACATTTGAAAATTTCGCTGTGGTATTGAAAGCTGGAAAATGCTTTAACATCTGCAAAATTTACACGGATCAGTCCTCGCCTCCTTACAAGTGTAAACGTTTGCGCACATGGAGACTTCTCGAGTACCTATCTATGATCAAAGCTGGAGACATTTTCAAGGAAGTAAAATCCGGACGATTTACGTTACATATCGATGATGAAGAGACAAGAGATAAGGCGATGATGATAATGATCAGTCTCAATGGCGGATGGTCCCATCTTACTTCCACAGCTACATTGTCTTATCAGTTTGTATTTTAGGCAGCAAACGTTGTTATGTTAAAAACAGCCCTTGAAGAGAGAAAGTCTCAACGATGGATTGACTTCATCATTTTCTTTTTCTCAAGAGTAGATTAATGTATGCAAAGCATTTAGTAGTTGTGAAGCTAATTAAGGATTCTTTTAAATATTTAATGAACTTTGTAATTAGGTATATAACTAGTGATATTACTCCAAAATTGCAGCATTAAATTTAATGAAACGTGCTACATATGTTGATCTGATAGATATCTAATTGTCTCATAAAGCATTGTGCAGTATCAAGTTAATAAACTGCTCATTTGCATATTAAACTAAATTTTGTAATTAGTGATTTAATCTGAGATTACTGTGCGAAAATTGATAAAACCTGCTACAGATAATGATATAACAGATATCTGATTTTTCTGTGAAGCGTACTACTATTAATGAACCTGTTGTAAAACCGTGAGCGCATTCAGTTCACAGCTGGTCTTATTTTTATTTGGCGTGGCAACTGATAGTACTTATCTTTGGCCTAGTTATACATCAGATTTCGACAGTTATTTGCATGGGTAAGTTGTTTCAATGAATCGAGTAACGAAGATAGAAAGAACAATACGGTGTCGCCGCCGGAAAGGATAGTCCGATATAATCAATTTGACCTGACCTACAAAAGTTGTACGTGCTCCCCGTCAATGTCGCGATCTTGTACGTTTTATAAAATTGTGACAAACATCGGCCCGATCAGAGTCAGACATCCACATTTAATTTTATCTGATTAATGAATTTAGCTGTCATGATCAATCTTTGTGCGCAACGATTTCTCCGTATAACGATCAAGTACCCCTTAATAGTTTTTAAACCGTATACTGGTCCCCACTTTGTGCATTGCATCCATTACAACCCGAGCCAAATCTTGACCTTAAAGAGTTTTATATCATGTTCGGAGACAGTATCGTCATCCCTTTGTTCGGAGAATACTACTTGTAATGAACAAACATTGGAGATGAACACTCATTTCGGGTGACTTTTTGCCTTTATCAAGCATTTTTGAATTTCTTGCGGCTGGACGCACCAACTTAAATTCATTGCCTGAAGTACACGTATTCTATAAACAAAGAACATCAGAGTTTGCTTCTCTTCCAGTATAACTATGTCGGTTAGTGAGACGATGTTATCCCTGCCAATTTTTAAAATTTTCTTGTGCAATTTCGTTACCGAAACCCCCTCCCGTCGTCATTTAGTCAAACAGAGACAAATGTTGACCCAATTCCAATTCGAGACGGTTATTTCCGCCATAGTATCAAAAGATACTGTGCTACGCCAAGAATGAAAGGGAGAAATTTGACATTTAGTATTTGAAATTAAAAAAAACGGAAATAGTGCAATGTTGAAAATAGAGTTTGTCTGAGTGAAATTTTGATGGCCTGCAAAGCGTCATCCTCACAGCTGTGCACAGCCTATTTCCCTATAGTACAATCTCAGAGCAAAGCTTTTGAATTAAAATTAACCTAAAAGTCAATAATCAAGATTATAACACCATTTAAAATTAAAATTAGCTCAATTTTGATTTTCTTATTGAATGTGCTAAAAGGTTTATTGGTTGCCACGGATTTTTAAACCACACACAACCATTTCACACAATTTAGTACCTAGTTTTACGTTTCTGACCTCGAGAGGGCGCAATACACTCGAAATACCCAATCCTCATCAACGCATGGATTCTCGATAGACATGCAAATCCATCCTAATTATAATTTCCAATCATGTTGAAAACCATTAACCGCTTTAAACATAACTTCAAACAATTATCCGTTTTTCATTGTGATAATAATAACATGATTATCATATACTACGCCCTATATTGAGTCTGTACTGAGTTCAGTGAATGATTTATCATGTTGATTTGCATGTCAATAAAGTGATACGCCTTGTTGATTTGCATATGAAAGGAATGATCAGCGCGTCTTTCTTTCATTCAATTGAATATTTGCATATGAAAAAGTGATATGACCTGTTGATTTACATAACAAAGCCTGATTTGCATACCAGAATACTTACATGATGGCGCCCTAATCAAAACAAACCATGGTGCCCGTCTATGATTTTGACTTTGACTACGATATCATGTCCGATCTCCAAAAGTGGCAGGGTTTTGAAGCATAGGGAAATGCGGGGTAACTAAATAAAACACATGTGTCGATATCGGATTAACCTGCTAGTAGTGCTACCAATTTGAACAAATTAAAGAGCAGAGCATCACACCGTACGGGCACTGACAGATCGATGACAGTCCAGCTGTTTGCATGAGCACAGACGCGCAGACGACAAGCAAAAGTGCTATCGGACATGTCGGAGGACCGGCAAATTCAAAAGCACAACTTTCAAAAATATCATGTATTCATGGTAAATGCGTTCTGGAAAATAATACCAAACACAACACTTGCATGTACCGTACCGATTCGGTAGATATCCTACATGTTTGATGACAGAGTTCAAGCATTTCTCTGCTCAACCGTAAAATTATTGTCAATGAGCCAGCTGATAGATTACGTCAGAGTCAGACGCTAGTATATCAATCCGCCTTAGCAAGATGACGCAAACAAATGTAGTCCATCAAGAAAAACCACAGTGAAACGTATCATATTTTAATATACGAGATTTATTCATTCAATAACGTGGGCATAGGTATATGATAAAGAGGTTATCCCTCGATATCACTCTTGGTGGGGTGTATTGCTGCGAGTGCGGTTGTGGGCCGCATCACACGAGTCGAAGACGAGTGTGATGCGGCCACAACCGCACGAGTATATTCACTGATTACAACATAAAGTTTGTAAACACCCAAACTCTGTGATATTTTCATCTCAATTCGATGAGCAATCAATCAGCGCTGTTTTTCCACTTAGAAACGCTCTAAACGTCATAGAGATTCGCTACAGATCTAGCAACCGTGATCAATCGTTCATTCCCGGTGAATCGCCTTCGACGTTTGTATAGCAGGTGGTGATGACGTCACTCTTATGGACCGTTTCGGGATCCGACGCCGATATCAATAAACAGTGGTCGGTTTTTCTTGGTCTTCTCTAGAAATTCACCGTTAATCAAGAAATGTCTCTCTCACAGTTCCACCTATGTTTTTTCCGAATCTCAACATACAAACTAGTCGTCTCTTTTAACATCTACGAGCGGTAGTTATATCAGTATTTCTGAATGTTTTAATGGTTTTAAGTCCTTGTCGTTTACATAAATAATTTCACCAATAAACGACCAATCGGTCGGTCGGAAGAAATCTTACCTTCAAAGACCTTGATTAAGCGTTATATGACACGCCGCTAGTCGTATGACTCGGCTGCGTCTGCGTAGCCCGTAACTTAAGTAGAAAGTTGTTAATGGGAGTAAAATGTTCTATAGCAGTTTAATGAAACACATGCGGCTGCAATTGATCAAATTTCACCGTAAGTAAGCTACGGTATATCGTATCGTATCGTGTCGTATCGGTATATCTTGGGACGCAGAGTACAACAGACTGACGGAAAGTAACATGCAGTTCAGTAAACTTGAATGTTAGTTGTCGTTCTTGACCTTTCCCTCTCATAAAAGTACGCTGTCTTCATCTTTCGACTCTCCTCTTGGTTGTCTAATTTTCGTTACTGTACTGATGTGCTTGACTTATATCTCACTCAGTACGCCGTCAAACGACCGTAACCTACATATTTACATACCCCCAAAAAAACCAAAACAAAAAAAACAAAACAACAAATTTAACGATTTAAATACACTCCTAAGGTCTCTTCACGTCAACGAACATGCACACATACGTAAACAAACAAACATGCAAACATGCAAAGTTAGTCACCGGCCACTGTTCTATCTCGACCACTGCTCTGTCCGTCTTAAGATCGTCTCGTGTTGTGTGTGTTCTCGATAATCGTCGTATTTGTTTATTAAACCATGCTACAACATTTATAAATTACGAATATAAGAGTTTATCAAATCATAAATATCCAATGGTCTTTCAAATACAAACGTGAAATTAATAATAATAATAATAATAATAATAATAATAATAATAATAACATGACAGCCCTGCGCCCACACAGAACTTGACGGGGCTCAGAGTGTCGTTTGGGCCTGAAACGACGTTCTGGGCCCCGTCTATTAGTTATGCATAGTTTACTTTACTACTTTAATCGGAGGCGCACTTGACACCTTTTGATCGTCTCAGCAAACGATCGGCTGTTCCAGTTATACGGTAACCACCCGACTAAGACTTATCAAGTGCAGCGCCACTGCCAGTCGCGACGCGTCGACGGCCACTTTCACCTAATTACATATTCATGACATCATCAGCAGATTTCATCAGTCGCTAGATGCTCACGCTTGTCTGTATAAAGTGTGAAAGAGGCTCCCAACATAACTATCCAAAATGTTTTTGTGTCGAGTTTGTGTTTGGTAGTTTCAAAAATGTGTTCCTACATTCTTATCCGATTGTTTGTGTTAATAAAAAATGTTTGTTTCGCCTCGGATATTTGTAGGAAGTTTGGATTAGTGTGTACGGTAATGTTTTGTTTGTGTGGGGAAAGCTTATGGCGAGACGCAGCCGGACCTATGGTGTTACAAAGTTGATAGAGTGGCCCTTTGACGCTTGCGTTTCGAAACCCGAGTGTGGTTTCTCATCAGTCGCAATGTAGATTCTTTCCTTAGTTTGTGTTTGTGAATATTTATTTAATGTGTTTAGTGATCTTGCTCATCGAATAGCGAGGCAAGAATATCAATGTTTGGGTCTCGTTGTGAGTCCATTTGGTGGTCTGGTTTGTTTGTTTTTTGTTTCTTTACTTCTGTGAATTTTGTTTTGACTAGTGTGTCTTTTAGGTTTTTGTTTCTCTTGTAGGCAATGATTGGTGATTCTGGAAATAGATTCCTTAGAGTTGAGTCCTTCTCCAGTTCAGCCCAATGTTTCAAAAGAATTGCCTTAAGATCTTTTGTTTTTATGTAGGGGCTGTAAGTTGTACTGAAGATGAGTTTGTTTGCTGTTTCCTTATGTGTAATTGTACGGTTTGTTAGTGTGTTACGAATACTGTGGTTTATTTTATCTGTTATATTCGTGATTTCGTTGTTTTTGTATTCTCTGTCGAGTAGTTTGTTTCTAAAGAAAGCGACTTTTTAGTAAAGTCGTCATTGTTGTTACAAGTGCGGGCGTATCGAAGGATTTCACCTTTGATAAAGCCATTAAATGTTGCTGTCGGGTGACACGATTCTCTATGCAGAAATTGGAATGTGTCTGTTGGTTTAGTATGTGTTTTGATGTCGAGGATATTTTCTTTGTGGTATCTTGCACCTTTGAAAACTACTACATCTTAAACGTTGGGTGCATTGTGTTGATTTTTTGAATGAAGTTAGTGTAGTTCGGTTTGTGTTCCCAGAAAGATTGCACAGACATCATCTCTGAATCTTTTCCAGAAATGAATGTTGTTGCTGTTGTTTACGATTATTCTCTTTTCAAGTTCATGAAAAGCAATGTCAGCAATTTCTGGAGACGCATTCGATCCCATGCTGCAACCGCGGGTTTGACGGAAGTATTGCTTGTTAAATTCAAAACTGTTGTGTTTTAGAATTAGTGAAAGCATTTCTATTAAGTCTTCCGTTGGTGTTTTTTGATACCGTAATTTGTTTGAAGCGAGGTTTGTGAGTTTAATGTTTCACTGACTAGCCGAATCACTTCGTCGTGAATTGTGTTTGTGTACATAGATGCTACGTCGAGTGTTACAAGAAATGCATGTTGGGGGACATTTCTTTTTTCAATTTCTTGTATGAAGTTTGTTGTGTCTTTTAAATACGTTGGTTGTTGCTGGACCAATGGTTTTATGAAGTAATCCAAGAATTCTGAGATTCTGTTAGTGGGACTAGAGCAGCCGCTAATTATTGGTCTCCCTGCAAACGTTGAGTTTTCGGGCGGCGGTTTGTGAATTTTAGGTAGTAAGTACCACTGCGGGGTACGGATTTTTATGTTTTTTGGATCGAGATACTTATAAGTATCATGGTCGATGTGTTTTTTCTCGTACATTTTGTTTAATAGTTCGTGTACTTTGTTTACTGTTTGTTCTGTGTCGTCATTGTCTAGTTGTGTATAATACTGGGTGTTGCGTAATTGTCTTTCGCATTCGTGTACGTAATCTTTTGTGTTTACGATGACGATGCCTCGACCCTTGTCGAAGGGTTTTATTGTAATTAGCCTATTGTTTGCAAGCTTGTTTATCGCGATTCTTTGAGCACGCGACATGTTCTGTTTCCTTGTTTGAAAGGGTATCTCTAGAAGTGCGAGTTTTGTCGCTTCTAGATAGCTTTCGAGTTTTGTGTTTTCTGTTGTAATACTGATCACTTGTGTATAGCTGAGACTATACTACTGTTAAAAAGAAGTTTAACACCTCACCAGCACGAGGGGTCATAAAAAATTATCGGAAGAGCCCTTTAGACCAACCAGGTACAAGTTTCCCGAAAGGTGTCAAGTACATAGGACTAACCAAACATTTAAGGAAAAACAGCAGGAACAATGAAATTGGTTGATAAGCCATAATCCCAAATTGGTCAATTTTTGTGTGGGCGCGGGGCTGGAATGAATAATAATAATAATAATAATAATAATAACAAGGCAATATTGCTGAGGCAATGAGTACTTGGGCCGTGATAGAGTAATTTTGAGGACAATATATACTACTATTCAAATATGGTCTTGAATTTCCTCCTGTCAATTAGGCATTTGATTAACTGGTTATTAAACGTAGCAATGGCATGACAACGGCAAAATATGTCTAGCAACTTCTGTGGAGTTTGAGGCAGGGGTTCTTTATTTATAGTGGAAATTGCTTAAACTCCTTAAATATTCAAATTACAGCAAATTTCTTTTGTTCTCGATGGTAGATGTCTAATAAATATTAGTATGTGCACAAATAACATGGTGTTTGTTTAACTATATTTTGGTGGAGATTTCAGAATCCGATCGTGACCACCCCCTCACAAAGTCTAATGGTGCGTCCCTAAGTGAATTGTTTGGCATTGGGAAGAATAGGCGAAACAAAGAAAAGATTTTTGTTAATTCTGCCATTTTCCAAAGCTTGCCATACTATTTGAAAAAAGGGTATAAATGGAGTGGATTCCTGTCCCATCCTGAAGTAGGTTGCACCATGTTGTATTTGTAAAGATGGAAAGATTGCACGTGCACCATTTTTGGTGTTTATCATAATTGTATGGCAGTACTGTGGCCATATTCGGGAAGAGAACTGGTTGCCTTACAGAAATCTATCCTTGTAGTTCAACTCAATGGATAATTATACTTGAATAAACATCGCAGAGTCAGAACATTTCCATGAACTAACTTTAATATAATAATAAAATCAAAAAATATTCTCAAAAGTTGTGCGAAATTTGCATCAACTTAATGAGTGTTTGATATAACCTACTAATCTATGAACTGCTAGACAAACTTTTGAACTGTTAATCAAGTGTCAAACATAGCACCAGAAATCGAAGCACAATCTGGAAACCTTTTTGAAAATAACACAACTTGCGAGTTTTTTCCTGAGGTAACATTAAAAACACAACTGAATTAACTATATTATCAAACAACATGTGCAATTATTACATGTAACTCTCTTGACAATTGGGTTTGGAAAAAAATACAAGATTTATCCACTATACGAGTGGTAACCTACACATGTATGAAACTATTGAACACGTTTATCAAACATTCATTATCTATACAAGTTGAATAGTTGTTTGAATGGAAATTGTCAGTGAAACATGGTTAATTTGCCATTCTATATGAACAATGAGAGGAACTGAAAAACACAACATAATTGGCTTTTAAGGTTATTTTTATTACAATTAGCAAAATGTCACCACAACAGATTACACTGCATTTTTACAATTGGTAGACTTGCTTTGTTTAACACTGCAGGATTACCGATTAATATACTGTCAAGAAAATGGCCGAGTTAGCACTAATTTGGTGTATCCAGACGCAGATTCTGAAGTGATAGCATGCATGTATGCAAGCTGTTGTAAAACGATTCATTGACAATGACATAGTCCCCACTTGTAATAGGAGTTAGTCTTGATGGGCAGGGAAATGTGGTCATTAAGAAGTATCACTGAAGTGTACATGTTGAGATCAATGGGCACGTAGGTCTATGTTGTTGTTCGCAATTTGAAACATAAGGCATGTCTAAGTTCTGGTTCTAAATCGGGAAAAAAGATCAGACCTCTAGCTGTATTGGCCAGCCAAGAAATACATATGTGCATAATAAATGAGGTACAAGATGTGACATCTTAGGGTCTAATATCTTATCAAAATTGAAGGGTATAGAACTTGTGGTTACTGAGTTATGCATATATATGTATAATCAAGGTCAAAGGTCATCAACACTAGACAAAATGCTTGATATGCGTTTAGCATATTTATGTATATTGACGTATATGGAACACAATACTAATTGCATATGCAGCGTATATATTTTTGTATATGGAACATTCCAATACGTGATATGCGTATCGTATTTCTATGAAGATCATGAGTATACGTAATGCAGATCTTTGCACACTAAGTGTACACTGTAGTTTTGCATTTTATTAGCATACGTACTGTATACTTAATGTATTTAACACATGTACAGAATCAGTATTTGTGTATATATTGTTGTATATCAAGCATTTTGCCAAGTGCAAGGTCACGTGACATTTTGAAAAAAAAATTGTATTGCTAATTAATCCCTATATGCCAAAAATCAGACCTCTAGCTCTATTCGCTTGCCCAGAATTAGATATGTGCATAATTAATGAGATAAAGCGTGTGTTTGCATAAGGTCGCCCATCCTACTAAATATAAAGAACATAGCACTTGTGGTTACTTATTCATTGGCATAAACGTATATTTAAGGTAAAAGGTCATCGAGGTCACATGACATTTTGTCAAAAAATTTCTACCCTATAGTTATCCCTATATACCAAAAATCGGACATCCAGCTCTATTGGCTTGCTCAGAATTAGATATGCGCATAATTAATGAGGTACAATATGTGGTGTCATAAGGTGTCCCATCATACCAAATATGAAGGGTGTAGCACTTGTGGTTACTGAGTTGTGGACAAATATATATATTTGAGGTCAAAGGTCATTGAGGTCACGTGACATTTTGTCAAAATAATTGTATTGCTAAGTTTTTCCTATATACCAAAAATCAGACCTTTAGCTCTATTGGCTCGCTCAAAATTAGATATGTGCATAATTAATGAGGTACAATATGTGGTGTCATAAGGTGTCCCATCATACCAAATATGAAGGATGTAGCACTTGTGGTTACTGAGTTGTGGACAAATATGTATATTTGAGGTCAAAGGTCACTGAGGTCACGTGACGTTTTGTCAAACAAATTATATTGTTAACTTATCCCTATATACCAAAAATCAGACCTCTAGCTCTATTGGCTCGCTCAAAATTAGATATGCGCATAATTAATGGGGTACAATATGTGGCGTCATAAGGTGTCCCATCATACCAAATATGAAAGGTTTAGCACTTGTGGTTACTGAGTTATGGACAATAATGTATATTTGAGGCCAAAGGTCACCAAGGTCACATGATATTTTGTCAAAATGTCTGAGATATCTGCGTGAACCGATGGACTCACTGATGGACTCACGGACGGATATGACCCAATCTATAAGCCCCCTGGACTTTATCCGTGGGGACAAAAACTGTGTCCACTGCATCCTTTAGGCAATATGAATACGATGAGAAACTAAATTTTTATTTTTCTTGGCCTTATACATGGGAGTCTATGGAGAACTGCCTTATACATGGGAGTCTATGGAGGTTTAAACTAAAAAGTCCTCTAACACGGCCAAATTCGATCGCATTGTGAAACAAATCGACGTGCATCTGTATGGGGTTGGTACTATTCTTGTGCAAAGTTTGAAAGAAATTGACCAGGGCATGTCTGAGATATCTGCGTGAACGGACGGACGGAGAGACTGACATGACCAAACCTATAACTCCCCCAGGACTTCCTCCGTGGGCACTAAAAAACAACGCAACAGTTATTACAGCTACACCGGCGGTAGGTTCATATCCAGAGTCCCGTACGGTCTGCCGCGTCGCTTGAAAACAATCTCATAAACCTGGCCATATGGGCAAACTGTGTATGGGCAGCTGGATGCTTGACTTCCCGGAGAAGGCGAGCTGTCACGTTCAAGCTCAGGATTATTTGTCGATCAAATTTCAGTAAATTTACCTTACCTAGATGAAATTTTGTCTATAGGCTGAAATTTCGCCGAAGTTTGACAAAATTACATCGATTTTTCAGGTTCATATCCGACATTTTTGAGTTTTGAGTGCAGACAGAAATAAGTTTTGAGGCAACATGGCTGCGACCCAATGTTGACCCCTAGCCCTGCGTACGATGCTATGTGCTACAGCTAACACACAGCATCGTACGCAGGGCTAGCGAGAGAGTTGCCGACATCGACGGTTATTTACGAGAAGTGAATAAAAGACTGTCATTTTTGGAAGCGATCGAGTAGCTGGGGTAGGCTGGGATACGACTTGGGCCCAAGAACGCTGAATTTCGGCAGTAATTTGGCTTTTTACGTCAAGTCCCAAAATGGATTTGAAGTCACCGACCCTACGTACGGGTCTTTGCAGGGCTGTGGTGAGCGGGGCGATTAGCTGTAGCGGAACACACAGCATCGTACGCAGGGCTAGTTGACCCCAAGTGAAAATGTGTTCGCGATCAAATCTTCCTATATTTTTTTCAGAATTTTCGACAAAATCATTGCTTCTTAAATCTTTTGTAAAATATAAATACTAAAATAAAAATGCGATGTGCCATGTCTCCAGATTTCTAAAATATCGTTCGTTGACCGTTCGACGGAATACTCATTTCGCAAACTTGTGACGCAGTTGAAATTCAATACTGACCGCCAAATAATCTTAATGAGACGAGATCATTCTAGACATCCTTAGAGTTCAGCTCACTTAGAGTATCATAACATTCTTCGGCCTTCTTTTAGATCGACCCTAATCTCTCCCATTTAGGAAATAAATACACAAGCTACCTTGACAAAACTTCGTGCACCATCCAGGACCAAACGCACTACAAATCTGTCTTGACGTCATCATCTCCTTACATGGTAATCGGCATACCGTATTTTTTAGCAAAGGAGACACAGAATACGTCGGAGTATTCAGTTTCAAAACGTATTACATTGTGTGATGTTGTCAAAAAAGGTAATGTTACTGCAGTGGTATAAATTACAAAACACAAAAGTTCAAATCAGTTTATTTTTGACTGGCTTTACCCAACATTTCATATTGTTTCTTATGCCAGATTTGACCACGTGCTTACTGGCGACCCCTTTAAATGCAAATTTTGTGTCAAATGGTGTGTTCTCCTGGAAAAACAAACGTACGATTTCTATATGAAGGAGGCGAAATTTGCCCTCAAAACTCGAAACCACCCCTTTATGGGGTTGTACCTAGCTATTTTGAACGAGCTTCTCGAATCTGCAGCTCTATTTCGAAATGATGGTCTGGTTTTCTCAGCTCAAGGATAAGTGTTCTCCATCGCTGTGGGCATTACTATTCTCAACTGGGGGTACAGTTTCCAGTCGTAATGTTTTTCATTGTGTCCGGGATATAAATCTTTCTTTTCACACTTTTACTTTGATTAACACTAGTCCACATCTTGTCAGCGATTAAACATGTTTCAAGTTTAAATGTTAAATTCTGGTCTCGAGCCCTCTTGTTCGACCAAACTGAAATTACCCCTCCCACTTTGGCTCGTCCAGTGGGTGTAGCAAGGGTCGTGCCATCGCTTAGGAAACGGAGGGTGCATTAATTGTTGCATTTCGATGCACATTTGATTATATTCAGAAGATTTTGTGGCAAAAACTCAGATAGAGAAGCATTAATATTCACATCTCACTCATTCAAGACTGGCTGAGAGCAGCACTTCCATTCAGTTAACATCATTTTCCCTCCCTGGTCTCAGCCAGAAATGGTTATACCTTACAGGTTTTTCCCACGGAATGAAAACAAATGTACAATAATGGGCTCTTATATAGCGCACATATCCACAAGTACATGTGCTCAAGGCGCTTTTACAATCATTATTATTACCCTGGTCACTGGACCTAATATGATACCACTCAACTCCCTGAGGAGCAAACAACAGGTCACATGTGCAGCCAATAAGCGCAGCAGAGCTAAATGCACACATTACAACCGCTGTCCTACCAGGTACCCATCACTCCTGGGTGGGGAGAAGCAATGAGAAATAAAGTGCTCAAGGACACAACAACATGGCCATGCCAGGACTCGAAATCACCATCCTCTGATCGTGCGTCCACTGCTCTAGCCACGGCCCATAATGCCTCCTCACTGAATATTACTCAGCCTGATCATACGTTGATTATGTCGATAAGACACAAAATGTGTTAACAATACTGTTAAAATACAACAATAAATAAGAAGTTTAAAAATCTCAATAGAAAATGCTACCATATGTTTACATAATGTAATACAAACGTTCGTTCATTGTTGTTTGACTTTCCAAATTAACTGAGAATTAATCACCTGGCGTGTTGATTCAATGTCGCTTTTCATGTTTCTTCAATATGGAGCCAATGGCTGCCGATAATTATTCACTTGTTTGTAAGGTATAGAGAAAGACTTTTAAGAATGATTATCCCATTGTAGTGTTTTTTCTCACTAGGTGGACTATGTGAAAAGTGCTAAAAGCCGCGCTTTGTTGGTTCGTTAACGTTAAAGCGCCAGTGAACTCGTATTTGAAATGCACAAAATGGATTCAGAAGTGTAATAATATACGACGCCGTACATGGCTTCTTCTCTGGTCTCTAGTTCACAGAAAGCGTTTTGCACGGATAACTATAGTAGTTATGCGCGCGTCCGAATAGCTTTAATGGCCCATATTTCTATTACATCGCCGTTTCGCAAGAAAGCTATAATTGTCACTGGCACTAGGAATCTTTGTCCTTTAGTTGTGAAACTTAGTTGTGTCTGATAACGTATGATCTGCTTAGTCATCTACATCTGTAATTACCCTGGAATACCATAGCTTGACATCACAATGAAAAAGATGACAATTTTGCTAAACACCTTATTTTTATGTCTCTGTTCAAACCTTTCAAAGGAATTCCGATTGAGATTTCACCGTAATTAAGACATTAAATATTTACGTCTGGACTACGTTTTCCATAAGCAATACCCCTCGCTTCTTTCACAATGATTACCAAATTTTTGATTCTTTCCTGTTGTGCATATGTTCCTGCTGGCTTCAGGAGGTTCAGGAAAAGTTGAACTCCCTTCTGTTTTCCTAGATACCCAATATAACAACATCTACTCTTGCACCCTGTAACGATAGAGAACACAATTAACGTTTATCGCGAGACACTTACCTTAAAACATATCATTTTAAGAGGTTTTTTTAAAAATCTTAAGCTACTGTTTAGGTCAAATAATGCTGTAAGGGACTGGTCAGTTTCTTCGACCAGGGGGGGGGGCGGGGATTCTAGGGTGGGGGGTCAACCTGTTTTTGACTTTGGTGATGAGGGGGGGGGGGTCACCATGTTTTTGAAATGCCCAATAGGGGGGTCAGTGTGTTTTTTAATTTCGACACAGGCTCATCATTGCCTAAAATGCATCATGTCAGCCACAAATTTCATCATTCAGTTGCATTATTCGGCGCGCCCTTCGGGCGCGTAACTTTAATAATCAGACATTATTTTCCAACTTTTACATATCAGGCATACATATATCAGAGATATCTGTATATTCAATATTTTCAAAGTGCTCTTCGAGCACATTACTTTAATATATCAGACATTTTTTTCAGCACGCCCTTCCTGTGCATGACTTTAATATACAAGAAATATATATCAGAGGTATCATGATGTTTCATATCTTTCTCAGCGCCATTCGGAAAATGTGAAATACATTCACAACTCATTCAAAATGTACCCTACTGAATTCAAACTTCAAGATTGACACTTTGAAATTCCTGTCTTACAACTGACATGTCAACAATTTCACTAAAACACAGAATAACTGTTAAAATATAAATGTATGTAAAATTTCAAGTATATATATATATAATTTGGGTTGGGGGGTCACCCTGTTTTCAAAATTTGGAATACGGGGGATCAGCCACTTTTTGACGTCGGCAAAAAATAATCCCCCCCCCCAGGGCGAAGAAACTGACCAGTCCCTAAGCGACAGTAGAGTACTTATGGTTTTAAGGGTGCTCCTTAGCCTGACGAACCAGAAGACTTCAGTAATTCGCTAGAAGGGAGTTAGAATGTGAATAGTTCAAAGACAGCAATCAGACAGAGACGCGAGGATGAAATGAAATTGCAACTGATTTGAGCGCAAGATCGTCGTAGATGGCGTCCTTTTGTGTTCACAGCACTGGCAATTATGGACCCATGGCATCGGTCACGGTGGGTACAGCATGGACGTCCTATGCTTTATCATCATACAGTCATTAAACTCTCTAAACTTTTAACAACAACAACAACAACAACAACAACAATAACAGCATCGTAATCATTATCGACAGGTAGCAGCAAAAATATTACTAATAATGACAACAACATTTGTAAGAGTACTTGTTGATTATGTCATTGTCGTTGTTAGTATTGTTTTTGCTTTACGAGTCAAAGTTACTGTTTATACGTTTACTTCTTTGGATTTGAAAATGGAACATGAAAGAATCCCGATAATAACTCGCAGGGGGCTCACTGGTACGCATACAGCACTATAGTACGATAGGAATTTCTTCCACACCTTATTCGTCGCTGCCGATGCAATCCCACAATGCATGTGAGTGCATCAACAGGTCACAGCCAAAGCTTCAATCTGATTTTTTTATCAAGATTTGCAAGCAATAAAGTAATAAAGTTGCCAATACAATTTCAACATTTCAAAATACAAATAATTCGATAGCAGCCGTCGTAACTTGAGTTCACCGTCCTACCGCAACGAGTGCCGAGTACCTTGCCTGGCAAGGCGAGCGCGAGAGATACCCGTGTTGTGTCTCTTGCGATTTGTGATATCAAAACGTCGAGTAATAGTCACAATTCAAAGTTTATCGAAGAGAAAATACCTTGCTTCAGTAAGTCATAGTAGCGATTCATCGCAGAATCAAGTGTTATGGTGTGGAGAAATGAAAGGCGTACTCAATCAATTTCTTCAATCTTCAAACTATCTTTATTTACAAAAACGTCGGTTTTATAAATAAAGATGGTTTGAAGTTTGAAGAAATTGGTCGAGTACGTCATTTCTCCAGACTGTGTCAAGAATTTGCTGTACTCCCGCTTCTTCCTGATGATTTCAATAGTTGCAGTTGGACCGAGTCTTTTTCTTGGAATTCTATATCACTGTTATGATTTAGTGATATATACCGGGGCGTTGTGACAGGCTTGTATAATATTATAGTGGACACCGATACTGGCATATAAGATTACGTTATTTTGGGGAACATGAGGATGACAAAATCGACAGTAAAAAAGCAGTTGCGCCATCTATTATTCTAACTGTGTTGTCATAAAACACAGGATTATTACCGTATGATAATTTACACTTTTTTTACTTGCTCACTTAATGTTCGACAGTGTTCCAGAAGGATAATGATACAAACTACATGCAGCACCAGGACGTCCATGGAACTTATAATGATGCTGTGCTTGTAAAATCGAAGATAGACCTCTAACAACGACAAAATATATACCTTAATATTAAGTGGAGACTGTATCCCAGATTTCACTGATCTATATATCTCGGCTATAACTATATAACTGATAGGTGTTCCCTGTAAGGATGACATATCTGAAAATTCGGATGACAAAAATATTCAATTTGAATTTTGAATTTGAATTTTTTGAATTATGTTAATTTAAGCGGTATACCTGTGAGCGAATAAGTAATATGTTTTTCAATATCTCTTCAATGATTGAAAGAAATAGACTCGGAGTAGACTTTATCTACAGCGCCCTCTTTAGTGCAGTGGTGATTTCTGCTAATCGTGTTTGAAAGTGCAGAAAATTTTCATGAATTATGCATCTTGCCTACAGCATTTTAGAGATTACTTACCTTAAAGATTGCAGAGATTAGCATTTCAAAAATCTGATAATACTTCTGTTTGTATTGAAGGTTCAGCTGTAATTATTTACAAAATATTTCATTTGTTCGTATGACACATGCAGTAAAGCTTCCTTTGATCAGATTAACATAATATTTGTATACTCTACGAAGCATTTTGTCGTTTAGTTCCTCTTTTAACCTAGCAACAAGACTTGTTGAAATGTTAAAATTTACCTATATTTTTCTTAACGACACGGTTTTCACAATCGAGTACCTTGCGCAGCATTGTAAAATGCATCCACTCTTAACGGGCGTGCGTAGTCCAACACAAGTGAGATTTTGTCACATACAGAGGAAATTATTTTTGATGGTTCGTTATGGACTTTGTGGATTCGACGAAAAGCTTCTGTGCAAATGGATATCTGATGTAAACTTCCAAGTTGAAACTTGGATGGTCCTCATCCTGGTTTTTATCGAACCATTACCAGTATTTGCACCATGCCAACTTCGTTAAGTTTTTTAGCATTTCCTCCTATTTTACCATGTTTACTGCGATTCGATCTATGTTAATAATCCCACGCCCCGAAACCATTGTGATTCCATTGATAACGGTCTTTACATAATCGTCACTGAGTCAAGTTTTTAGCTACAATATAAGTGTAACCAATAACACAACACTTTTACGTATTGTACGTGGACAAGCTGAATACCGAGTGCTTCAACATGCTCCAGAGAAAAACAACCAGTAGTTGATCTAGAAAACACAAAAAAGAGAAGAAACATTAGTTAGGCTAGTGGCCATTCTAAGTATCTACACGCAGAGAGAGAGAGAGAGAGAGAGAGAGGAGAGGGAGAGAAGGAGAGAGAGAGAGAGAGAGAGAGAGAGGAGAGAGATGAGAGAGAGAGAGAGAGAGAGAGAGAGAAGGGAGGGGAGCGGTTATAAACTCCTAACAAATACAACTTTCATAAAGAGAGATTTTAAATTTTGAATTTTGAGTATTGGCCATTTGCCTGTTGTGGCCCACAAAATATCGGCATATAGTCACTATTTCCTTTTGAATGTCAAAAGTTTATGTTTCAAAATTTTCTTCGGAAACGATCCAATAAAAATGGATAACATTTGCCTTGCCATTCTCTGTTAGTTGAACAGATAACAGTTTATCAGCGAATCGCGTAAGATTCCTCAATGTACACTGTATTGATGTCTGTATTCAACTTCTACATTGGGATATGCTGAGGATGTAGCTTTTCTTACAATTTTTGACGACATTTGATGTCGGCCTTTTGTCAATGTATGTTGCTCAAATTGTCGTTCACGCAGCATTCGAATGTCCGTTTTGACACATTTGAGTGTATTTTGATGATTAATTTTGTGAAGTTGCTTCCTCTTTCGGCTCTTCAGACGTAAGGTAAATATGAAAGCAATAGAGAGATCGTGTTGTAAACAATGGCAAATCCTATGTAGATCTCTTATCATATTAAACAAATAAAGCGATCACCACCTGTTTTGGTTTAAAAGCGTTACCAGGTTTAAACATTCCGAAATCCCCAAGTTGAGGAGGTTTGTTGTTAGTTTTAAGTACTCCCCAGTTGCTTTGCCATAGAAACAGAATACACAGTATCACACACGCAAACAACGAAATTATGTTTTGACAAAGGTTTAAACCTGCCTTCCTTATCTCTTTTGAGATAAAGAAAGAATGCAATCATAAGGTGTTTCAAAACACACATGTTTTGGTAACATGGCATACAAGTCATTTCTATCGTATTCATGATTATAAGTTGCCATTCTTGCGCCCTCTAGAGTGCAGCAGCGATTTAGCGAATCGAGTTTGAAGACGCAGAACCATTTTATGTATTAATTATACTTACATACACCATTTTCAGTTATCGCGGAAATATATAGAGCGGAGTCTATGGCTATCAATAATTTTTTATTTGTACAGTAATGCTACAATTGATATAAAGAGAGGCATATCGGAAAAACTCGATTTATGACCAAAATTCCAAGGAAAAATACAAAAGAATGGCCTGTGAAATAGATATCTGCGATCGCGATTTAAAGACCCACTCCCACTTTGTAACATTTTAAACACATTTTTTTAATGCCAACGGTCGATATTTGAATTGGCGAAGGCGCGCGGATCGCGAGATATCGATAAAAACAAGTCATTTCCCGAGCGTATTTTTCACATCCCGAAGTTTTACGATCGTTCTAATTTTGACTCGAAATCCCCCGAAGGTTTGTTGTTGTGCTGATTGACGATATTCTAGGAGTCTAAAATAAGTTCGGACGACGCAATTATTTACTTCCCACTGCAAAGACTTTATATACAGCATTATGCCTTTACCTCAGGTAAGTTTTTATAAAACCTCTCCTTAGTTTTTGTCGTTTCCATTATTCTAAATCGGTTGTATTATATTTTTAACCAATACCACATAAACATCAGTTTTTACATGTCAAATATTAGCCGCCTCCGATGACTACATTTTGTCGTCTGCCACAGTACGCCGCGCGCGTGGTATGCGCGCGTGGCATGCGTCTATGCATATCACGCGGCGGCCACTATGTATCAACCGCACGTAACTGTGCTAGTCACCTTTGCCAATTCTGGTGGAATCAGCAAAAATTGTTTTTCGTTTATACGCCAAGTCAGTAAGACTCAGCTTTCTCCCACAGGCCATGACCGATCACCGACGCCAGTGGTACTGTGGCGTACAGCAGCGTCAGCGTAGACTCGTACTCCATAGCTTAGTTGACAATGGCCCCAGTGCCGAACGTTCGATGTTCGGAAGCTGAATTTAGGTGGGCCACCGGAATTCAAACTTTTACTTTTTTGAAGACATGTTTTTATCGATATCTCGCGATCCGCTCGCAGTCGCCTCGTCAAATATCGACCGTTGGCATTAAAAAATGTGCTTTAAAAATGTTACCAAGTGTGATGCCACTTTGAGGTTTGTCGCTTCATATAATTCTGTTATGACTGTCTTAGTTTGCTTTTTAGGTAATTTGCCTTTGATTCTTGATGTATTAAATGTGTTTTGCTTAATTTTTGCCAAAGCAATAACAATGGTTAATTTTCATCATTATCCTCCCCTGCGTGATTTCTAAGATTTGACTCAACATTTCAGGGAACGAAATATATTTGGTCAGTGACACCAGCTTCTCCATGTGCACTTAAACAACCAAAAAATCAGCTCCGACATTGACACGGCAATTTTCAATGCTAAACGCCCCCTTCACCTGTTTGAGAGAATAAGCTCCCCTAATATCTGTTTAAGCAATCATAAAATCATTAAATCATATTCTTTGTGTGCGCGCCAACACCAGAGAGATTCCATGCCCCGACACCTCCCAATTGTGATACCATTGTATGTCAACATGGCTTCTACGTACATGTACCTTGTTAATCGCTGATGTAATTTGCACATATGCTCACTGAGTTGACAAACAGCGGGTTCTGAATTTTCCATCATACACCACAAAACAACAACTCGCTGTTGATTAGAAAGCAGGCATAGTAAAAGAACATCAATAGCCAAAGTTAATAAATGAATCAAATTGAATTTTCGGTGTAGGCAAAATTTATTTCTGTGTTAGTATTTTTAATGAGAGAACAAGTTAGAAACACCGTACTGCATATGCATCTTTACGAATTGCATGAAGAATCTTCATTATTCGTATAGTTTTAATGTCTGCTTAACACATTAACCAAAAAAACCATCTGTTACACATTTGAAATGCTATTTTTTATCTTATAAATATATTTATTAATCGGAGCATTTGGCCGAAATGTTAATTGTTGTTGTAGAATTCGTTTGCATGATATGACAGGCTGCAATGTACATCTTTTGTTAAATAATAATATGACTTATACTGAATTATTGAGAATAGTCTATTGTTTGTTGGGATTAATTAACACTTGATTCTTGTTGTTCTTTTCTGAAAACTTTGATTTATTTCAATCAAAGGCAATGTGCAGATTTCATAGGGTGTTTCACACTGTGACAAAACTAATAAAAGTTGTAGTTTTCAATCGCGAAGGGATATTCAAAGCTCACATTATTACAACAACCCACTTTCTATTTAAAAACCGGCCCTTAAGAGACAGGTTAAACCTATATCAATTGACTGTAATAATTACAAGGTGTCAATAACACCATTTTTTAAAATTACAGGTTTATGATTAAAAACCTTTGAAAAAGACTGTTTTAGTATAACATACCGTCTAGAACATGTTAAAATTACACGTGGAAGAAAGGTAATAATCGCTTGGCAAGTTGTCAAGTTACCAAATTTTGCATTATAATTTGATTGAATGCAATTATTAGCTTGAATTGCATAATGTGATTCAGTCAGAGAATGAGAAGGGAAGAATTTAGAATCTAGGACAAATCATACTCGTGTGTCACGATATCCCAAAAGAAAACTCGAAGTATAATAAAAGTTTTTCACTCAACAAAGTGTCTTGCCACTGTACTTTATAATTACTTGATTTTTATGACAGATTAGCATTTTGGCTGGTAATTTTGTGGTAACTCGAAATACGCTGTTCATCATACCCAGCTCTTTTCCCCGTGTTTCCTTTTCTCGCCTAAACAGCCGTTTTGCCGTCATATTTTGATTCCTTTAATCCCACTAAGGCCTATAAGGTCGTCTACTTAGATAGAATGTTAATCAGACTCATTATTTCCTCTTCGTTCCTCTTCTAAACTTAACAATAGTATTTTTGTCGTGATTTAATTGCTTTAATCAGACTAAGGACTGGAAGGTCATTTCCTACAAAGCTAAATGAAAAATCCACTACTTCAATTCAAATCCCAATTTAGCTAAAAATGCATTAATTAGCGGATATTGTTTATGTGCACAATCTTAAGGACGGGCAACCGTGCTGCGGCCTCGACATTTTATCGTTGGGTTGGACTTTATATACCAGAAGAGCCCTCGTACTCGGGCTTTATCCTATACTTTGACCGTGATATTAATTGTGAGGTGCCATAACACTGTTATTAAATTACAGGTTACAGATTCGAAACCTTTCAAAAATCCAATCAGTTTTAATATTACATTCTATATATTGAAATCATGTTAAAATTACAGGAAGGTGATAATCATTAGGCAAGTTGTCAAGTTACCAATTTTTTGCATTATAATTTGTTTAATACGCACTCATTGCCAACGGAGATTAATTATGAGCTTGAGTTCGTAATGTGATTCAGTCAGAGATTGAGAAGGAAAGGGAAGAACTTAGAATCGAGGACAAATCATACTCGTATGTCACGATATCAGAAAAGAAACTCAAAGTTTAATACAAATTGTTCACTCAACAAAGTGTCTTGCTGATAACAACACTGTACTCTGTAAATATTTGATTTTTCTGGACAGATTGGCATTTGGCCTGGAGCTTTTGAAGTAACTCGAAATACACAAGCTTTTCCATCGTGGTTCCTTTCCACTCCTTAACAGCGGTATTTGTTGCCATGATTTGATTTCTTTAATCCCACTAAGGCCTTTAAGGTCGTCTACTGAGGTACACTGTTGATCGTACTCATCATTTTTCCCTTCATTCCTCTTCACAACTTAACCCTAATCAGCACACCTGGGGTCCGCCTGGACCCCATGAAATATTTTCTAATATTGTTTCTCTAAATGCATGTCAACTTTTCTCCTTTTATGTATTTGTCAGGTAACCATTTAGCAACAATGCTGTGAATTTATTTTGCTATTGGGTGATCTATTGAATTTTTAGAAAAAAAATTCAGTTGGGGTCCATGCGGACCCCGGACAATCCTATCGAAATACGCTGTTGATTCGGTATCTCTATTATGTCCCTTGCAAAAAAATACTATTCTAACCCACTTTCAATACACTAAGAGGTATGTGACATATTATGCATCTGTTACACTACCTTTTCATACTTTTTTAGGTTGAATAGCACGTGATTGATTAGATATGGACGTTTCCAAGCACATTACACAGCGGGCAAAGGCATCAAGTCGGGGTCTGGTCAGACCCAAGACATTATTTGTGACGTTTTATTGATTTTCTTCTCAAAATTGCCTCTCTGTATGTTAAATATGATACTCATGGTCTGTTCAGAGGTAAAAAAAAACTTTTGTTAAGTATTCAGAACATTGATTTGGACAGAAAATAACCAAACTGTACTTTTCTCACCTATCAGCCAAGTAAATCGTTATGTTTATTGTTGTTATTATGAATAAATCGTTATGTTTACTGTTGTTATTATCAATAAATATGTGTTTTGTTGCAAATTCATATTTGTTAAAAGAGGATGATGTGGCAATTAGGAACATGAAACGGTATGGTGTGTTAAAAAGATGTCTGTTACAATATTTTGGTGTAATAAGCAAGGATCTCTTGGGGTCCGCATGGACCCCAGGTGTGCTACAACGTATGTTTCGGAAGGTGTCCTGGTGAAGGTTAACAACAGTATTTGTTGTCATGATTTCATTGCTTTAATCAGACTAAGGCCTGTAAGTTCATTTACAACCAAGCTTAATTAAGAATCCACTAGTTCAATTCAAATTCCCATTTAGCTAGAAAGAATGCAATTAATTAGCGGACATTGTTTATGTGCACAATCTTTGGGACGGGCAACCGTGTTTCTTGTTATAATTCGGTCATTTTAATCCTGCTGAGGCCTATAAGGTCGTTTTGTGAGATGTAAACATTATTTTATTTTCTTCGTTCCTCTTGTCACCTTAGCAATCGTGTTTGTTGTCATGATTCGATCTCTTTAATCAAAGTATAAGCTGTCAGGACGTTTACTTATATACACTGTTTATAATAAGTATCATTTTCCCCTTCGTTTCTCTTCCAAACTTAACAAAAATATTTGTTGTCATTATATGACTTCCGTAATCCCACTAAGGCCTGTAAGGTGGATTTCTACCGAGGTAATTAAGAATCCACTCATTAAATTAAAAGCTCCATTAAAAAATGAAGATAATTCAAGGAGAATACTATTTTAGGTCATTTAATTTCTGCAGAGTGATATATTTTCAGGGGGCTGAATTTTTTGATATAGAATATTTATCAACCGAGTGTTTCAAGTGAATAATGCTGCACTCTTTTCATTCTAATCATTTACCGACTTGATTCCTCTTTTCCTGTATAAACGTATTTGTTACAATATCTCGATCAATTTATTCTCATGAGTAGGCAATCCGTATTGGAACAGAGCGTTATTCACAAACCAGTGGCCGGCACAGCAACAAAACGTAGGCTCACTGTAACCTGTCACAGTGATTCGGTAACGAAAAAATGCTTGACCTTTGTAAAGGCATTTTCTCACCTTAACAGCCGTGTTTGTTGTAATGATTAGATTGCTGTAATCCCACTAAATCCTAAAAGGTTGTTTGCTGAGATACACTGCTCATCACACTCATCGGTTGTTCTCATCGTTACTATGCTCATCTTAGCAACCGTTTCTAATGTCATAATTTGATATCTTTAATCCCACTTAGGACTATCAGGTCGTTTACTGAGATACATTGTTGATCACATTATCCCTTTTCCGCTTCGTTCCTCTTGAACTTAACAATTTAAAGTATTTGTTGTCATGATTTGATTGCATTAATCAGATTCTGACCTGTAAGGTTATTTACTACTGGGTAAAAATCACTAAATAAGTGAATTCAAATCTCAGTTTATCTAAAAAGACATACAGCTAATTAGCGGACAATGCTTTTGCATAATATTTGGGACGGGCAATCGTGTTTGTTGTCACGATTCGACATGTTTAATCCCACTAGGCCTGTAAGGTCGTTTACTGAGATACACTGTTTACCATAATCATTTCCATTTGTTCCTCTCTCACCCTAGCATTCGAGCTTGTCGTCAAACATCAATTTCAGAAATAATCACATTTAGCACTTCAAGCATACACGCTAGGCATGTGATGAAAAGATTGTTTCCAACGATGGAGATTGTTCTTTTAACAATCTAACAAAAAGACCTACATTCCATTCGCTTACCGTCTTTGTCAATATTTTGTCTGAAAGCCAACTCGTTTTACTAGTACGTAATCTCTAGACAAATAATTTTGGCTCACGCGTTCACACACTTTAGCTAATGTCGAAACGATGTCTATTTGACCGTCGGTCTCTTTTTGTCTATCTATCTTCTGTCTGAGTGTCTGTCTATCTGTCTATCTGTCTGTCTGTCTGTCTGTCTGTCTGTCTGTCTGTCTGTCTGTCTATCTGTTTGTTGGCCCGATATTTGAAGAATGAGAACCAAATCTGATTTGTAGCAACGGTTGCACACAAGAATTTGACGAGAATCGCTACAAATGCTGGCCACCCTAGTGAAAAATACTATGGGATGACGTGTAACTTAATTGATACTTTGCATTATAAAACTTTAAGGACTGACCAAAGACAATTCGACTTGCATTATAAAGTAGTGATATACCGACATCAGTCTAGAAATTTCGTATTTTTAATTCAGCTAATTATATTGGTATATTTGTATATTTAATGACCTTAAATTTGGATTAAATCTATGGTGAATATTGTCCATGATGTTGACAAAAGAGTTGAAATGAAATTGAAAACTTGCGACAACTAACGACTAACTTGCGACAAATAGATAAAATTACAATGTATACTGAAACACTAGCATTGTCAGTTTATATATAATATTGTATTGAAGGTACTGATATCGAAATACGTTCAGACATCGATATATTACTTCCATGAAACCCCGGTATCTATCTCTAAGTGCGGAGAATCGTCCCTGAACGCCTAATTTGATCCAATCTTATAAGAAACACTGTTATCCGTTAAATATAATTTCCTAATCACCTGTCTTATGTTATTGACGCAATACTCTTAACCGGCTTGTGTAACTTTTCCTCATTGAAAAAAGACTGACATATTATATCGAAATATTTAAAAATCGAAATATTTAAAAATATTTAAAAATTCATTGGTTGTGATGACTCTTTTAACGGTTCTCCGTGATCATTTATTGTATGTAGATTTTTGCCTTATGGTTGTGCTCTGTCGATTTTAGTAAGGTGATATATTCAAGTCTCTCAAATCTTAATTCGTTCAAACACGGGTTAAAGAAGACGGTAACGGTGGTTCCGTTCTGTTCATTGTCATTGAATAGTTTACACTGAATTGACGGATACTTATCAGACGAATAAATTTACACATTTATCATTCCAGGTGATGTTTGCTTTGAAGAGACTTGCATAAATTCTGCATAATGCTGATTAGTTTTCGCCTTTCTTCTTCACTGCAGCATAAAAACATCAGGGTATATCTGCAAAAAATATATACCTATTTATGTCGTAAAGTAGAATGCAGTGCCAAAATTACTTGCATTGAGTTCTTTCCTTCTAAATTATATATGTCCCTATTAACAAACTTGTGAAAGCATTTCTGATAAATATATTTGGTCAGCCCCAAATGCAAGAGGATGTAACAAAACTTGTAAACATGAGCGCATAAATCGTTCTGTATACAATCAATAAGGGTTTCAGGATATTTCGTGCCTTTATACGGACAGTTAAGGTTTGATCCCATAGCAAAGTCAATGTGTAAAAAGGTGACACCATTCGTTCATTTGCTTTGTATCTAATGATGAATCCCAGATAGACAGTCGTTAATAGGGATGTTGCTACTGGGACACCACATGTTCTGTAAAATCATAATTATAATCATCAAGATATCGACAAGGATTCCCTCCGTTAAAACACCAACTCCCACCGAGGTGCGGTTTTACTAGGAGATCAAAAGTACCCACAAAATGTACCCAGATCTAGATTTAGGTAAACTGGTTCATCAATATCAGTAGACCTTTTAAGAACAACTGTAACAGGAAAAGGGTGTGTCATGCTTTTTTATGAAATGCGTAAAAATACACGTTTCGTTTCAAATGAGTGTCTTTGTACATGTTTGATCTGTTTGGCAGTCTAGGAACTATTCGTACAATGTCAATATAAGTTGCTGACTTTATTTGCATGGGTGATTCTGGGACGAGATTGCAATAATATAGTAAACCAGATATGAACTGAATATGCTCACGTGTTTTACAACAGGTTCATTAATAGTAGTGCGCTTCACAGAACAATGAGATATATGTTATCACTATATGTAGCAGGTTTTTTCAACTTCGCACAGTACTCTCAGAGTTTAATCGCTAATTACAAAACTTTATTTAATATGCAAATGAGCTGTTCATTAACTTGACACTGCTCAATGCTTCATGGGACAATTAGATATCCATCAGATCAACATTTGTAGCACGTTTTATTTAATTTAATGCAGTAATTTTAGAGTAATGTCACTAATTACAAAGTTCATTAAATATGCAAATAATCCCTATATTAACTTGACACTGTTCAATGATTCATAGCACAATTAAATATTTATCAAATCAATATCTGTAGCACGTTTCACAAAATTTGGTGCCGTAATTTCAGAGTTATATACCTAATTACAAAGTTTATTAAATATGCAAATGAACCCTTAATTAACTTTACAATACTAAATGCTTTACAACACAGTTAGATATCTGTCAGATCAGTATATGAAGCAGTTTTCATCACATTTGATGCAGTTATTTCGGAGTTATATGACTAATTATAAAACTTCATGAAATATGCAAATAAGCTAATAATTAACTTGACATGTGTTCAATGCTTCTCAGTACAATTGGATATTTATCAGATCAACATCTGTAGCACGTTTCATCAAATTGAACACTGTAATTTTAGAGTAATATCACTAATTACAAAGTTCATTAAATATGCAAATAAACCCTTAATTAACTTCACACAAGTAAATGCTCTACATCACAATTAGATATCTGTCGGATCAGTATCTGCAGCAGATTTCATCACATTTGGTGCAGTTATTTTGGAGTTATATCACTAATTACAAAACTTCATAAAATATGCAAATGACCTATTTGTTAACTTGACACTGCCAAATGCTTCTTAGTGCAATTAATATTTAAGATATTTATCAAAACAATATCTGTACCCAATTTAAAAGACTTGGATGCCGTCATTTCAGAGTTATATACCTAATTACAAAGTTCATTAAATATGCAAATGAACCCTTAATTAATTTCACACTACTAAATGCTTTACACTACAGTTAGATATCACTCGGATCAGTATCTGCAGCAGATTTCATCACATTTGGTGAAGTTATATCGAAGTTATATGACTAATTACAAAACTTCATAAAATATGCAAATGACCTATTTATTAACTTGACACTGTCCAATGCTTCTAAGTATAATTAGATATATATCAGATCAATATTTGTTGCAAGTATCATCAAGTTTGGTGCAGGAATTTCAGAGTTATATCACTAATAACAAAAGTTCATTAAATATGCAAATGAGAAGGCAATGGACATGACACTCACAGTATCATCATAATGTTCTAAGATTGTCATCTGTGAAAAGTTTCATGAAATTTTGTGCAGTATTTCTTGATATATGTCTACACTGTCATTACCGTCTCCATAGGGAAACCATTGTACGGAAAAAAAACGATATTGCATAACTTCATTAATATGCAAGCCACACTAACCAAAATCTAATCAGTACTTGCAAGTAGCATATGGTACCTGTGTACCAAATCTGACTTGAATCCGTTCAGGCGTTTTTGAGTTATCGTGTAAACAGACAGACAGACAGACACACACACACACACACACACACACACACACACACACACACACGGACAGACTGACAGACATCGCTATGATATAGCCACGTGTTTACACACGTAAGCTAATAATGACCTCAAAATGCAATATACATGCAATACGTGGAAATGAATTGTATTTTACGTCACACAGTTGTCCTCGGTCCGTCTGTTGTCAAATCCTTCATCATGAATTAGGATATTTGTCGCTTACGTTCTCTTCTAAATTTGATGCAAAGTTTAACCAATGGGTGCCCTTTTACGCCACTGCACAAAGTCCACTGATCCCGCAGGTAGTGACGTATGTATCATGGGAGAGGCCAGAAATCGATACGTTTTATCTTCTGTCAATTGATCAGGCCAACAGAGCCACCTTCTCATTCTCAACCATAATGCGATCGATTCCAATTCGTGTTTGATTACAACTGAACTTGTTGCACAAACAACTATCTAAGCTGTCGTGGGATAATCTCTGTTGCTATTTCTCTGGGCAAGTCTTGAGAAGGTAAAACATGACTTTATATTTATTTCTCATGTTGAGTCTCTGGTGTCTCCCATCTGCTGACTTGAAAAGTATCGTACTTGCATTTTTGTGCGGACCTGTATTCGTTGCTGTTAGGCACGATGCGCGTATGCGTGTTTCATAGATTGTCTTTCTGTTGGGTCAAGAGTATCATTTTGTTACGATGTTAATCTGACAATGTTAAGGTTGCATTGCTTTACATTAAATCACTAATATCCATCATCAAAATATGGCATGTATTAGTGCCTTGACATCGAGGCACATATATATTTACCGCTGGCCACACCAACTTTTAGTCTTAAAGTACTCACGTCAATTGAGTATTCGTAAAATGCCTGGTCCAGACACGCGGAAAGAAACTAAGGGCGACTACTGGTTTAGCTGCAATAATTGATGGGTCGTGCGCCGGCTGTGCCCCGCGGTGCATAGCCAAACTCGTCAGAAAAAGCCGGCACAAGGCCTGTGGGCTACAACTATTGTAGGTACCACTTTTTAAAAAGAAGGCAATAGAAAAGGAGGAAGTGCTTGGCGAGGGAAGTAGAGGACAGGATAACCACGGGAAAGATAGAAGACGGAGACCTTAAACTGAGCTTAGAAGGTACCCTATTCTACGCAAAAAGCAGCCCTCCAACCGTCTCTTGACAACAGATTCCTGCAAGACTCAACGCATCTACGCCACTCCCTAATCGTTTATTCACCGTTTATAGTTGTGTATAGGGTATCTTAATCCTCGCAACCAATTTTTTTTTTTTGTAAGTGCACGATTTAGAATTCTGTTTATATTCAACATTTACATGTACATTCAAATTTTAATTTTTCCAGTGTCCGTGTCGATTATTCAGACGTTAGCAATATCATGATAGGCACCTCTTGCGCTTTGGCAAGCGAGACTGCTCTACCAGAATCAGATTTTCTCCCGTCAAAATTTCCTTTACAATAACCATTTCCCTGAATCGAAATGTTTATTGGGTAACTAAGGAACAGTTTTGGAAATAGTTCCGAAACAAATATTCCCCTTCGTGACAATTCGATAGACAATGCATGTACTCTTTTCTATTTCGTAGTCCATGTAAATATTATAGTACATGTAAAGGCAATGGCCTTAGGATTAGATCAGTACAGGGAATTTTCAAAAATTTAACTGTTTATTTTATAGCATTTAGGGAAGTTAGGATCAAAACGTCATCGACACAGTTATTCGCATTTGAAACAAATTAACTAATACTCGTATGTCGATCACCCTTCAATGACTTTCAAAGAACTGCACAGCCATGGAGCTAACCTACATCTACATTGCAAGATTTTAGTAATTTGAATCGCTAGAAAGTTTGTAAATTTAAGACCTCGGTGTGAGGTTAAAGAGAACTTTCTTATCAATGTTCGTTGCTAATGAAGGATCGGGTACTATTTGGACGATTCATGTCCAACTTGCCACATAAAAGGGATGTTTGAGAGTAGTTATTGATTTGCATATGATAAGATATACTTATGGCGATACGGAATTCATTTAAGAGGTATGGCAACATGAAGAGATATCAAATCAAATAGTGAAGAAGTCTACTCAGACTTAAGTGTTTGAAAGAAAAATAAAGTAGCCTTCCTCCGCTTATTTGTAACAAGTTGTTCAAGATGGCTTCACAACTCCCTGTGTCTCTGCAGCATTCACACTAATTCTTATCGCTGAGTCAAAGGCTATACTGAATGCGACAAACATTAATGAAGAGCATCTCATTGTGAATGTGTCCTCAAGAAGTTATGGCCAACAATACTTAAGTCTGTCTCTTTCGCGTCTGCTCAAAAGAACGGATGTATTTACGTCTTTAATTTGCCAACATCAAA
Source organism: Ptychodera flava (assembly GCF_041260155.1). Lineage (NCBI taxonomy): Eukaryota > Metazoa > Hemichordata > Enteropneusta > Ptychoderidae > Ptychodera > Ptychodera flava. The sequence continues at coordinate 18,345,010 of NC_091932.1, forward strand.
ATGATAGCAAGGTGTTGTACCATTGGTTTGCATTAAATTTGAAAATTTGGCAATGCTGATATGCCAAAGCGAATAGTACAATGCCTTTTCTAACACTTAACACTATGCACCTATATATAAATAAAAACATATATTTCTTCACTACCGGTATAAATTCAATTTAAAAAGTCACTGAATTCAGTCCGCCTTCAGTAGATATTTTCGGGATTCAAATTGCTAAGTAAGAATATTTCAAACTGATGTTTTAAATATTGTCCTTCATTCGAAAGTTCTTCATTTGAGGTTGAGTTATTAATTGTTCTCTGTGTTTATGTGCACTGGACTTTATGTACTTTCCTTTTTTTCTCCGTATCAGGTATCTTAGAGACCAAAATGGGGAACAGCCTGACACCCGTCCACGAAATAAAAAGTGAGTTATACTTTAGTTTCTATTGATACTGATATATATCCGGAAACATTAGATTTTAATACATCATTTATGTTACATTATTTCTCTGAGTCTCAAAATTTTTTGTTACAATTACTTTTATTGTTTTCCATTCAATCCCGTCTCCTGTTGTGAAAGATGTTGAACGGATATGTGCGCCATATATAAATAACAGAATCCTTCGTAATATCGAGATAGATTTAGAGCCTCTCGAGAAAGAAGATCGAAATTGCATGCGCTATTGCTATCAGCTTATCAATGATACCGATGAAAAGGTAAGCATTTACGGCTTTTGACGAAGAGAAATGTATTTATAATTTTTGCATGAACCAGAGGTAGCACAAAAATCTCTCTGTATCCCTTTATATTTTGAGTATAAGAATACAATGATTGGTCGATTTTGATAGCTATCTTAGTGGACGTTGATCATCCTTGTTTGTAACAATAAACCCTATTTGTAACACTAACCCAATTTGTAACAAACCTTAACCCTTTTTGTAACGCTAACCCAATCTTTGACAAAACGTAAAGCTATTTGTAACAATAACCCAATTTGTAACAAAACTTAACCCTATTTATAACAATAACCTAATTGTTGAAAGAACTTGACCAGTTTGTTTTAATTTTTGTGAAATGTGCATATTTGTATTTTGGAGACAATTTTCCGTTTTTTCCTTGTCGAAACTCATTTTTTCGGAAACTGCTCGTCAGATGTAGTAAAGGGAAAGCAACTTCACACATCGTTCATATCTGGGTCGTTTGCATTTTGTGTATTATATTGTGTATATTGTAAGTGTATATCATGTTTGACTGTTTTATGTGTAGAATGTTGATTAGCCATGGCGAGACGTACACGTAATCTACGTGTCTTGATGTTAATCCGCACTGGAGTGGAGAGACTAATGTGACACTGCGATCCTTTGGCGCTGCGTTTTGAAAAAAGAGTTTTCTTCACCAGTCGCTCAAAATTCATTTTTATTGGTTGTTTTTATGTGTTGGTATGTTGTTCCCCTTACCTTTGTTGTTCAAGTAGGGAAGCTAGAATGTCTACGGTTTGGTCTTATTGTGTTCGTGTTGATTGTTACGAATAGGGGTGATACAGACGTAACAGTCATTAGTTATAGTGCTGGTGAAATACATGTTTATTTGACAAATGCCCACGGTCATTAGCTGTCTCCGTACTTCGTGTGTACGTATTAGTTGACAAATGGAGTGTCGCGTAATGTAAAATGGCAATTCATCACGTGAAAACTAGTACTTTAAAGCGCTTTAGGTTCTCGGCCAGCGACAGGTATTGACGTCGAAAAAAGCACTGTCGTAATATGGTTACTCACGTTACCAGGTTTATACAGCGAAAGAGGGAATAATTATTATAGGTACATACATATTTTAGCATAGCACTTCATGTGGGGTAACGATAATTTTAACTTCGAAAACGGGATTGGTATAAATAAATGTTCGGTACTACCTGAGAAATAGACTCACACGCATTGGACGGAAATCGCCTTATTAGTCACGGGAAATTACTTTTAAAAATAACGATAATGTTGACTCCTCCCCAAACAAAAACAGTTTACTGCGTCCTTGATATTTAAAAATAAAACATATTCTGCGGGAAAACATAGATTAACTGACTTCGACAGGCTTGTCGATCGTTTGATGTTGAAACTTACTTTCTTGTTTTGGGATTCCCCACTGCGACGATAAATACTTCGACAAGACAAAATCACATGTGATACTCGACACTATCGATGAATCTCCCACTGCCAACATCGCTATATCATGGTGACGTGTACCGTAATATATCAGCCCTGATATTTAACGGTGAGCGCCGACGTAGGCTCGCTTTTTGAGGCAATACTTTCCCGTGACCCATAAACATAGAATTTTTGCACGCGAATTGTAATATTCTGGACCATGGTTATGCTAAAATGTCTGCTACCCTATAAATATGTTTATGTTTAATATCGGCATTCGTACCATTTGAGCTTTTTTGACACCCGTCTTTATCTCATGCTCATCTCTTGTGTATTCGCATGCGGTGTGGCTATAGCATAGCATGTACGTAATTAATTAGGGCAAACAAGTAACTTATTATCGTTATATCTGTTAGAATATAAAGTAAACTGAACTTAAATTTATGTCATGATCACGTGGTAGGGATAATTCTTTCAAAAGATACATGAACGTCATTAAGAAAGAGTTATATTTTCCTTATATAATATAAAAAAGTGTTTCAGAGAAGGTAGTCTCACAAATTGGCAAGGTATACAACAATTTTGATGTGACACACCACGCTAAAATTGTCTTTTGTAGTAATTCATTTATGAAGAGATCTAGGCCTATTAGTTCACTCATAAAAGGGTAGCATTTTAGTCGTGACGCTGAAATATGGAAGGACCGGGTTATCGTTGAACGGTTTCCAAAGCTAACAAGTCAACAGTTCTGAATAACTCTTGATCGAGAAAATCTGTAGGTGCCGCCTACGCATGCGCACATTCGTGAACGTTAGAAATTAGGATGAATTTGATAGCAGAACACACACTGAATGGTAATATATGTATTACGGCATGTGTTTATTTCCTTTGGCCTGGGCATCGCCAAAAATAGTCTCTTTCGTTCAGCCATTATTATTATTATTATTATTATTATTATTATTATATTATTATTATTATTTATTATCATTATTACGCTTTATTTAAAAAGGGTGATTCAAATCATCGAATAGAAAAAATATATGGAATAGGTGAACAGGAGATGTCGAAGACAAGAGAAAAACAGGCTAGTCTAAGTCAGAGCGTTCATTACAATATTTCATGAAATGATAACCATGTAATTGTGATCTAAACATCGACAAGGCTTCACAGTCACCGATAGTAGGGGGAATGGAATTCAAGATTTTAGGAGCTCGATATGCAAATGATCTTTGACCCATGCCTGTCCTAAACATTGCGGGTAAACGTAACGATTACGAGAACTACGAGTATTTAGGCTATTGTCTGGGCTATTTTAAAACACTAACCGTGTAGTACCTTGTTTTCAGATTTTGTCATCTTTTTGTTGCAGTAGATGGTAAAATGCAGTGCAGGGGGAAAACCGGACATTCGGTTGGCATGGCGACAATTTCAGGGTTAAAAATATGAGGAAATTTGTGGCAAAGATATCTATTGAACGAAAAGTCATACAACAACCGAATTTTTTCTGTAGCATTCAGATGTATATGTATTACAATATGAACCTAAATCTATGACTGTATAAGATGTCAATATAAATTAAATCATAGTCATCTCACAGTAAGATTGAAAAATTAATAAATTTCACAACTTTCCGTCAAGTTTCTACTATGACATGATTGGATGACCTTGTTTTTTGAGGTTCATTTTGTAAAGTATTTAATTTCACATATGTTGGCTGATTTTCATTGCATTCCAACCATTCTTTCAAGAGTTATTACTGCCACAAGAAACGAATGCAGTACAAAAACACAATTGTTAGGAGTATTGGATTGAAATGTTTACAACATAAAGGTGATACTCATACTTCATGCAAAGTTTACGACCTCAAATAGGGTATTCGACAAGTTTAAATTGTCAGTTAGAATTCTATTTACAAAAGCCTGGTTGTAATTGCTTTCTAAGTGAAAAATGAACTGTTAATTATCAAAAAAACATTGATTTATAATCAGCATGATAATGAAATTCATGTGAGATTCTTTACTTGTTATGTATATGGACACCATAACGTCTAATATGGTTTGTTTTCTGGTTTAATTGCTATACCTGAATGAAAATCTTCATATGCCTTACAGTAATATCCACACAAAATATAAAACAGAATCATTTGTTGCAAATTTCTTCCCGATTACTCATTGATCTGGCTTTTTTAGACTGCAATTAGTCTCAAACTCACAATTTCCACAACGCCATATTTTTACCTCTGAAAAGCTGCTTCAATAAGCAAGCAAATGGTCACTACTTCATACATGATGCCATAACTCAACAAAGATTTTAGGCAACCAAAAATAGCGATTTACCTGTTTTGAATATATAATTAGACTAAATAAAATTTGACCAGGGGTCAGTGGGAAAAAAACGCGATTTTCTCTCGATTTTAGTTAATATTTTTTGAAGAATGATATAGCTTATTTGAAAGTATACATGTCGAGGGTGACAATGAAGGAAAAAAATAAAATTTGATTTTTTGAGCATTTTGACCGACATTAGCCCAGACGATGGCCTTAAACTATTCTTTTCTGAGAGCGGTCGGAATAGTTCGCTAATATAGCTGGGTGCGAAACCATTTAAAGCTTTGAAAGTCATAACAGCAGTAAAGTATTCAATACTAAATATATCGGAAACCAGTGCAAACTAACAAGAACAGTTCGAGAAATAAAAGTTGTGTCAGCTCCGAGAATTACCTCACCAGCCCTTTTCTGGAGTTTGTACAATCTTTGGAGATTTGTCTTAGATATACGTTTTGGGGCGACTCTCAAACAATCGGGCGCGAAACGTCAATCTGTGGATAACCTTCTCTATTGGGTGACAGTCCTTTTGATGATAGGGTCTTGAACCAGTCATGCAAACAATACTCATCAAACTATATGTATTAAATATATGTTGCTTTGTCAAGTATAAAAAAGGTCTTCCATATTAGATTGCTCATACCAGGGTAGAATTTTAGTGGTTTTAGAAATTGAGTTAGGTATTTTCGATAGCACCAAGAACAGCGCTTCGCAAAACTACGGCGCGCCGATTGTTTCAAAATTGTCTTAAATATTTGTGAAGATTCAGAAAAAAATCGCTTCAGTTAAAAAACGAAGGCGGGGTCATCCAAGGTAAACAATCGCTAGGGGTAAATAAAAGGGAGAGGGTACTGTGGTAGATAGAAAAAAAAATCGCCTTGGTTAATAAAAAGGGGAGGGAGTACATCCAGACAAATATCTGGGGTATTGAAAAAAACGAAAAGGGGGGGGGGGTTAACATCCTGGGAAAAATCGCTGGGGTACAAAAACAGGGGGTATATTGTAGTAGTAGATTTAAATTAGAGAAAATCGTTTGTGTCATTTCAAAAACGAGGAAGGGGTTTAGCGCTCTTGTAAATAAAAAATGGTTTGTTAGATATTTGTGAGGATCAAGAAAAAAGTGACCGGTGAGAGAATAGAGTTTTAAAATTATTTAAGATATTTGTCGTGATTCGGGAAAAGGGATTTGGCAAATAAAATTGGGAAGATCAAGAAACAAAACACTCGGGAGAGAAAACGGAGATAATTACTATTCACTTTGGGAAAATACGAGTGTATCGTGATGCAAAACTACAGTAGCTTTATGAATGACAGAAAAAAGAAGAGGTATAAAGAGATAATTAGAAAAAAAAACGAGCCTTGCTTGTTGAAAATGTGGAGTACTTGTTTGATGGGAAAAATCGAAATAGGAGTCGCTACCACACATAATTTGTGGAGTGGATGGACCAAAAAATTACGGGTCTTGGTATCCCAAGTTTTCCGTGAGCATTTCACGAACTGCACATAAACAAGGGGTGATCCTCAATCTCTTTCATTATTTTGGTCTAGTAAAAACGTAAGGGGGGGGGGATTGGTGATCCCACAGCTCACTTATTATTGTCAATATAGAGTCGACGGTGTACTTTATTATGACCGAAAAAAGTTGGCAACAAGGTAACCAAACATGAAACAGCTAAATTCCTCATAATTTTACGAGCACTAGGTCGTGTATTAAGAAAATGAAGAAAATGAAGGGTTATCAATTGTTTTTATTCGGATGTTTCGTGTTTTCTTTCCCTGCGAACTTTAAGGCAGGCAGCCATATTAATCATAACATCAATTGTATGCGATGCATCAATGACTAATATTCACAGATTACCGAGATCCGACGATTAGAGATGCTCGTACAGGTTTCTCAACGCAGATGCTTTCCGTATTGAAAGCTCAATCAGATGTAAGTACGATTCGATCGATAGAAATCGCAAGAAAATCGGGCTCGATTTGATAAAGTTATGGCCTTCAGCTTTCAATACGGCAAGCATCGGCGTCACGGTTGAGAAACCTGTACCTGTACCCTGTAGTCGTACATTGCGTCCGTTGCGGGTTAGAATCGGATCGAAAATCTTCTGAGTTTTATATCACCTCATGACAGTGCGTTTGCCTTCAGATGGCTTTTCGCTATTATTTTGAGAACGGTGTCGATCATGACATTACCTACTTTCCAATGTCCCTGCCAGACATAAAAAAGATTGATCATTATACAATATCTCATTGCAATGATGAATTAAAAAAAAACGAAGCAAAACAAAAAACCACACACAAAAACATACACAATTAAGCACAACTTATATAACAGATACCTGACAGGTTTTTATTGTCTCCTTATCTGTAAGGTCATAGTCGATACTTTTAGTGTAGGTAATTGCAAAGATTTCGCAAGAGAAATCTCTACAGGGCATGCCTTTACGCACACTTGAGAAACATAGCAACTCGAATTTTATAAAATGTAGATAAATGTTCAGTTCAAACAATATAAGGTACAGGCACGTATAAGGAATGTAGTTTAAAAAGTATTGATAATGTATGTAATGCTGTGGTGTGAAAGTTTCTCCCGAAAATATTGTGAACGTCTAAATCTCCTCATAGTAATTTTAGTGGCATTTTCAGAAAAGAGCAGCCGATATTTTGATCATGTACAGTGCACTTTTGAATTATAGTTCAAAAGGCGAATACGAATAATGGGCTTATGTCAAGGTTGAGCATGGAATATCACCGGCGATTTTTATCTCATAAGACACAGGACGCTGTACTTGGGTACGTGAACTACCTCAAAGACAAGGCGAGATTCGCTTGTGAGAAAGAATGACATACACACTACCAACGACCGTAGTCCTCTTTCTAATGTAATATTTTCTTCTTAAACAGGTCTTTGAAAACGCACTGTTATCTATAGTTGGGAATAAAGTGAATGTTACAATAAAGGCTGGCGACTGTGAAAACAAAATTCACGTATCTCTAAACCACAAGGGTGAACCATGGCATTACCCAGATTTACCGAAAAGGTATGAAACGTTCAACTTTTAGTCATTCTATCTCTATTATTTATGACTCTTCGCTGCACTTTATATTAACTTTTCTCTCTAAAATTTCATTAGAGCCCTGTGTTTATTAGTTCAGAATCTATCTATCCATCCATCCATCTATCTATCTATCTATCTATCTATCTATCTATCTATCTATCTATCTATCTATCTATCTTCTATCTATCTATCTATCTATCTATCTATCTATCTATCTATCTATCTATCTATCTATCTTCTATAGATAGATAAATAGATGGATAGGTAGACATTGTGTCTCAGCATTTTTGTTGCCTATCTTACGGTAAAATATTATGAAATGTTATATTTCCAGGTCAACTAAAAATAACACCGAAAGAAAGGTATGGTAACACTTTGGATATTGTAGTTTAACGTTATAGAAACATTATGCACGGTTTATAGCGCTTCTTTTTACGAGTAAAGAGTTTTTTTTGGGGTTTTCATTTTATAAAAAAAATGATTTCAAAGTAAGCGCAGATAAAATGAGATTCAGTACACTTCCTCGACACACAAACAAACATTATATATATATATATATATATATATATATATATATATATATATATATATATATATATATATATATATATATATATATATATATATATATATATATATATATATATATATTCTTTAAATTTCGGAAATCTTTCTTGGTGAAAAAGTGCTCATTACCTGTTTGACAGAGCGATTTACAATTTACCATTACATACACTTGTATATATACTTTAGCAAGGTTATATACATTAGTGTAGAAAGTAGTCCACATAAAGCTAAAAGATGTTATTATCAAATATTTACAATGCCGTAAGAGATATGATAATGCGCAGAAACTACTCTACTCATATCCATATTTACAATTTGAGTCAGCTCCGGCAGATCATGCAGGGAACACTACATCAAAATACAATAATACAGATAAATTCACACTTGTGTTGCCTGTATTATAGAACAATACAAGTGAATTCACATTAGTCCATATGAATATACAGGCTTGCTATATACAAGAAATAGATTCTTCACTGTATTCATCTATATATGCACTATTCAGCTAAAATACAGGCAATAATCCATGCTTACACTGTAAGTATTATAGGGTTGTAGTGCAGTGGCACATTACTGTCAAACTTTTATAGATGGACTCAATAATTGTCTTTTAGAAGAATATGAAACTGTATTTGTTAAACATCTGAAAACATTTGAAGGCTGAAGAGGGATATATCATTTTCAGAGAGTACACGCCTTAGAGTCAGAGAAGTAAAAATTTGCTCAAAATTTCCTCGGTTAAACGTTCAAAGAAACTTTCTCTCCAAATCAACAATAAAGGTTCTCCCTGAAACGTTTTGTGCACTAAAGAAAGAATTACGTAATATTAAGTGATGAGTTCACTTCAAATTGACCACAATCCCTGTGTCAACTTCATAAGAAAAAAACATTTTTCGATTTTCGAACTCGGTGATTTTTTTTATCATGAGGGTTTTAAAGTGAGCTCAAACAAACGGCTAAGAGTTGAAAACAAAATGAGACTAAGAATATTTCTCCCAGAGGTTTTCTCTTCCTTAAATGTTTTCTTGAAAGCAAATAATGCCTTTCCCGTATCCTTCATTCCAATGATTGACGTTGTGTACAACTGTAACGCTTAATCGACTTCTTTTATCATAGATAAACAAGAAGAAAAGTCTGAAAGGTATATATGGTTTCTTTCACATACTACTTCATTATTTTTGATAACATCGATAGGCTGTCACTTAGTGAAGTATCATTTTTATGAGTGAAATTACATTAGGCCAGACAGGTTTAGTACAACCCTAAATTACTGTACTATTATGTTCGTGGAAATGTAAAATGATGTGTATATAGCCTCCTAAGCTATATGAAGACACTTAAACATTATATTTCATTTATAAAAAAATGATTGCCGATTTAGGGAAGGTGGTGAAACCGATGAGCGATCTAAACCTGGAGACAAACCAAATGGTGAGTTGCATGAAACAATTACTGTAGTAGTTACACATAAATATTGAAATGGTTGTGTTCTAGGATTGCAATCAATCAAAACATTTCATGGTATATTATTTAGCAGGCAAACTTTAAATGAAACAGATGATAATGAAAAATGTAATTATAACGTATACGTTTGGGAGTAATTTTAAAGTGAAGAAAATTAAAATAAAGCCAATAAGTGTTGGATTTTCTTTCGCGTTTGGCGTTTAAAATATGTTGTAAATGCGAGTGTTAATGATTAAGTCACAGAAATGAAATTGTATTCTTTTTATTTGCTAGAAAACCAAGATCAAGCAAACAACAGGTAGAGAACCTCATAATTTAATGCCTTTCTCCTAAATTTTTTTTCAGGAATCTCTTGGCAACCTTTCCTAGACATTTAACACTATAGGCAAGGTCTATAATTTGAATGATATTCAATTCTTGTTTGCATGGACATCCTTTTTTGAATAACTTGTTGACGTTATGCAAACATATTCTTACGATTCTTACATCATCGGATTGTCTTTGTTACTATTAATTAATGTATAAGCGAATTCGGTAAAGCCAGTACGCAATCTCAAAACGAAGAAGCCGGAAAAGATGTCGTCAACTACATAACAGGTATGAAATTTCTTTGTGGTGGAAAATACACACTGAAGACATGCTTCTTTTTCGCATTAAAAAGAAGATCTCATAGATATGAATGAGTGTTTGTATAAGGACACTGATACATGACGCAAAATGTTAAAAGAATATTTCCTTACAACTGTATATTTCCAATTAAAGAGGAAGATGTATATATCCTAATTTAAAAGACGAATGATCACGGAAATAACCGGGAAAATGTGACTGTAAGCTCTCAAAATTCATGTCCGCCATCAGTATATAATCTAAGCTTTTCTGTTTAAATGAAAGCTCATACGAATTTACCACATCATCCGTTCGATAGAGCATTTCAATGTCCACAAAATACTGCTTTCATATTAATATAAAATAGCGATTGGATCTAATTTGGGATACCCAGATGGTGCAGTAATGTCGATTAATCTGCAAGTGTAATCTCATCTACTTTTCTTTGTAAGTTACGCACTTAATTTTATGCGTAATTTGCAACATTGCAACATTTAGCTCTATGGCACTCAACACTACAGAGAAATTTAAAAAATATGAAGATCCAATCATCCCAAATAAGTTCCAATCGTGTTTAAAGCAATTCATGTTTTATTACTTGGAATTAATTTATGTCAGGCAAATGGCACAATATGATGAACGGACAGTACAAATACATTTATGACATGTTTATCCTTTTTAGTATTTGTAGTGAAAGAATTTCTTTCAATTTTTTGCCTTTGCATTAAAAAAAATCCAGTAAAAACAAACAAAAAGCGGGAATTAGAATAGAATGTCATCGAAAACTTTAATAAAGTCTTTACAAATTGCATTGCAGGAGAAAACAAATACGAACTTCGCTCAAAAGAAATTACCCTCGAAAGTATCACTAAAATACAAGCAAGATTGAAGTCACATGGATTTAACCCGACAATGCAGCAGTGTCTACTGTACACTAACAGAGTAATACAAGAAGAAAAATCGGTATGTGGGTAAGCACATACATAAAGTATATATATATATATATATATATATATATATATATATATATATATATATATATATATATATATATATATATATATATATATATATATATATATATATATATATATATATATATATATAGATAGATAATTGAATGTGTTGGCATGTGGTTGTGCATGTGTATGCATACATTATGTATATATTTTATGTATGTATGTATGTATGTATGTATGTATGTATGTATGTATCAATGTATCTATCTATATATGTATGTGTGAATGTACGTATGTTAGTTTGTTTGCATGTCAGTTGTTTGTGTGTTTGTAATATTGTAGGTTTTGAACGTATCCTTCAATCTTTTCACAGAAGGTTGATGTATCATGTTTTTGGTCTTTGTGGTGATAAATTAGGGAGTGACGTTTCAGAAATTAATATTCTGTATTATTCATCTTTCCTCATAAATGCGCCTATTTTACAGAGATAACTCTGTGAAAGTTTTATACCACGCTGACGTAACGCCATTGTAGTTGAGTCTTACCCTTTCTACAATAGGTAAATAAATATATTCTCACTACCTTTATAGCGTCCGTTTTGTGCCAGGTAAACTACAGGATATTGCAATGCATTGTTTGTAAAAAGTCGACCTCTTAACACAGCAAGATTTCACGCCCACTGTACGTGAACCTAGCTAAATTTATGCATCTTCTCAACTTGTATGATTTTTCTTGAAAGAGTTTCATGTATAACCTAAAGCATTACTTTTAAATTTGCTTCGATAATGTTATGCATTTTACTATTAAAAATCCTCCCTTATTGAAAATATACTCGACCACCTTAGGAGGTAAAATCATAGATGATAAACTGCATAATATTTCATTCCTACTTTTCCGATCATCATATTTTTATGTGAATCTTAAACATCTAATGTGTCTTTATCTGATCTCAAAGGTCATGGACACGGCTGAGATAAAGATACACTGTGATGGGAAGATTGTTCTGATCAGGAGCTCTGATGAGCCAACCGTTAGAATAAGCATTGGTGTTGATGGTGACAGAAACCCCTTCAAGATACGCGACCCTCCCGAAGAAAACGGTAAGATGAGAATATATTTGTGTATGTTTAGGTCAAATGCACCCTCCATCTTTTACGCTATCCCGAATATGAGTATTACCTTTCCCGTAACCTTCATTAAAATTTACAATTTTCACTTTTGGCATTTTTATCCTAGATAACCAAGGAAAAACTTCTAAAAGGTACGTCTTTCTGTTTCGCATGCCATTTCATTATTGTTAGATAACATCTATAGCCTGCTACTGAGTAAGCATACATAATTGTGTGTGGAATGATATGTCAGACAGGAATAGGTACAATCCTCCAAGTCTATATTAATATATGTGGAGGTTTAGACTGTTAGAGCTATATAAAGACTCTCAAATATTACAGCTTTTGTAACTATTGATTGTCGGTTTAGGAAAGGTGGTAAAGCCAGTGAGCCATTTAAACCTGGAGACAAACGACAAGGTGAGTTGAATGAAATAATTAATGGCACGATTTCACATAAACATTATAATGACACTGTTCTGCTAAGGTTAAGTACAACATTATACAATGTGGCAACAAGTACTTGTACTTTTAAAATAATTGGGTAGAAATGAACAGGATAAAAGAATAAAAACGCCAAACATTTCGTAGTATATTATTTAGCACGCGAACCTGAGATGGAAGAGTTGGTAGTGAAATTTCGAAAAAGCACATTTCAGTGACAAAGTAATTCGTGTGCTAAGAGAGAAAGAATAAAGTGAGGCTTTGGAATATCTTTGCCTTTGGCTTTTAAAATTATGTTGTAAATGCAGTTGTAGTGACAAAATTATTAAATTTTTCCCATTTGCTAGATACCAAAGGTCCAAAAGAGAACAGGTATGCAACCTTTTAATTTGAAGGCTATATTCTACTTTTAATCAATGAGTTATTAACCGTATATTCTAGTCATTTATCACTATTAGGAGGGTTTATGGTTAAAAATCACATCCTATGATGATTTATATGTACATATTTGTTCCAGTGTGTCTAAATGTTAGACATACGGAGGGTTTATGATTGAAAATGACATTCAATGCTGATTTATATTAAATACTAAGCTTAAATACAACATTGTACAATGTATATACAATGTACGTACTCACTCTTTGTTACTATTAATCTGATTGTTTAGGACAGGTGGTGAAGGCAGTAAGCAATCTCAAGCCAATGGTGATGTAAAAGGTGACGCCAAATCTGAAACAGGTATATAAACCCTTTGTGGTAGATTATACACTGAGTTCATTCCGGGTTTGAATAAATGATTTGTTGGGTACTGATGATAATTACGGCAAAATGTTAGTGGTAAAAACTTCCTTGCAATTTTGACATTTCAAAAAGAAGGGGCTTATATAGATTTCATAATATAAAGAACTGGGACATATTCCATACATGAAATTATCTCTTACGAGGCAAAGGACAAATGACGGGCAAATGACTGTTTAAAAAAACAATTCATAAATTCGACTAATTTATGACAAGAAACCCTACTTGACAATCGAACACGTCTTTGCGATGTTAGTTAAGAACATATATGTGTATGTGAATGTTATGTGCGCTTCGAAAGTGAATGATTTAAACTTTTTCTCGAATTTTCCCCAATGAAATTTTTAACCATTCATGACCAAATCAATGATGATATTCAGCGGTCACCTTGCAAAATCTAGTACTATAGCAACAAATCACATATCCGTTAGCAAAGTATGGGGAAACGCAATTTTTTTCATATTCAAAAACATAAGGCGTTGAAATATTTTCATCCTCCGAGAGCTTTAAACCTGTAAAAATATGAAAGTGGTGGTATATATCCCATAGGCCTGTTTAACATTAATATTTCATCATTTCATCTCGTATTAATTTAGGCTAATACATATCTTGCAATAAATTTTGCAATATAATTTTGCAGTAAACATAGACAACTGTCTCTGCCACACACAGACATTCTGACGCACTGTATGTAAGATAAAGTATCTTGCTACCATGGAATATTTGCAAATACCAAACATATTTCTCGTACACAGGGCAAGATCCAAAGTTCGATGAGGGTCATCAACCAGTGAATAACGTGACTCCGTCTAAGCACGGTCTGCATACAGTGGAAACAGTAATGGTACAGTGAACAAAAGATTGGAAATGAGAGTAGCAACGATAAACAAAATATGAAGAGGTCGAGGAAAATGTCGCAAATAATGAAGACTCTGGGGGAAAATTAAAGTAATTTTGTTTACATATTCCATGGTTAAAAATACACATACACAACCCACACACATACAAACATATGAGAGGGGGCAGCTAAGGCTGAAGTAGTTCGATCGATAAACAGATTACAGGATGCATGAACCTTAAATATAATTTATTATTTTGTATTTGAAGTACTGTGCTATATATAAATATATATAATATATATATATATATATATATATATATATATATATATATATATATATATATATATATATATATATATAATTATATATACTGATGTCCTTGTGGGAATTACAGTGCGTGCCATGCTCATGGAGAGCGTATAGGTACAATGACACAAATTACTTCAAGTTATTTCGGTAACTTTGGTAATAATATCTGTTTTTGATGACGACAACTAAGTTCGTTTATTTAACAGCGTAGATTTGTCAGCACTTATAATGTGTAGCTTTTCTGATATACAAAGATGACATCACCTCGAAATTTATCGCATCCACTTTTCATAATTATTATGAGAATAGGTCCAGCTAATATAGCAATGTTATGTTGAACTTTGTTAGCCAGCTTTTGGTAGTTCTATCACATTTTTGTCGGTAAGTGCAAGCTACGGAAAAAGAAATACAGTTTAATATATTTAAATTAGGGGGAGAGGACAATTAGCAAAGAATCAAAGCATGTCGAAGCCGCTACTTGACAATATTTCTTAAACTTCAAAATTCAGACAACTGATCCTGTACATCTATTTTGATGATCCCTGTAATTGAAAAGAGGATGCGTTGATAATGATTAAATGGGTTGAAACAAGAAATTTAGCATTTAGCTTGATCGTGAATAAATGGTTGTTGAATCTGATGCAAAATCCTGCAGCTGCTTCAGCTTCCCCTACGTAATGTTTCAATACATCTGTTGCTATTTAATTTACACATCTGCTTTTTAACATTGTAAACAACCATCAAGAATGAAAAACGTAATGAGAAGCTGTAATGTCTTGCAAAGCAAGCCTGTTTTAAACGATTGGTAGTCATAGGTATGAATACATCAATAGTCATCAAGAGCCATTTGGGACATTTAGCAACAACAGCAGCACAAAACTAAATAAAATGACATGAAAGTAATTAAGATGATAAATTTCATAAGTAAGATAATCGTTTTTTAAATTTCCTAGAATGACTGTGACAAACAATCAGTCAGTCAATCAATCAATCAATCAATCAATCAATCAACCGATCTATCAATCAGTAAATGACAGGCAGGTGCATTCCTGTTTGAACAAACTGTTAAAAAATTAGGCAGAGTTAATGCAGTGTCTCGAAAAATCGGGTTGAAATGAATCGCCGATTGTTTCAATAACACACAGTTCGAATCACAATATAAATGCTACTTCCTATGATAACTTTGTCTTCACTTGCTGTCAAAACTAGCGAGACAGGGATACATACCACAAGGACTAGTGAGAACTTTCAAAAAGTTCTATGGTCGATATGACGACATTGGGGCCAAATACGACACCTCGGTCACTCATGATTAGCGACAGCATTCCCGACTTTGACTTATGACACCGATTCATATTCTGTATCACTTCATTCAATATTTAGACAATTTTGAGACCAATCTTGACGCGGATGTAGAATGCTAGCACGGTAGGCTTACCAATTACGGACACCTTGTACCACCACTCTTAGTGGTTCAGGATGATCCTACTTGATTGTGTAAATCACAAATGTCCCATGGACCTGGTAATGTATTACCTTGGATGAAAACGATTATTGAACCTCTTTAACGTCATATTGTATCTACGTATAGGTTGACAAAATGGTTTTGCGGCAGAATAGGTGAGAATAAGACATACGTTGCATTTCTCTCCGGTGTAACAACTCAATGTATGGGACGAACACATTGTGTGTAGAAAAGAAACGACAAACGACTAGCTTGGTTTTCACGATACATTTCAAAGTTACCGACTCATTAATTGATTACAGTAAATAAGCATGGGGCAGCCGTTCTGTCTGCACTGATGAGAGATACACAGTGTACTACACTTGATCTACAATTTGACTGGTTTTTTTTTATGTCAGCTGAGAATTGAAGTGCTGAAGAAGTTTTCTCAACTGAAATTATAAGGAAAATATACATTTTGATTCTTGCTTTAGCTTTCAGCTGAAACTGTAAAACAGAGAAGCATGGTAAGTAAAGTGCAGTCAACTGTTCAGCTCTCGGTTTAGACAGTGTCTGCCCCATGCTGGTTTACTGTCATTGCAATGAGTGATACCCAAGGTAATCGTTCGTTTTGTAAATGATGCACTATATCTGTAACTTTCAACTTGGCTATGGCTGGCAGTCGCCGCCAAAACAGTCTTCAAAATAAGCGTCACACATTGTAATAAACTTGGAATATGTTATAATTGTATGCTGTGTTATATTATTAAATGTACGATTTTATACCTTTATACAAAGGGTTAATCGTGGTTTATCGGTTCCTTGTCAAATATTTTCAAATTTATCCAACGAATAAAATAGATGTAATATCGCAGACAAACAAATCGAATTCCGTCCGTGGAAACATATTATCCAAAAAGTCTGTTATCTGTTAATTTATGATAACCTTAAGTCAACGGCCATCTATAAAGTAAAGCTTTCGAAGGCTAACAATGAATTGATAACTCAATGTCAAATTTGCAGATATGATTTACAAAATACTGACAGTTGAAGATGTTGACAACTTAATAGAGGAAGAAGATTCGGTCGATGAAATACAATCGGCATGTCTGCAGCACTGTAGAGATTTGATCGAAGGGAGGATCAAAAAGAAGCACAACTTGGTAAATGAGAAATTCGAATTATACTTTTAAAATCAAGGTTTGGCAATCTTTTACGTTAACAGCTGCTGGCCTTGGCGACTTGCTAAGTTCACAAAATAACGTATAAAATATTTGTCGTTTCACGGCAGTAGGGGAGGCTAATGAAATAAGTTTATGGCTACTTAAAATTTTAGTATTTACAGTTCTTCTAATTGTCTGTCACTTTTATTTTATTTCGATGGCGATTTGACTTAAGATGTCGTTTATTTTTGATTTTCGTGATAAAGTACAGGTAAAAAAAGGTTGCAGGGAGCCTGTGCAATGTAAGACTATTTGAAAAATATTATTGACTTGTTCATGTTGGCGTGCCATTTTATTATTCTTACGTTGTCCTTCTTTCATAATTGCACTCTTAGCCCCTCGTGAATTTTCAAGTTATCGTGTTGCCGGAATCGAAATGCAGTGGAAAGCACTGGAGGCTTGTCGCGGGAGCGGGTACGAACAGCTACATAATAATGTGGAACAAGGAACGAAGAAAGGCTTACTGTAAGAATACATCGAAGACGACGAAGCAGGCAGCGCTTGAGACAGCACAACTACTTCTTCCAAACTATCTTGGAGCCCGCAGCATAAAGTGTTCGAACTGCAACGCTATTATCAAAGCTATATGTGATAGCTGGTTTGAATCTGATTTTAAGCAGCCAGGAGGTCGAGTACTGTGCAAAAATTGCAAAGTCAAGGCAAAAATTATCTGTAGCTCCTTAGAGTGATCCAACCATCATTGTAAACTTCGGTTGTTTAACAGTCGTTGATGGTAAACAAACGGTCATCATTATTATTCATAGTCAAGTTCCTTAATTTAGCAGTATGCGTTAAGTAAATAAATTTTTTGAATTTTTTCACATTTCGTACGGCAAACAATGTCTCGAAAACTAAGAAATTATCATCTTTAGCCATATAAATATTATTGGACTTCCGAATACCATACTATAAGAATCAAATGATAGCATGATATGAAAGTGCCACATTTCACAAAAATAAAGGACCATGTAATTTTCCATAGTAACTGTATTAGGCATAGTCATTCTCCACTGGCTACACAGAACTTTAAAAATCGACAATAATATTCGCTAGAAATATGCAATGTTAGTAAAGTATTGGCAGACAAATAATCATATGATGTAAACTGAGTGGAATTTTGATTTTCATTATTAGACCATATACTTCTGTATTTTAAAATGATTGGGATTTCATCACCTGCTAAGGTTCAACCGTTAAACAATAGGCATGTACTCTTTTTTACTCCATTGCAAATGAGCTTTCCAAGGACAACGCAGACTCTGATGCAACGATGAAACAGTTAACATCACGTAGTATGCAAAGAGTGTTTTCATAGCACATGTGCTATGTTATCGATCATTCTTAGTTTACTATTCTTTTTTAAAACAAAACACATGTGACAAGAAGCTTGCAATATCCTGTTCGTGAAATGAAAACTTTTCGTTCCGATTACAAACACATGGCTTACAACTCATAAAATTATGAGATAATTTGTACTTTTAGTCATGTAAAAATAGTTATACATACACACGGCCTACATCAATATTGCTTTAAAGAGAGCGATAAGACATTTTGTTAAAGACAAATTATCTGTGAGTTAATAATCATGCATTGAAGTGACACGGCGCTATTTTTGTGTTCTTCGGCGTCATCAAATATTCGCTCAAGATGGATCGCGCCCTAAAATAATATTGATAGTGTAAGGTATAGATGCAGAAAGGAAATTTTTTGGTACTGTAAGTCATTGATGTGAAACAATTATGGTTAGTTTTCTTTATATTGAATTTTTCTGTCGTCTCTGCATGTATTCCTGTTATGGAGTTTAGAGTTTGATACATTTTTAAACCACCCTTTGATCAAGCTTCAGAGTTCTGATCACAATGCTAAAAGCGATGATTTTCTTCCTAAAATAAGGTAACAACTTAGTGTTTGAGCACATATATAATCCTTTTTGCAAGACAATATGATCGATGAGTTGCTCTATATGTTGTTGATTGTTTAAGGTGTGTGCTATAAAAAGATGATTACTTCAGACTAAAGTAATTGAATAAATTTAAGGGTGTAAACGTTTTACAGAGTGACTAATAAAACATCAACGATGTCAGGGCAATACTTTTTGTTGGTTCTATGTATGAGTACAGCCCATCACAGGCGTTTAAGGTTTTGTGTTCACTACTCAAGTTATTAAATGGCGTATGTTGCGTGTTGCAAGTTTTAATTCTTCGCCCATTACGAATAAGGAATTTAGTTGTAAAATACAAAAGCAATGTCTTATTTGTAAAACCTCAAAAACATGATAAGGATTAGTAGCTTGGCATTCCACACCAAACCGCTGTTGCGAATGTTATTACATATTTCGGCAAGAGGATTTTGAACCGCTACAATGACATTTCACGATAAAAGTATATGCAGGGTTCAAGAGACCCACTTGGAAGTATCTTTCTAGAGAGTGCTGCCGATGGAGCTCCGCTAAACTAATCATTTTGGAGGAACGTGTAAATAATCTTAATCAGTGAAGCAGTGTGTTGACGTTTATTTCTTCACAAATCTGAATGCAGTTTGCATGAGGAGTTTAACATTGTTCATCTACTATTAAAAGCCATCAGTAAAAAACTATGTACTGAAATAAGACACGATTGAAGACTTATGTTGAATGTAAAATTGCACCAAAAGACAATTGTCAAAACGGTCAGATAACAAAGGATCAGACTATCTGCATTTCAGCATCAGAATACTCTTGCTACAATCAGTGGATCGCCTCATAGGGTACATTATAGTGCCTTATATTACCATACCCTGTCCATTGCGTTTAATTGGTCGAGCTGAACCACGTGACTGCCCACAAATACACAGTTACTGTAATGGTTTGTTTTCATGCCCGTGAATATGAATAATATCGTAAACATAGTAACTTTACGGCTAAAACGAAAATTGTGATTTGTACAAAGATCATAATCAACCACAAAATAAAATGGAGCAATTGTGGGCCAACTTTAGACGCTGTTTATCCAAACATCTCAGAATTTGCAAAATTTTGCAGCGCGCGCACTACTCAGTGACAGGTTATGGGGCCCCGTTGTCGTTCGCACGGGAAATTTCGTAAATTTTGACGGTTTTTCGGGGTTCCTTGATAATATAATTGAAATAACAGACTCCGCGCTGACCATTAACGTTTATTTATTGGCGCTGGCGAGAGGAAAGCCAAATTAACGGGCTCGGCTTGGCTTTCCTCTCGCCCTTGCCCATAAATAAACGTTAATGGTTAGCGCGTCGTCCACTATTTCTATATTAAACACCTGCATGACATCAGCATAACTATTGAACCAAAGTACGTGACAAAGTATTTCGTCCGCGTACTAGAGTATCCGTTCCCCTGGCTGGTAATCCAAACTTTCCCTAACGATCAATCTAAAATGCTCCTGATATGAAAATACTTTATTCTTCTTGCACGACGAATAGGGTTCATATACCAATATCAGTTTGAAAAAATAATCAAATGTATTTGAATGTTTAGTAATATCGATTTAGATATCCTTGAATGGCCAGGAGTCATCGCAACAGCACATGTGGCGATGGCTGCCGATCGGGGTCGATGCGCTACAGCACCGCTAGCGTATTCACAGCTAATCCTTGTATCGCAACCACAGCGTCATTTGCCATGGACTCAACGCATCTGCATTCTCGACAACGTTATGCGTACTATAAATAAACTTAACTTTGTACTCACATATAGATACCTTAGAAATTAAAGATGGCACCCACTTATGTAGTTCTACCGATTTAAAAAGAAAACATATCCACCGACCGCTAAATAATCCCTATAGGGAGCGACAATATTGGCGTGGTTGTCCGGACTTTGGAACAGCAGATTGCCTTATTTACTGCACGACCGCAAAACCAACGCGCACAAGCCTTTTAATATGGTTCTGTCATTTCCAGCTGCTTGAGTACAAACATTATTTTGACTGGGCGTTTTTAAATAACTCTATAAATGTGATACTCCACAGTGTTCCGAACGACTGTTGCTTCTTTTAGGACTATTTTTTCGCTATATAGCGTACGGCTCGGAGGGATACGACCGCCATGCTGGGAATCACTTGATACTTGTCAAAGAAGAAGCCATACTGGTTCATACGCATAATGTATTGCATCGTCAATGAATGCACATGTAAACAGTAGTTTTAAATTTTAACGTACATTGAAGTTTTATCAAATATGAACAATATATATATCTGACGGTCTCTGCCCAATATTTATTAATGGCCCCTACCAGTCTAACGTTTGTTACAGCCAATCGTCCTATTACTTTTGATTTGACGATGTTTGCATTCGGTGTGAATTTCGAAGAGTACAAATTGAAGAACAGATGCGAAAAATGCGTTGTAACAGAACGAAAAACAGTTCCCACTTTACGAAAAGTTGAGGTGAAATGAGTTTTTTTCTTAAAAATCATGGAATCAATTTTTTCTTTTCAAATTTTCAAAAAAAAGTGCTTGAAAAATCCTAACACAAATTAATGTGGTTTCATTTTTCTATTTTTCTATGAAAAAAGAGAGTCCATCTTGATACAAATATGGCCATGTAACATTTTCTGATGAAAATGTGACCCGAGAAATTACTGCACATGAAATTCATTTTTTCCAAGGAAAAGTCCACAAAACACATACGTGATTAGCAGTACTTGCCTTATATTATAAAAAATTTCAATTTCAGAGTAAGGTGATTCAGTTTGTCAACCATTGTCGAAAAATTGCAACATTTATACTCTGTTCAAAATCTCAACTTTAGTTGACAACACTTCAAAGTCAAATAATCTGATTAAACACTACTTATATAGTCAGTTCCAAATCTGAACAATTGTTGACGATACTTCACATGGTGAACTCGTCTGTTCTAATGCTATTGGCCATACTCAGTTATGACTGTTTAGACATTTCCTTAATTGAATCACCATCACTAGAGGACAATATGTGTAAATATAGAATGTGTGCACAGATAAAGGTAATAGTGAAATTCTTTGTGGAAAAAATGAAAGTGACAGGCATAAATTACATTCAATTACAATTCATAACCATTTATTGACATATATATAAGGAATTTAACATTTCAATGAGTACATGTAGTAGTAATATACATTACAAAATATATTCACAAATACATTGTACATTATGTTAAGAGAGCATCTGATTTGAAAGAAAAGTCAATGTTTGTGTTACATCAGGTACAAATATATTCAAACAAAATATATCTCAAAATTAGTTATAATTTGCCATACTTAAATTGAATGCTTTTCTACACTGAACCATTAGGCTGCATTGACAAACAGCTCTGGAGAGGGGATTCCCAAATAAGTTCTCAGATTTTTTCAAATACCCCCTAACAAATTTTAAATTAAAATTACAATGTGTTCAAGCCCCTCCCTTCTGACTTGCTATAATTTTTAGTCACTCCCAAAGGAAGGCAAAATGTGGCCAATATAATGCTTTGTCTGAAAATATCAAATCATAATGCATGCGAGGCTATTGGGCAAATTATTCAATTTGTTCCCATAAAAACAAGCTATACCTTTACATTTATATGTGTGTGATAATTCATTTAAATGTACTTTGCTTGAATTGGCAGGCAAAAACTGCATATGTGTACAAGAAATGTTGATCCCTATACATTGGAGTCTATGGCAAAACTGTGAATAATTTTTTCCTAATTTAAAACTGCAATATTGGTGCATTTATGGACCTGAATAATTGACATAATTATTAGAAGATGGTAATTACAATGTATATGTGCTTGTGAGTACATGAAATTTCATGTACTCATAAGTACATATAACTATGTCACGCCGCATATGGAAATGGCTGGAAATGAAAGTGCCAGAAGGTATTTTGAAAGGAATTTGATATTCAATAAATTTTCAAGTCTCCCATCCTTTGCAATGTCAATTTTTATGATGCCCCGGGCATGTTTAAATTTTTTCAAGTCTTCCCTGAAATCTCCTGCCCTTCACCTCCAGAGGTGTTTATGAATGCAGCCTTAAGTTTAAATTTCAACCCTTCCACCTTACAATTAACAAATCATTATTTTTGCAATGTTACAACAATTTAGCAATATCTAGTAGTAATGCTTTCAACAAATTCTCAACAGATAATACATTGTATATACATGCTACTGCAATGTAATTGACTGGTAAAAAGCAGATGATATACAATATACATAGTTCTTAGCAAATGAATGCAAATTTTTAGTGTCTTTGAATTATCATTGTAAGTTGATGGTCCTGATACATGATGATGAACCATACACTGGGTGGCCACAAAGTTAAGTGTAGCACTGGAGACCTACTATACTATTTTCAAATTGAAAGACAGAGTTTTACATCATACTACAAGTGACCTTGCAGCCAGCCTATATAGCTCTACACAGAAGTGTCAGAGAAAAATGAAAACCTAATCATGTAAGAACAAATCTGATACAGAATAAAATGTAATCATGTTGATTGATATGAAGGGGCTTAATCATTACATACAGATACATGTATATGTAGCATCACACTTAAATAAAAAATAATATGGTAACTAATGAATGTGGATTGTAAAAAGTTATAATAATTTTGGAAGGAAATTTGATGAACAAGTCTTTGAACACATACCCCTCTTGTTAAACTGGTATACACTTCAAAGTGTTTTAAAAGATGAGGAAAATGAACAGTTGTGAATGACAACAAAATGGACTGCAGAGTGCCCTGTGTGGAGTTTCCATAAATAATTAAATTTTCAATTCTGTTTATTAGTCCCTACATGTATGGAAATACATGTTGTGTGCTAAAAAATTTTATGTGACTTTGTAGCTGCCACAGAGACCTATGAAGTCACTGAGGTGAAAAAGAATGTGATTGTTAGAGTTTCACTGTTGTCCAAATTGTTGCTTCAGTACTACTAATGTTGAATTCAGGTCAGCACAGATAGATATTTTTGACCCCTAACCGTATTGAGAAAGTGTTAGATTAAATTATTCTTCAAGCATTTAATACTTAAATTGCTGTCAACAAGAAGAACACATTGTCTACAAGAGAGAACACATTGTCTACAACTTGAGAGAGAACACATTGTCTCCAATCTACCTTCAAAATATCCTTGCCATGTTACAACAATTAAAAACATCCAACTACACTTGGCTCCTTCAGTTCTAGCCTGAGAAAAACAATAGCCATCTAACGAAGCAAATACCGCAAGTGATCTGTTGAAATATTGTGACTACTTAAGGATTGATGTAAAAAAGTGTTATGTTAACCCTTTTCGTGCCAGACAGTATCACTTCCCCATCAGCCAAGTCAGTAAAAAGCGGTATTGAGCCAAAACATGACGTATTTTCACCCACTTGGCTTGATAAAAAAAAATCAAGTTTATAGAATTTATGTTTTCAACAGCCTTCAAATGTACAGTAATATGTTAAAATACATCATATGGAATATGTTGTGTTTCATTATTTTAACCATCTTGACCTGGTGGTGAAATATGGACTTGGCAGGAAAAGGGTTAATGTAAGTAATATCAATTTTCAGAATTGAATAATTTCTGCATGTTTATCATGGCACATTTGCAAAATGTTGAAGATTCAAAGCAATGGCCTTTTCTATTTAAATTTTATTTTTTTTATAAAAGTATATCAATGCTCTCTTTTGACAGTAAGCATACATGTATCAAAGTAAACATGATTTCATCTTTTGTTTTGGTTTACAGAGTTGAAATAATTCAATCATATGTGAGTTGTACATGTACATATACATGTATGGGTCCTATCTCAGCCACCAGCAATTAATCAGATTGTGAACAAAATATTGCACATTAGTACTCTGCCATAGAACAGTGTATAGAATTGAATGAAATCATTTTCTAAATGTGTAACAACAGATCTTGACAAGCTAAAAACCCACAAAAACTAGACTGAATTGAAAAGTCTGAAACTGTACGTAATTAGTATTGCCAAACAAATTCCTGTATAACTGCTACATTCTTTTATAATTATGCAAAATACACATCACATAAAAAAGCTTCATGTATTTAACTACATGTATACAAGTATGAGCTAAAGACACCCCTTAGAGTCCTTGTTTCAATATTCAAAGCAACTGAACCAGTATTTTGTCAGGGGAATTTCTCGTATCTTTGACCATGACTTCAATCTTACTGTACATGTATCAAAAGATGTCAATTTGAATTTTGTTCGCTACATGTATCCATTCTAAAACCAAATTGGAGGAAGGAAAAGGAAAACTCTGTGACAATGTTCTTAAATCAACGAAGTTGAAAGCTTCAAACATTTTTGAGTATTTGTAGAATCTACCTACATTATGTAAACTATAGTCCCTTGATTTTCTTTGACATATGATGTAGCTTTTCCATCAAGGGTTTGACTACTTACTCCTCAATATGGTCTTGAAGTCTTGGCAAGTATTCTGGGTCCCATCCGTTTTGTTTCCGTCAGCAATCTCTATCAACTCTACACACAATGAAGTACTGTTCATGTGCCCATGTAATTCTTCAGCCTCTATTGTGTTGTTGGTGTCCTTCTCATGGCAATGATCTACAATCAAAGATAATAAAACACACATATTAGTTGAGCCATACAAACCAAACAGCATACAAAATATGTATTGACATGTAATTGAAAGAAAAAACAAAAATATTTAAATTCACTATGTACCATGTGTATAATTACTCTCATTTTCAGTACTGTACACCAGAACATCGTCAGCTCAATTCTGGCTGTCTTCACATTTATGACCATTTCATAGATTTATATCATGACCCCTATGTGACTATGCTTCTATTTTTTGTTTTTGGTGAGGGGTCCAAGGGAAAGTAGATCCAGCAGTTTAGTGAAGGTGTAATGAGTTGTTTGTCTCAAAGCAACTGACACTGGCATTTCAGTACAGTATTATAGCTGGCTGTCATATGTACCTGTACAGTGTAGTTTTCACTTACTCTTTCATTTAAAACTCCAGAATTACCTTTGCAATTAAAATACCAGAGTATGAAAGACCTACTTATTGCAAGTGTTCAGCATCAAATGTATGTTTGACTGGTACACAATGTACATGGACTATTTAAGTCTCTTTATATTTGTCAGTTCACATTTAATTCATTTTTCTCTAATCATTTAAATATAATGGAGAGCTCTTTTGTTAGTGTTAAATGAATTTACAAAACATAAAATTTGTATATTGTGAAAGATAATGTGGTACTTTTGGTGAAAATACAGGCAATTATTCAGAGTGCAATCAGTTCAACAAACTTGTGGTAGGGAACATGTAAGAGAAGTGTTAGTTATCAAATGCTTCATTGCACCATGATTGGATTTGTTTAAATGGCAAAGTTCTTGTCAGTTTTCTCAGGAAATTGCAAACTGTACACTACTTTTACATTGACAGTTTGCATCAACATGGCCTAATTAAATTTGAGGTTTAAAAGATACAAATTTTTGTGCATGTCTCTGAAAAACCACTGAACTTAGTAAAATTATATGTACTTATAGGTTTTCCTAACACAAGGCTAGACGACCTTCAGTGCTGGCAAAATTCTGGTGCCACAATGAATGACTCTGACTCTGTGAGCTGCAAAATTTCAGTGAAATCCTAATATATTTTATATTTCAATACAAGATATTGGCAATGGGAGAAGTGGGCCTGAGAAACGCACATGCATGTACTGTAGAAGCAGAGGTGCAATGTTAAAAGAAAATGTACCTTGGTAATTTGCAATATTATACCGTGTATGTCTGTATAATTACACAATGGAGTATAAAAAGACCTGAAGGGCGATGCTGAATGTAATTGAAATGTAAATGTCTACAGTTGAATGTCTGTTGATCAAATGGACATGCCTAAAATTTACAAAGTGTCCCTTGGCATAATACATTTCAAAGTAACAACCCCCTCCCCCCTCGCCCAAGGACTCCTCCCTTGCTATTTGAAGATTGAGCTTTACTGGTCAATGTTTGTTTGATTTGAACCACGGAACTATAAAAAAGGGTGTTTGGATAAAGATTACAAACTTGACATACCTTTGTATAGGCATGGAAGAGTGTGTGAATGAGATACCTCCACTACACTACATTCCTGGCCGGCCGCAACAGTGAACCGAAGTGGTCAAATTCCTGAGATGAACAAGTATGTCGGTTATACATACACGCTGTTTAAAGTCACGATTCGACTGTGGTCAAAAGTACATGTTGTGTAAGGTGCTTGAGTCTAAAGCCGGCTGTTTTTTCTGCAACTGCACGCCATTATCCATGACCTGGATAAGCAGGTCTGAGCGACGATCCACTGCATAATTGTTACATCACGCACAGTTCACTGCATAAGCTGTCGCCTGTGAAGACTGGTCGAATAAATGTTGAATTGTGCGAATCTTTGACGATGGTATGATACGCAGCATGGTCGCTCCACAAAATCGTGCACGCAGCCACTGTGCATGACCACGGTCCCTCCACAAAAACCGTGACATGACTTATGCGTTCCGCCGGTTTCTGTCTGTGTGTCGAGATTCGGTTCATATTTACCTTTTACCTTAGTGAAGGTCAAGGGTCGGGTAGTCCATTGTAAAAAGGGAAGGACAGTAGGGAACAGATCTTGTACTGCCTGTTAAGTGTAAGGTGTGCATTTCTCTCTTGAGTATAATTCTATTGTATATCACTTACAATCACTACTGTGTTTTCGTCCTGTGATATAGTTTCAGCTTTAAGATTGCAATATTTTTTTCTGGCGGCATGGCACAAGGAACTGACCCCTACCTATTTTAATAGTATATACAGTTACGTCACAACACACCCAGCTTACATACCGAAGCATGCACAGCTGCACTCAAGGACAAAGAAAAAGCCGCTGCGAAGATTATTTTGACCGTGAGAGTAGAAGATGTCTCAACCATGCCGAAATGCGATGTTTGACTTCGTTTGCTACCTCCATCATTTGACTCGGGTCACCGATCGTTACTGCACCGGCACACGGCAGGTACTTTTTCCCTTCAATGGAGGTAATCCCCGGAGGTAATCCCAGCGCGTTGGACGATCTGCCTCAAATCATATGAACGTTGTACTTATCGCGGCTAATAACAGCAGCAGCTTTACAAAGGAATGCAATGCAACAATCTGCAATTGAGACGAGAAGGAATACCCGACAAGCTGTAAACAAAACATCGGATGAAACAGTTGAAGGTATAGGCCTAGGTCATCTATTTTGAAGTTAACAAGGGGTCAAACATTTAAACATGCATATTGCATACCTATGGTGCAAGGAGAAACTCATCATTACACGGGGGGGGGGGGAGGTGCGGTTTGAGGTGTACCCATCCAAGTTGAGCTTGAAGTTTCCAAAATGTTGAGTAAAAAGGGGGTACCTTTAAGATACTTCACTAATAATATTATAAGCAAAATATGCTCACTTTAGCAATTTTGCATTTACTTTTACAGTGTTTCCCCTGGGTTCCAAAATCTTGTAGCAAATTTGGCTAGAAGCCCTAAAAATTATTCGCCAAACGAGATTTCAATTAGCCAAGCCGATACCACTGATCACAAATGACGTCATTTCTTTCTCATTAATATGCAAAAATAAATATTTGTCTGCATTTTCCGTAAGAATGACGGAAATAAACCCTGTTAGTGCTACTATGGATACTAAAAGTAACACCAATTTATGGTTCAGATTACAAGGTGCCAACATCATCCACGCATACAACATAAAATTTGTCCGAATTTCAAGCGACACCACGCGAGCGACACTTGTCCAAAGTTAGGCGTATGCAACTATATTCAGTAACAAACCTGAAATCGCTATCGTGCGATACTTTACATATGTCATATCGCTACAGACAACGGCACGAAACCTGGTTCAGCATACTAGTTTTTTCAAACGAATCAGATATCCATTCTTGTAGCAGTTCGAAAGTAAAATACTCTCAGACTTGAGAAATATGTGCTTTTTTTAGACTTCAAATACATTTGCTTTACGCTTGAAGTTTAGCAAGCGAAGCTCGGCGCTCAGACAGCGCACAGCGTATCAATGGCGCTCGGGTCAGGGGTCATCATCAAAGACGTCAGTGTGTATTCACAGCAAGCTTGCCATGGATCACGGAAATCACGGATCATAAATCCAAATGTTCACGTCTCTAGTATGTAAACAGAACCGTAAAATATCAAATATATACCATTTTGATATGGAGAAACATCTTTTTGTTTCACTGACGATCAAGTTAAATGCTCAAATATCGCGACAAGACTTAGCATATCTGCACGATGTGAATGCGGAACTAGGTGACTCGGCGGACGAGCGAGCGCCTTCTCTGAAAGTCCGATGTCACGTCACAATACACCACGGTCCGTGATACACTGAAAATTGTCGCGAATTTATATTTAAGGAAGTCAATTCACACAAGTTTCTAACGCCAGTACAGGTATTTTCTTGTTGGCAGCAATACACCACGAACAGTTTCGCTATTCAGGCCGGTATTCAGGTGTGCCTTACTCGCTCTACGTTCTAAAAAATGCCATGTGTATGCATGCCGCTACCTTCCTTTCCAAATTCACGGTCGACTTTCGTACATTGATCATAATCTTTCTTTCCATTTCATAGCTTTACTTGCGCGTAGAATGTGTGTTGTAGGGGTGGTTCCCCCCATATTGGTGGAGCAGCCAAAGTCAAAAAGGAAAGTTTGCCGTTTTTGCTTAGTTTCACAGTCACTACGATCCTTCAGTGTTGACGATGACATGGCTGTCACTGCACGGAGTTATCACACATTGCGCGTAGTCAAACCCAAAACTTCGCAACATTTTAGTCAACTAGTCATGATATACATGCGGTACTATTAATTTGTGAGTTATTTCGTTACAATTTATTCATACTGTACGTGTTACAAATAGGATCTCCTGACGCATAAGGTCGGGGATGTAGAGAGATAAAGCATGACGTCTCAAGTTGAATGCAGGACATCGATGTGCGCGCGGACAGACAAAGTGATGACGTCATAGTGCAATTTTCGATTCGCAAGTTTGGCTAACTTTTGCCAAAATCTTCTCGCCAAACGCTACTTTTTTCTCGCATTTGCGATTTGGCGAGCGGGCAGCGGAAACACTGCTTTTACTGAATAATCAAGTGTCAGTGACATCAAAAACATTAAGGGACACTGTTGCATGAATATTCTAATGCCATAAAATTGTAGGTAAAATAATTTACTCCTTGTCAAGGCTTTGAACAAATTAAGATGAACACTTTCAGGCCAATGTATGTTATGTGCTGCATATAATTTATTCTATTTCAAACTCACAACAGCTTGGTAATTTTACTCCAGTGATATGAACAATGGTGGTTGTCATTACAATCGATATGTTACAATGCTTGTCATGAATTTAGTGGAAATTCTGACCCATTGTCATAGCAAGCATACTAAAATATTTGTAACAGCATTGGTGTTAATTGAAACACGAGGCCTCAAATGGAAAATAATAAGTTAACACACTGGAAACGTTTTTACAGGTGTACAGGGAAACAACATGGGTTGAGATGGACGTGCATTATTTATGTCTTTACATTGCAACAGGCATGAACGTGCATACATATGCACATCATAGTCCCTGTATGTACTGTACTACTACATATGTACATATATGTATATTCACATATATATACCGTGCAAATGTGTGAATAGACATGTAGTACAGACAGACAATGAGAAGACAATGATAGAGTGACTGTGTACAGGCATACAGTGTAGCTCTGAAAAATTGTGCAAATTTTTCTGTGCAGCACACTTGCATACATAGACATACTATATACGCGCACCTACACACATACACACACAAAGATATATATATATATATATATATATATATATATATATATATATATATATATATATATATATATATATATATATATATATATATATATATATATACACGTGTGTGTGTGTGTGTGTGTGTGTGTGTAGGTGTGTGATTCCTTAAAACATCTCCTTTGGGAGAATAGCCAGTGTAAAATCTGAGGTCTTTTTCTCGGAAGAAAAAAGGCAAACAGGACAGCACATGTCAAACCAACTTTAACCGAATTCGGGGAACGTGGGTTCAAGTCCTACACGGGTAATTTTTTCAAGCCCCCCAAAAAAATTTACAGTGTAGAGACACTCAGATGTAGTTGTGTGACTTTTCTCATTACATAAATTTCCTCACTACACAACACTGGGAAACTGCCATATTACAAAACACCTTCACTTTCATGCAGTACAGAAAGACAAACTGATGACAATGATGGGAGGGAGTTTGTACAGGCATACATTTACAAGTAGCTCTGAGAAATCTTGCAGATTTTCTGTGTAATTAACAGAGGACACACAAGCTGATATACAAACACATGCATATAGACTGTACATTACCAAAACTGGGGAAACTGTTTAACTTGAATTCTAGTCCGGACCAGAATTCATTTGTCAACAATGGCAATGCAGTTTACACATGTACAAGCTGAATTGACAGGCTTAAAACCCTGCACGCAAACGTACTCATGGGAGTAAGACAAGACAATCTGGCTGAAATTTGGTAAAAGTCATAAACATTTAGCATTTCTTGGCCTTTAATGTTTACATTTGAATTCTAGTCTGCACCAGAATTCACTCATCAATAATACACTTTTCACATGTACATTTTCAGTTAAACATGCGTGTTCAGGCTGAAGTGACAGGCTGAATACTGTGTATCTTTAATACCTTAGGAATAGAACATTGCAATAAAAAGAAGAATAGTAAAAAACCATCACAATTTACAGTTTCTGTACTTGAAATTTATCTTCTATGAATATGAAAACACCTGGTGATCAAAAGATAGAAGTTTCAAATACTGATATATTATTGGATGGCACTGTATATATGTAGATTTATTCATGTTTGTAAAGAATTTAAGAGAATGTAATTACATATTTTGTAACATTCTTTGAAACCACTTTTGTGACAGTTTTTCAAACTTTTTCCTTTATATTCTTTGATATCACTTTCCATTCAGGTGTGGACAAATATATAATTGTTCAAAGGTCAAATGAGAAAGTCTGTGTCAAATCAGACATTATTATTATTAGACTTTGACACACAGAGGATAGATTACTGCTTTAGCACATGATAATTGGGAGGGTGGAACTTTGTCATGCAAAAACACTTGAAGGGTCACGCTTTTGTGTAGCATCACTTTGAAAAGATTTGCCATCCATAGTAATTTCAGTCCAGTCTTTACAAAGATACAAATGTATGTTGTTAATATTTCTATGTATTTCAAATGATTTTCTATAAATGTATGCAGCCCTGTAAATTTGCATAAATCTTAATGGTCCCATGTGTTTGTAGTTTGTATGATCTTATTTCT
Organism: Ptychodera flava; assembly: GCF_041260155.1. Taxonomy (NCBI): domain Eukaryota; kingdom Metazoa; phylum Hemichordata; class Enteropneusta; family Ptychoderidae; genus Ptychodera; species Ptychodera flava. The sequence goes on from NC_091932.1 coordinate 18,377,657, forward strand.
GTCAATTTTAATTAAAAAAATACATTTATTTTAACTAGAAATGCATTATCTCTCCTGTTATATGTATTCAATAGTGTAAGCACTATTTTTATTTTAAAGCTATTTATGCACTGCTACACATGGTAAAACCACAACACTCACCAGTAAATTTTGTGTCACTTGAAAGTGAACAGATGACATTAGCTTAAGTTCAACTCCACGCCGCCCTGGAAGATATCCCATAATGCATTGCTGTAAGTCCAACGCTTAAACCGGAAATCGGCTCATTTGGCGTCAAGACACCAAGGCGCGCGGGTCGGCTTCTCTCATCCAAGTCTTGCCGCATATGACAAGCAATTGCGATAATGACGAATGCCTTATTCCGAAAATCAGTAAATGACATGCTGTAATCCATCCCCACTTCAGTGACACACATTCCCTAGTCAGTAATGACAATGGGGCCGCTGGGGTACACCAGGCCTCCCACAAGTATCACGCGGCGTACACAAGTATCTGGTTGTTGTAGCGAATTCGAAGCAAGCAGCTTTTCTCACAGAAACAAGTTTCATAATGTACTCAGTAAAACGTTGTCAGGTACATGTAACATGAAAGTGATTGAAGGTCGAAGTGACCAAGGCACCGGGATTGATCTGACCACAAACAACAACAAGAGGGTGTGAATACTTAGGTCGAAATGGACAGGGGTCGAGGTTACCTGCTGCCCCGGCCCCAAGCTGCAGCCCTGGCTATGTTTACATAAGGCGTCCACATTTTAGAAAATCACTAAAAGTGGGCAGAAATAAAGCCCCCTTACGTCAAAATGCTAGGGGTCGATAGGGGTCGGCTGACAGTTTGACACATTTCGTACCATTAAGAGTCGAATGATATTACATTGGGTTGACCATACAAATTTTATCGAAAAACGTCCTTGGAAAAGTGAATGCGTGGCGTGGGATGTTTGACCAAACTTTACAAAGCATCAATTTTTCATGCGTAGAACTAATGGAAATTCGTAAAAAATACCACTACCTTGTACATCAGGCAATAAAACACCGATGGTGTGAAAATGAGTTTACTAGAAATTACACATTGGCTCTGAAAATTAGTTTGAAAATTTAGCGTATTTACCGCTATATCGCTAGATGGCCGTCATTTGTGAAGGGAAGATGAAGTGGTGAATTCTGGGATATCTTCCAGGGTGGCATGGTCCAACTCAGAGCGAACAATAGCATAGGCATGGTGAGCTTCAAAATGTCAACTAATGTTGAACTTGAACTTGAACTTCAAAGTGAACAAAAGTTGAGTTACCTTAGGCACGGTTGGATTCCAAATGTCAACAAAAGTTGAACTTGAACTTCAAAGTGAACAAAAGTTGAGTTACCTTAGGCACGGTTGGATTCCAAATATCAACAAAAGTTGAACTTGAACTTCAAAGTGAACAAAAGTTGAGATGGCTAAGGTAATTGTACCATGGGCTTTCTAAATGTACACTTTTGTCAGCTGACAAGCTTATTGGACAGAAATTTTGTAAAAAATGCACAAAATAGAGGAGTTGCTTCATTTAACATCCAGTCTTCGTAAATTATAATGGAAAACGAGAGAAAATAATTGTAGTCAATTGTATAAGAGGATTTTTTCTTTAAAAATCTGCAAACTACCTTGAGCAATTTGATGCATGCAAGTTTTCTTTGCAAAAATGTAAGTACAGGTGGGTTTCATTATTAAAAAAAATTATTTCAGAGAAAATTAATGAGGTGTGTTGGTATCTAAAATGTGCAAATTCATTGGTCAGTTTTTTCCTTCATTTTCATGCCATTCACAAGAGGTAAATTTATGTACATCACCAAAATTATTTTTTTCTCTGTGAAAATGGAAATTGTATCTTTGTGTCAAAATATGGCAATCTTGTCAAATGCAAAGAAAAATTAAAGTTATTTAACACAAGTTTTAGAATTCGCAATTTTGGAGATAAATTATCCAAAACAAGCAATCAAATGCCGCTACTTTTCCATTTTTCACATGAAAATTGAGAAAACCCTGACTTTTTCGTAAAGTGGGAACTCTTTTTCGTTCTGTTGTTGTCTAATGTTAACTTAGGCCTCACATATTTCTCGTGACAAGCAACGATACGACAGTACGGCATTTTTACATAGGCCTACCTCTTTATACTGTCAAAGGTCCTCGCATCCATGTCGTTTGTACGAAGGTGCAGCAGGTAGAAGCATATTCGTTTATGGTCATTTCAACTCCCCCTACCCCCCCCCCCCCATGTAATAAGTCGTGATAACGAACGGATCCATAAGCAAAGAAAAAATTCAGTACAAGGTCAAACACCGGCTATCGAATACCGATTATTTGTTACATTTGCACTGAATGTTAGGGGACGTACACACGCAAATTTGTAAAATATCTCACATGGGGAACATTATTGAAGCTGAACTATGCACGTTAAGCCACCGGGACCACATATGAATCTTTGGAGTCCGTCACAGGTATCGAGTTTAATAAACGGGAACCAAATAATCGTAGAACCTCGCTGGCGCTCAGGACAACAGTTTAAAGTGAATGATGTTAATGTGACGACAAACTATAACAGCAAACATGGCGATCTAATTGGGTGCTGCTATGTTATTTATACATATAAATCAAATCAAATGGACGAAAAAGAATTTAGAATTCAGTTAAAATAACCCAAATATATATATATGTCAGTGAAATTTATGACTGCAATTATTCAAATATATTTCCACTTTGAACCGTCATTGAATAAAACTTCCAAGAATTTGAACTTAATTTATTTTATGCCGACACCTGACTTGTGAGAACTGTACATCAGTGGAGGTAGGCGGACAGTGAAAAACGTACGAAATTGTATTTGGTAGAGGTGCGTTTCCTAAATTCATTTTTAAAAATACCTTGCATTTAGGTAATTTAGATTGATAGAACGTAAACATTACAAGACAAACATAACAATTCAACATAAAGAAGATAATAAACAAAATACAAAGGCTGATTATAGTGCCGTAGAACTACTTGACATGTCTACCTAGAGTTTAGCTGCCTAAGCTTATGTCAAATGAACGAGCGAGCAAATAACAAAGTGCCACATGCTTGCATGAGTTGTCTTTTAAACCTGGTAACGGTTCCTGTAGGATTGAACTTTGACACTGTATAACGGTATCATACTCAAAACCATTTAGTGTAAGCGGAAGTGTCTACTATGCTCATTGCATATAAAATTCTGAATACATGGGACCATTGTTCAATAATAGTTATAAACATCGCAGTAGACAAAATAATAGAAATTGAAAGGGCATATAAAACAAGCCCGTCATTATATGATCATTATTTACTGTAGAATGTTTGCTGTTTATGTAAATATAGATTTGGAATTGTAAGTGAAAATATGTAGAGAAGTTATCAATTCACCGTTAATTGTAAAAAGTCCTTGTAGTGACACACTATAGCAAATTTATATAATGTGTATAAAGATTCTTGATATGAAAGCATCCTCTGCACAGTTGTCAATAGGCTACATGCGTCAGTGTACTAAGACTCATTCGCTTCGGAGATGACAAAATAATCAAATACAAGGCATACTCAATGACCAAGTCTAAAGTAACACTAAACGTTGCTAAGCAGCATTCCGACAGATTGCCCATGCGCATAACGGTCAAAGTTACTAAGGGGATTATAATTTTATATTTGTCGACGGCAATTTAAGGTTTGCCCTATACGTTCGTGTGCTATCGAATACTGTTCGCTATATGCATGATAAAAACAGAGCGCCACATGCTTCTTTAGAAGACGAAGAATCTATTTTCAAGGTTAGTCTATTTAATTACGTTTGAGAGCACTACAACCACAAGCTTCCGCATGCTTTAAAGCTGTATAAACCACAGTTTGCTTTGGGTTTGTTAAGAACAGATTTATGCTGCAAAGTTTTCACGTTAACGAGCTTCTCCCTGTAATTGGGCAAATACTAACAGGTGAATGAATTTTCATTAAGAATTAGTGCTCTAGATAAATTCCGCAGCGATCTTTCGAATAAATCTGGTTTAATTCCGCGTTTCGTCGGCTACCTTTGTTTCATTCGAGTGTACTACTAAACTCACACGGCCATTTTAGACCCTGGACAAAGCAATCCCATTTTGTGACATGCCGTTAAGAGCTCTCTTGCTTGCTATTGTGATGACGGCAACCTAAAACAAAGTCAAAACCTAGAAATTACTTATTAAAATGGCGAACAAAACTATCATGATCGACTGTATTCTCCAAGCGTGAGTGAAGCATGCACAGTGACCAAGATATCAACAGGACACTCATCAACTTTACAAATACTTGATAACTTGAGATATATTGCATTTTACAAAACGATCAACATGTTAAACTTATTACTGCTTCTGTTTATTGGATTTCCGACATTAGGACTTTAAGATCAATGTCACAGATAGATTACCTAGCTTTTCCAATAATCTTTCCATATAAAACATTTTCGACCATGAACAGTAGCTTAATATTGAACTATCGTTCTTGGCCAGATATTCAGTAAAAAAAATGTCAGTTACATAACAAAGAGTATCATCAACTCAGTGTCTTCCTTTAATTCGTTGATATTCAAGGCAGTTCCGTGACATTTTTACTATTACAACTTTGCTGATACGTCTCCCTCGCCCAGCTAAAGCAATACATTCATCGGTTTGGTAAAGCTTTTGAGCAATGCGAGAGAGAGAGAGAGAGAGAGAGAGAGAGAGAGAGAGAGAGAGAGAGAGAGAGAGAGAGAGAGAGAGAGAGAGAGAGAGAGAGAGAGAGAGTGTGTGTGTGTGTGTGTGTGTGTGTGTACGAGTGCTTCATGAATTATGCGGCGAGGGGAGTCAGAAAACTTGTAAAAACTAGAGCTCGCTTATCGGACCATTCTTTTTGAAGGATGGAGATTTAGCTGAGTAGTTTTGACTGTGATATCTTCGCTAGGTGACTGGGTGCCGAACTGCGTTGTGAGTTCGAATCCCATCGAGAATTTACTGAATTATACTAACAGACGTTAAAAATCACTTAAATACTATCGTAATTTCAACGAACATGGATATATTTTAATTTCAGACCTGGGACATTCTCATCTAAAGTGATGAATAAATAGTTGACTGAAAGGGAATTTCTTGTATTAAAATAATCATAAATACATTCTTTGAGCGACCCCTTCCTCGCAATCTTTTATAGTAAACGTTTTGTTTTAATGGTAGTTAATATTTTAAAATATGCAGAAATCAGCCTGATCTAAATATGTTATCAGCTTTTCCAGACACATTTCGGAGGACACAGGATGGGTTCTGGTGCAGGCAAAGTGGCTAGTTGCCGTAAGTAGAGTTATGTCTTCTCTGATAACTGAACCTTCGGCATGTAATGCAGTTGTCAAATCAAATGCACAGCGTTACAAATAACAGCACAAACTGATTCACATGCAAAGTAATAATAACTGTTAATTGATTTACTAATGTGCCGCTTTCTTTTCTGATATACAAAGATGCTTTTGTTAGAGGAACTCTTGTCAATCATTGACCATGAACACGATTGAAACTTATTTGGGATAATTGGATTTTATATTTTTTACATTTCTCAACGGTGTTAGGTGCAAGATAGTTGAATATTGCAATAATACAAAGTACTCATAAAAACAAGTGTGTAATGTAAAAAGAAAAGCACATGAGATTACATTTGTAGATTAAATCAACATTACTTCACCATCCAATTATCCCAAATTAGATCTAATCGTGTTCCATGATAAGTGAAAGACCTGTCCTTGTTCCTTGGAGAAACAAACTTTGACAGTTCAGTACTTTTCACAATTCACGCACAAGAAGTGTTGTTTACAATGGAAAAATCTTAACGGCAGTTAATAATGAGATTTACATCAGCGTCACAAAGAACGCACTTCACATGCAATCGTTCTATTATAAAAAAAGTATGTGAATAGTACTGTATCATTTATCAAGTTTCAATACAACCTAAAACACAATATAATGATATGTCCAAACCATATGCACCCTTGGCCACTTTAGTGTTGATCAAGGCTACTTGATACAGACACAAATTCTGCTTGTATAAAGACAAAACAGGCCCTGCCAAGAGTTGTAAATGAGAGCTTATCATTGGCATCATTGGCACATCGCAATGTTGAACGCAGGGTGCCAATCGTAAACCCTCATTTACAACCCCAGACAGAGCTCGTTTTGCCTAAGCAGAATTTCTGTTTGTATAAAGTAGCCTTGATCAACACTAAAGTGGCCACGGGTGTAAATGATAGTGTAGATCAAAGGATATATATATATATATATATATATATATATATATATATATATATATATATATATATATATATATATATATATATATATATATATATATATATATATATATATAATCCTTTAAACTCCTTCAGTAGGAATTTGTACTCATTATAAACGTATGGAAATTCACCAGTAAAACCTTTTCAGCTGATTATGTAGAGTGCAAAGGATATATCTCATTCGAGGACGTCAACAATAAGATTAGAGAAATAGGAGGAGAAGAAGGAGGTGAAGAAAGAAGAAGATAAGAACTGTTTGAGATATTGTTACACTCTCCTCTCAGAGGAGGGAAGCGAGGCAAGTTTGATGACAAAATGACACATTATTTTGTCACAATTTTTTCACCCACGTTATCTCAAAAACATGACTGAACTTTCAGCTCCATTGGTAACACATATGGTATAACATGTCTTGCGCATAAACTCTTTTATGGACGTATATTTATCAATATGTAATTTCACTGCAACGACTATAATGTGAAGAATATGATCCTGTATTAGTTGCGTCCTTAAATTAACATCTTTAGCTGATTTGGAGATGACTTGGTAAACGACCCAGTGCAACATAATTCTATGCAGTCCATTATTCTGAGCGTATTTTTCTTTTACAGTATGACAGGATAGTCGTCCATATCGACAAGCGGACTCTGGTTTTTGATAAGGGAGATGCTGAAAACAAGAAAGAAAATATCAATCAGAGCTTCAACACTGCAGTAATTGTAAAGAATGACAAAGGAAAACCACTTCATTTCAATTACACCGGTAGTGAAGTCATGTTATCAAAGCAGGAACGAGGAGGGTAAGTGATTCAACAGTTCAATTTGTTCGCTCAGCTGTTGATCTAAAATCATTATATGTACTTTTCAAATTTTTACTCTGTGTGCTTTAACATTCCTTTTCTTGATGTTGTTCTTACGATGTTTATTATGAAAATCCCTGCCTCCATCGAGTTAAGTTTGTCGCCATGATATATCACTCTAAACCCTACCACCATGCATTTTTCTTCATATATCACTATAGATATAATTGTTATTTTCTGTCTGCTTAGGAGTAACATTTACTGTTTTTATCGATCTGTTAGTTCTTCGATATAAATCTTGTGCTCGGTTATTTAATTGCCTATTTTTGTATGGGCAGGCAATGCTATCAATTGAACTGAAAATATTACAATGTAGACGTTATACGTCATCGTACCAATATGTCGTAGTAGTTGTAGTTTTTCAAATATCTTATTTCACACATGTCCCTACATACTAAAACTGTAGAAGGAAATGTTTACATCGCCAGAAACTAAAGGAAATATAAGATAAACACAAATAAAAGTAAATCACTACAAGTGATGGACGACATTGAACAGAAAATGTCATAAATGACATAATTAAATATCAACAAGAAATACACATCATAAACTCATCACTTCATAAGTTCAAGCAGGTGACACAATCTACCGATGGACAAAAACAGGAAAGTTTCTTAAATGTGAAAATTGAGTTGACCATCATGAGTGTCACAGAGAATGTCATCAAAAGCCCAAATAATGTTAAAAGAATGTAAATTTTCATGTAGACGATGATACTCAAATTCAAGTCTCAATCTGGAGAAAATCCTGTTTTTAAATATGTCCACAGGATCAACAGGACCCTGGTTCCTAAACACATTTCTTCTTGCTAAATGAATACACAACTTAGCCATTGTAGAAATGTAAACAAACAGAGACATTGCGCGTCTATGAATAAATACAGTTTTTAACAGGAGGATTAATGAAAAACCATGCAATGTTTACAGCTAGTATTATTATTATTAGTAGTAGTAGTAGTAGTAATATAATTAATAATTTATTGTTTAAATACCAATACACGCCTTGTCTCAGCGGTCTGTACATTACAGAAAATTATAAGTAGAAATGAAAAATTCGAAAATAATACAAAATAACTCAGTGAAAAGAGTGTAATTAAAACCAATCTATAAAAGACAAACAAAAAAATCTTAAAAGTTCAAAAGAATCCAACCTTAAAACGGCAAAGAAAGTATTTTAAAAATATCACTAAAATGATAGGAATACAAGATGCAGGTAAAATTATATTCAAGTCAGCAGTAGCACTGACGAAAAACAAAGGTTTTGAGAGACTTCTTGAAAAGAACCAATTTCTTAATCATCCGAAGATCGGGCGACAAACTATTACACAGTTTAGGGGCAAACACTCAAAAAACCCTGTTACCATATGTTCTAGAAACTAATTTCCCGTTTTTTTTGACAGAAAAAGGATTGAATCTTCCACCGACACTCCTCGTATTTTGTATTCTTTAAGGTAACAATACACGTATAACAGGACGCTTAAGGCGTAGGCAATCGTTTGGCAGCAGGAGCTAAGAAAGGTCCTTCTGGCATAGTTTACCATAGCATACCATAAATGAATTGTGGTAGGAATTGTCAAAAGTTCTGTTTTAGTGCCCTCTATGTATGCACCTCAATAAAAAAAGAGATTTACTTTTCTACGTCGGCTATTGTGATTTTCACAGTAAAGATGACAGAATCTACATGACGAATACATGCCGTTTTATCGGCATTTCGACGTATAACGTTACTGTGGCCTCTTATTACTTGTATCTAAAATTACGTCGCATTTTGTCATTTATGTTTTTGTATTCAAGATTCAAGACAACTTTATTATCTCTGTACAGAAAAATTAAAACGTGGTTATAAAAATACATAAAAGTAATTACAAGACTGATAAATTTAACACATGACAAGTTTAAAAGTTCTCATTTTGTATTGTTTAAAATGTTAATTGCACTGTGTATAAAACTTTTTTTGTTCTCTTTGTTTTCGACTTTCGTACACGAAACCGGCGACCAGATGGAAGTAATTAAAAAATCCAGATAAGATGTGACGCTTGTCATCTATTATTGTGTTGGTTTTCTTTCTGATCCTACAGGTGTATAATTTAATTAATTGTTTTTGCTTTTCACCGACGACTTTACTACACACATGAACAACTCTGCCTAAATCATTTTTACAATTCACACTTAAACCCCCGAACCAACATAACAATGAAAAAGTTAGGACAGATTCTACAAAGCTGCGATAGAAATTTCTTAAAGTATCCAGACTTACACCATGGTTATGCCTGGTACCTTTCTTCCAGGAAGTTGGAAAAGAAATTAAAAGAAATTAAATCTTTCAAGGACCGTTGCAGGTGCGTTTTATTTATGATATTTATCTATGAAGAACATTTATTTATTTGTTTGCAAAGCTTTATCCCAATTTAAAACCACAAAATCATTGTGCTCATATCGGTACATCTAAAGAGAATCGAATAGAATCAAATAGAGCCACGTTACTTTTTTATCTGTTCATACCATGGTACTGTCCCATGTTCCCACTCCTTAAATGGCACACTTTCTCAATTCACAATCATTTTCTTGTTTCTTTTCACAGGAAGGAGCTGACAAATTGAGAATCCGATAACAATTACGATAAAAATCCATTGAACATTGATTCACCGACGTTTACTGCCATGTTGGCCACTAAATAATTATATTTAAAGTATGACTTAACGCATATTTCCGATATTATTTGTTAGATTTCATAGACGTGTCCCTTACTTTTTAAGAATAATAAACACGACGTTAGTGTCCATGTCGTTGCACAAAAAACGGCAAGAACAACCAGAACAGCATCATAAACAACTGCAACTGGAAGTGGTAGTAGTAGTAGTGGTAACAACACTACTACTACTACTACTACTACTACTACTACTACTACTACTACTTTTTATAATAATTATAACCATTGCGTGGAATGAGTTTAAAGATGTTGCAGCATTTATGTTGTGAATGTAATATGCTCGATTTGTGACGCAAATTCACCACTCTTTTGCCCAAAAACTGAGTTGGTGGCCAAATTATTGAAGCTCCAGATATTTTGTAATAAACTTCGATTTCACATATACCTTGTATTTTGTTCCTGTCATTATTTTTTGAGATAAGTATTTACTGTACGTGGCATTAGCAACAGATGAAATAGTACATTCTGAGCTGGCTTTGAGTTTTGTCAGTAAGCAGATTGCACCTGGTGCTATCTGAAGCACAGTTGAGCGATACGTGCGTCGATTTTATTGAATTTGAGTGAACATGACTGCTTTCATTTCAGTTAACTCCAGCTCTGCGGAGGGATCGCCTAAAAAATTTATCAAAGTAAATTGGTTATTAAATAATTGATTTAAACGTGGGGATATAGCTGAGTGGTTGTGATGGTCGCCTGTTTTTCTAGTGTAGACGATACCGGAATTCGCTACTTAGAAAAAAGGACAGAAAAGTGAATGAATATACTAAAGCCTTTTGCCCCTCTATTGTAATTGTCCTATCGACAGGCTGGATATACTGAGACCAGCTCATTATGCTTAAGTATTAATTTGGTGGTAAAGCAATCAAACGCGGTATTTGAGAGAGAGGTCGATCAGAGGATCGACTGTTACCATGTAAGGCAGTCAACGACCTATTAACCGGCGACATGACGAAAAAGACTATATTTAAATACATTGTTTGTGAATTGATGTATACCAATATCAAAGGAACGCAAAAAGAAACTGGTAGAGCAGTAGCTATTTTGTTTTGCGCACGTCAGTTTTTTTAGGAGAGTGTAAGATCAATGTCGTAGGATGCAAGTTCTTGTAAAACGTACGCTTATTACGGGAACTGTCAGAATACAAGTAAATAGTACATAGTACTTTGATAATGTGTTATATATTTGTAATTCTAGTTTGTATTTTATTCATCTATATTCACCGTATCACCGCCGAGTTGATAACATAGTCGTAAAATTAACTCTTTAGTCACCACTTGCAATTATAATAATAAGCAAATTGTTCGCAACGCAGGATTTTAGTGTATATTTTTCACATACAAGCAAAATAATCAGAGCATAAATAATCGTAGCCCTGTATGAACTCCTAAGGCTACAATTGTATTTTCAATTTGAACAAAAAGAAGCGTGCGGAAGCTTCTTTTATTCAATGAAATTATGAACGAGTTTGAACAAGCGCTAGTCTAAGACCAGTCATGGCCCCAAACAATGAGAACTTAGTGAAAATGACGGCAGGGTGATAACAAAGAGTACAGATATTGCAAATGAATTCTGTGAGTATTTCTCTGATATTGGGCCCAATTTAGCGTCCAAAATGTCCACTCTTATCAATTTTCAGAATTATTTGAAGCAGAGTCAAAGAGATTCTTTCTTGTTTTGACCAGTTGTACGAGGAGACACAAGAGAATTGCGCTCTCTCGATTTCTCAAAAACACCCGGTTATGATCTCACTTATCCTCTTTTGATTATCCATGCAGCCGAGTATATCGCTGGCCCTCTTTCACAGATTATCAATCTTTCTATTTCGCCCTTGTCTCTCCGGTCACAGTTCACCTCCATCCGCTGCGGTGCATCTTCGATCAACCCTTACATATCACCATACAGTCGCTCGTGCTGCTGGTTCAGTGGTCCTTCAGCCGGGTCTGCCATCTCTCGTACACGCCCCTCGTTGACTCCACCACCAGATCTCAGAATCCTATATCCGTGCTGCTTCAGTATACTCCGGATTCTCACACCAAATTGTCACGCTCGTAGTTAGGGGAATTACGAGTTGAGGTACCAGTCTGGATCGTAATGCTTTCAGTAACTGAAGCTGACACACCAAGATGTAGATTGTAACACAACCTTGTACTTTATTGCAAGATGGCGACCGTGTCGTTCACCGTCCAAGGTCTGATCTCAAGTGTGTCTAGACGAAGCTCTCTACAAAGTTAAATACTTCTTCAAACTTACATGATTACAAAAGTTATCACGTGGTAATTTTCCCGCCAGTCTTTGATTGTTTGATTGTTGTAGTTAGGGGAATTTACGAGTTGAGGTACCAGTCTGGATCGTAATGCTTTCAGTAACTGAAGCTGACACACCAAGATGTAGATTGTAACACAACCTTGTACTTTATTGCAAGATGGCGACCGTGTCGTTCACCGTCCAAGGTCTGATCTCAAGTGTATCTAGTCTAAGCTCTCTACAAAGTTAAATACATCTTCAAACTTACATAATTACAAAAGTTATCATGTGGTAATTTTCCCGCCAGTCTTTGATTGTTTCTTAAGATTAAATAACATCACACCATGGAATATCCCGCTCTCGATTGTTCTTATTGAAATCTTAACCAATAAGATGATGAAAAACCATGATGAATCTCAAGGGGCGTTACAAATATATTTGTTGATTTGAAAAACGTCTTTGACACTATAGATCATAATATGCATCATTGTGAATTGCGGGGCCCATCACTAAAGGTATTTCATAGTTATTTAACAACTAGTAATTAACTTTTAATTTTCGATGGTAAATCTTCTTGTAACAGGCAAATCAAATGTGGTGTACCACAGGGTTCCATTCCGGGTCCGACTTTATTCCTTGTATATATAATTGATATTTGCAATTCAACTGACTATTTGAATTGTCGGCATTTTGCAGATAACACCAGAATTTTTAAATCTCTAGGTACCCACTATGTAAATATAAATCAAATTAACGCCAAATTGAATGAATTATCAGTTTGTGCATGGCAAACAAACTCATAGTCAACTTTGACAAAACCAATTATATGATCATAAAGACATTTGAAGGAAATCGGTGGATTGGGAATGACGCCGTAGAGTCATGCCACCTATGTAGGGATTACAATAGATTCATCTTGATCATGGAAATATCATATAAAGAAGGTTATATAGAAGTAATTACACCCAAAACTGGTACTATTACACGACTAAGGCACTATGTTCCAAAGTCGATTCTCATCCAACTATATAATGCGTTCATTTTACTATCATACGATGTACTGTTTAGAAAACTGGGAACACACTTTTTCAAGCTGCCAAGAGCCAATTTTACGCCTTCAAAAACGGCTTATTCGCTCAATTACGTTATCTCATTTTATTGCTCATTTCGAACCTCAGTTTTACAAACTGAATATTTTAGATATTTAAATAACTTAGTAAATATTGTTCTCGTATGTTTGTCTATGACTTGAAAAATAATAATCTTCCTAATACAGTTGAAACACTATTTTGAGATTTCAGAGCACCCGTATCCAACAAGTTTAACGCGTTGACAATTTTCGTATCCAAAGCTCAAAAAATGACAATTTGACAACATAATACTACGTATGCAGCTGTGAAACACTGGAATTTCCTGCCTGGCTTTCTCAAACAATTGTCAAGTAGACAAGTTTTCAAGTCCGCACTGAAACATCATTTACTGAATCTGCATTAAAACTGTGTATGTTTTCATCCTCCATCACACTTAAGCTTGTAATGAATAATTATTAGTATACTCAGGAGCCACGAATTCGACTAGTCTTTTTAGACTATTTTCATTGTCCCCATCCAGATTGTACAATACTGCAGTGTTCTTTCTTTCTTTTTTGACTTTGTACAACTTCAGTAAAAATATACCTTTTCTTTTCATTTCTATTACTGTATGTACTGTGAAGCATCTGGTGAAACAAAGCATTCATTCATTCAGTATCTCTTCTTCCCTTCGAGACGCAGTCCACACTCAAAATATACCCATTTCTAGAGAAGATTAATTAACGTCGTCTTTTTGATTTCATCCAGTGGGCTCATTGGGAACTAAATGCATAAAAAGTTGTGAAAATACATTTCTTGTGTACACAACGTCTTATGAGGGGTACATGTTTAATATGACGTAATGTTTATACAAAACTTTATCTGAGTTCATGGAGTATCGCGGCTACGTATAGGTAGAGCACCAGGCGGCAGTTGACGCTAGGAGGACAGAACATCCAAGTGACGGCATTACTGTGAGATATATTGTTGAGCAATAACAATTAGTCAACACTGTGTAAAACCAAGTTGTGATAGGAAATTCTTAAATGATTTGATATACACTTGCTTTACATCGAAACAGAAGGATCGTTGTTTCCCTCGGACAAGGCACGTAAAAATAATGATTTTGATTCCCTACATAGCTTACGGCTCAAAGTGATACCGTAGCTACATGATGAATCTCAAGGAAGCTACATTTTTACGGAATAAAGGGCGCCATAATAGTTAATTTCATAGCTTACACATTGATAATTTAACATTAGATATTTTCCTGGAGTGTTTCCATTGAGGTTCCAATAAGTCACGGCTTGGAAAGAAGTTATTGATATTCCAGTCGAGTATTCATAAACAAAGAAAATTGTCCAATTATTTACAATTTGACGAGGTTTGGCTTAAGTCTAATTTCAATATATGCACCAAATTGAAGAACTAAAATGAAGTTCAAATTGACGAAGGTTCACTTGTGGGTCACATAGATGTGTCTCTCGTGACCTCGTATAGTAGCACTGCGTTGTAGCAAGAGAATGTAACCCGAGTATTTGACAAACCCCACCACATTGTGCTGTAACCCTTCTCGATGGTAGAAAATAATCTTCAAATATAACAGCTCAACGCTAGAATACGATGACGTGATACGGCGCCAAAAGTTTCAAAAATATTTTTCGATTCAGTGCAAGAATAAACTGTCTTTCTCGATTGAAATGAAAATTCGGTGCCATTACGGAGGGAAATAACTAGGACATGTATAGTTTAAAAACGAAACATGAGGGAGAAATGTCATTTAATACTTAAATGTGACTAGAAAATATTCTTTAAAGTCCTATTATAAAATAAAGTGTTTCAACCACTGAAAAAGTCATACACCCATACATATTGACGTACACGTATAATAGTTCGCGTAAAACGTGCGATGAGAGCCGATTTCACAAAAAAGTAAAATATCTTTACAATGGTACGTACACAATAACACAAGAAAATCACTAAAAACACTACTACCACTCGGAAACAATATAAAAAATATTAAAATGTGTACTGCATTTGGCTTGACTGTTAAAAAAGACAGAAAATAATTACAAACGTATCAAACAGACAAAAATGCCATGCACACAAAGAATAATAAGAAAATTTAAGAAAATACTACATCTCATAAAAAAAACTATTATATATAATTAAAATATAACATATGAAACTCGAGCCGCTTCTACATCAGAGAGAGAAAATCAGAGAAAGTGATGGCTCTAAGAAAAATGTAGGCATAAACTTAAAAAAATAAAGACACGCTTAGACGCGAAAAACGGGGGCCCGTGGAAAGAAAAACAAACGAGCGCACGCCACAGAAAAAAAAATCCTAAATTACCGTTAATTTTTCAAAAAAGTCATGGTTTACGTTTCGTTCTATAGATGAATCCCCAAAAGCTGGGATTCCAATCACCCCACTCCAATGTTTGACGATATGTTAATACAGCATTTCAGCGATAACTTTTATATCTTGAAACCGCAGTTGATGAATTGAAGTGGGCAAGATCACGTAAAGGACGCCCGGATTAACTTTGAACAGTTTAATTAAGAGAGTTAGGTTGAGTGTGAATCGTTAAATGCAGTACTCAGTTCAGATCACGAGCGAGACTTACAACCTTTTAAAGAAAAATTGCGATCATAGCGATGTCTCGGGCGCGGTCTGCCGGGGTCCGAAGCAAGCCTTCCATCAAGCCGCCTTGCAATCGCCATTACATGATTTCTACAATGGTTTAAATTCGATTACCATAATAAACCACCTCGTTGTTTTGTAATTTATCGCCTATCATCATAGATCACTCAAATCATGATAGAATTAATTAAACATTTTTGAAGAAATCGGCCGCATGTTGAGACCGTCCATCGTTTTCCATGTACGTTCGACAGACCAGCGAGCGACGCAACTATGCATGCACTATAACACAACCGCGACCCCTCAGGACCGGCACTAGCCTGTATACATGTATGGCGAGATCTATCTCGAGTGCCCGTCTTTGGCTACGCAGCCTACAGAGTTGGTAGCAAATACGTCCGAAGACACCACAGCTATATGGAACCACAGCTAGATATGATGAGTAAGACATCCTCTAATAGAGGATGTCTGAGGAAATTCTCTTTGCAAAACGGCGATTGCAGGGCAGTTCAGTGAAACACCTGCATTTAGCCCCCGGGCCCCACCAGACTACAGCGCACCGGCTGGGCATCGTTTTTTTCGGAGGCAGGGCTCCGTGGTTGGGAGAGGGCGGCTTTTATTGTACAGTGAGGGAACCACTGACCGCCGGCGCAGCACCATGAGTGTTGGGCGGCCCAATGTGTACATCGAGGTACACCGTTAGCGAGGGGCCCTCAAACAGGCGTGTTGTGGCGGGACTGGGTAGTTTCAACGTTCTCATACGTAGACTACGTAGACGAGAGAGAGAGTCTATGCATGGGAACGTCGGAACATATCATAAATTCACAGCATTAACTCTATACCAGTTCACATCGTGCCTGCTGCCGGCTGCCGACGAACCACTGCGAGTGTGTACGAACTGTTTAATGTAAAATGGGAGGTCCCGTTAACTTGGACATCCGTGAGATGGTATTGGATACTACAAGCTGAGAGTTATAGCTGTAGTACTCCAAATGTCTTGTCCAACATCAAGTATGATTATGAAATTCCCTGTGATGCACGCTACACAGGTATCATTTTATGACAGGGTACATGTATGTGCTACACATTAGTCTAATTGAATACAATGGTAAATACTGTACACGTGGTCTCATCGAATGAGGTACGGTACTGTACTGGTCTTAGAATATCATGGTATGTACAGCTAACGCAGCTTGAACGAAGGCAAGTGTGAAAATGTGAAATACAACGTGTTTAATTTATTAAGACGTTAACTGGTATGTTGTTTACCCCGAACCTGAATAACTTTAAAGACCTTTGTAAAAAGGATAACATAACATTTTCAACTTACATTAACAAACAAAAATATGATATCTCATCCATGACACTCATAATTAATGCATTTTTCTACATGTTTAAATTATATTTATAACAGTAAATGTAACGAATACATGTACATTTACTGCTATTACACCTAAAACAGGTTACGTCCAAGGTTTAACATAAGATTTATTAATATGTTGAACAACAGACCAGATTCAAACCACAGTAAACAACAGATCAGATTCAAAATTATGGATATACATGTTATTACAGTGTAATAATGAAGTGCTAAAATAAATCAAAGATGACATATTGACATTTCACCAGCACGAACAGAGAATGTTTTCACCATATTTGCTGTTTCAGTACTAGTGTATTTACCCGAGCTGCAACGATTTGGCCAAAGAGTCCCTAGTATACTAAAAATATGGTGTTTGTCAGATAACCTCATTTTGCCCTCTAACCACCATGTCTTCGCCAACACTTGTATCACCTGTTGATCATTGACTCAACAAAGTATGCGTATGGTACGGTAATCAAGACGAGTCTAAAGTCCTTTGCCACTGTACTCGTTGCTATGCGACATTTAGAATACTTGCACATGCGCACAACGTTCAAAGTTCTCAGGTGAAGATCGGAATCTCCTATTTGTAGACGGCGATTTTTTATAACCATTGTACGTTTACATTCCATTTGAAACTATTTGTCATTTGTATGTCATTGAGAACGCCATATACATTGTTAGAAGAGACTGACTCTAGTTGCAAGGTAAGTCTAGTGTATTACGCTTAAGGTCAGAACAAGCTTTAGTTAAATTACATTCCAGGTTCGAAGCGTATGTAAGCAACAGCGGTTGACGAGCTCTATAAAGAACGGGTTTAGTCTCCAAAGTTAACCATTGCGTTGAGAGCTTCCTGTTTGGCAGAGTACCTTTAGGTTAATTTGTTTTTATAAACACTTTGTGACTCAAATAAACGTCAAGGCGTTTAAAATAAGGATAGCAATAATCCGTGCTTCATGCATTAATTGCACAGTGTTTCAATATATTAGATTATCAATTACAAGCAATTGTGTCTCTGTCGTGATCTTCGCCTTTCATTAACTTACACTTACAGTAAGCTTTTCACATTTTCCCCCTTTAACATATAAATTACTTTTAATATCGTATTATACTGTCAAAATATGCAGAAATCAGCCTGATTTCAATATGTAATATAAACTTTTTCAGACTGCAGCTAAACAACAAGAAACGATACAGAATGGGCTCTGGTGCATGCAAAATAGATGATCCATGTACGTTGGTCAAGCTTCTCTCTGGGATTTCATAAGTTAGCCATAAGTCGATCTTACAACGCGTAGCCATGAGGTCATAGAAAAAAGACGTTGATGTGTCACATATCTCTCTTATAATCTCCTTACATATATATCCCATGGATATCGATGATCCTATAAGTTGAAACAACAGTACTATAAATAATCATCTTTATATATCTAGAGGACCTCGAATTAAAAATGTCAACTTAAAATGTGGTCTGAGCACGATACTTAGGCATGGTTTTTCGAAATGAGAAAAAAATACGATGAATACCAAGGTTTATGAAAAAAGGGATTTAAACTTTGAAATCATAACGTTTCTATTTTGTCATGCAATATACCATATGGCAAGCTAATTGGGTATAATGGTGTATACATTTTACCACTTATCATAATTTAATACAATAACACCATACAGTATCTACTGTACAACGTGTAGTCAGTCTACTTTCCTTGACTCATTAGCTTAGGGTATCTCTCAAAAGTATTCATATGAATTACATACCCTACCATATCAGGGCAAACATTTCCATTAACCGTTAACATATGGATTTTCACAATGTCATGTCATTTAGTCAAGCCAATAAATTGTGGAGGCCGCATCTCATTCAATGACATCAACAAGGTGATAAAAGAGGTGGATGATAGCTATGGGGGAAAGAAAACGACCGACGAGGAGGAGAACAAGGGGGAGGGAAAGAAGGAGGAGAAGGATGAGAAGGTGAAGAAGGAGGAAAAAGAGGAGAATGAGGAGAAGGAAAAGAAGAAGAAGGAGGAGGAGGAAGAGGAAAAGAAAAGGGAAGAAGACAAGAACTGTTTGCGATATGTTACACTGTCCTCGCGAGTAAGGAAATTGAGGTAAGTTTGAACAAAAAAGAGATGTGACAGACGATCTTGTCTAATAACCACAATCATTTAGAAGAAACTGACTCATATTCTTTTTCAGTAACTCATAAATTGCATGAGACGTCTTGCATGACATATATTTTAAAAGATATGACTTAATACACACGCTGTTATTTTACAAAAACTATGTCGAGGACGTCTCCAAATAAGTAAGCTTAGCCAAGGTACCAGACCTGCACATATGTCTGAGTTCTCAGTAAAGCCAAATCGCCGCAATAGATTTCAGTCTGAACAATCATCATCCCGAGTTTATCAACTTTTACAGTATGACAGGATAATCGTCTACTGCGACTACCGCACTGTGGTTTTTGATAAGGGAGAAAGAGCAGAAGAAAAACGGAAAAACACAAAGAATTTCAATACGGCAGCAGTTGTAAAGGATCACAAAGGAGAGCCACTTCTTTTCAGTTACATCGGTCATCATGTTATCATACCAAAGAATAAAGGGTAAGCGTTTGTAATACTATCTAATCCCCCATTGATTTTCTTATGATCCTTTCCAATATCAAATTGTCAAAGTTGATCAATGCATCCATATCCATTTAACGTGCCTCATGCTGTAATCAATTTACTATGGCAATGCTTTTCTTTATTATTGCAACTCAACTCAATTAAATCTATGATCAATGATATATTAGAAAGACATACAATGCAGGAAATACGATTCATTCAAATTCAGAGACGAATGTCAATATAAAAATTACTTTTTGTGTCGATGTTTAATATTTCTTAAAATTAACAGTACAGGCATAAAATGCGTCAGTAATCATTTTGCAATTATACCTCAGAAAGATCTTGTTGTGAAGAGATCTTACTTGGCCTTGTTTTTCTTTTCTTTGTTATAGCACATTAACCCATCCTCATCGACGTCGTCGGAAAGTTGATTTTTGTCTCATCGCCATGATATATTGCTTTAAATTCTACCGCTATACAGATGTCTTTGTAATCACTATATCAAGTAATTTAATATCAGTATTTTTAACTAATCTCCTTTGTTCTCTTATTTCACACTTTTGTTTCTTCTATATAATTTTGTTGTTTTGGCATTTGTTGCCCATGTTCAAACATATTCAAAGCACGCCCCGAAATTCAATGATCAATGACATTTGAGAAAGATATACAAAGCAGAAAAGACCATTGATTCAAATTCAGAGACGAATTTCAATATAAAAATTGCTTTTTGTGTCGATGCTTAATATTTCGTAAGATTAACAGTACAGGCATAAAATGCGTCAGTAATCATTTGCAATTATACCTCAGAAAGATCTTGTTGTGAAGAGATCTACTTTGGACTTGTTTTTATTGGTATCTGACAGTTTTGGACAGCATCTTAGCGTCGAATTTAGGCTTTTTAGGAATAGGGCGTGCAAAATCTAGACTGGCGACCATGTATTCGGTGTAAGGATTTTTGTAGACAGAACAATTATTGGCTTTTTCTTTATTACGTGTTCCAAACTGTGGCTTTAAATATCAAAATCAACAATGCACAAAAAATGCACTAATTCAAAGTAAAAAGTGTTGTTTCATTATACCTTGCAAACGATGAAATGTTTTGTGAAAAAATGTTTGAATCATTAACTTCTAACAATAATAAAAACAATGTTCATTAGCGGAAAGCAGTAACTGTACTTTTCACCCATTTCTGTTGATGATGCTTTTCACTAAATGTGGATCGTGTTATATTTAAGATTTCTAGACCTGAGAGCCTAACATTAAAATAACTTTATTATTTTCGCATATTAGAAAATTCATAAAAAAGTCAATGTTTAGGAAAGCGATGATAATGGACTTGATCTAAGGTATACCGTTCGTCGCCAACTGTCCTGATATACCTGCCGATTTGTAAGCAATTCAACGTATAATTTCTCATTGCAAATTGTTTTCGATGTTTCGCAAAAAAAACAAGCAAGCATTATCGAATATACTATCAGGAAATAATAACAATGTTTTGATTTCATGGCTTTATTAGGTTTTGTTCGGAGTACGAGTGCATAAAGTAGTAAAATAATGATTTGCATAAATTACCCGTAAATTTTATATGTGTGAATGGAATTGAATCCATTGCAATATATCCATAGTCACGAAATGTTCTTCAAACTACAAAGGCAAGGAATATTTTTTCACATAGGAATGATTCCGAAGGCTCAAAAACTGAAGGTTCAGAGAAGAAAGACCCTAGTCCTCAGAGTCAGGCGAGTATTTACGGTCCTTGTCCTTTTGTATTATATATTATGTGTGCGGCTTCACTTTTTAGTTTGTTGTAATTGTTATAAATCGCCTAACAATTTCTTTTTTCAAGTTACGATTTTACGTATTTCCACAAATGATATAAAAATATTGAGCTGATGATATATCTAGACTGCTTAAGTATACTAATCAACTTAACTGCTCGTGATTCGTTTTGCCAAGCTGTTTTGAACGTTCGGAAAATTTTTCAGTGATAAAAGATTGTTTTTGTGCTCTCTGTAGGGTTTATTAATACTACTGAATTTACAACATTGTCTTTGAATAGCTTTTAATGTGTTCAACGGTATGAACTTAAACGGAGACTTTAATTTTTCTTTCGTTTTGTTCCGTACTCAATTTCTTATCAAAAGGACATTTTTAAAACACGAATGAAAAGAAGCAAGAATATTATTATGACAATTGATTGTCAATATGTTTATAGCTCCATAGGTGAATTCATGCGCGCTATTTTTAAATATATTTACGTATATGGGTAGGGGCTGTAAATACACACGTACCAATGCAATACTTGAGTATTTTAATGGACATGATTTCTCTATAAACAGAATAGATCTTGTTCAATATTGATGTTTCAATTTTGTCGTCTTAAGAGCAATTTATTTGTTTCCTTCATAGGAAGTGGTTGTGGAACTTTGGGTCCGGGAAAATCCAAACATCCAAATGACGACATTCATGAACATGGGAAACATCTTTAAGGCGAATGTTTACACAGTCTGCTTCATTGATCGTAAATGAATTTGGATTGAAACAGTTTTACATAATATATTAGCTTAATTGCATATGGCAGTTTAGAAAAGGAAATCAGCGAGTGGTATGTAGTCTATTAGTGTAGCTAAAAGTAGGAGTACTATTATTACTGCAACTGATAGAAATCCACTAAATATCTTCTGATAACTCTTAGTACAAAGTATTAAACATTGTGCGTTAACGTTTTGTTGTAGCATACACGACCTTGCGGGGAAAGGATAAACAAAACCTCTACATTTTAGAATTTACTTTAAAGACGACTCGTTGTCAGATCTCGCTGCCCTTTGATTTCTTGATTTGGTAATCGATGTAAAAGTCTATCTGAAATAAATTTGAGCGATATTTGCGTCGTATTCGTTTAATTTTAAAGCGCATAATGCATGCGAGTGGCGTACATAACGTTCGAAATTTATTAATACCGGCCGACCGTATGTTGATACGTCGCAGTAAAAACGACAAAAAAACTGTCACCGTCTTTTGAAACACCCTTTCTATTTGGGAAAATAGCAGAGTGCTTCCAACGATCATCTTTATCAACTTTGTACCTGAGGTATATTTCAAGTACAGTGCGAGTTCGAATTTGAAGGGAAGTGGATTATATTCCTAAATCGTGACTTGCTGCTCTTCTCTCCCGATGAATAGGCTATGAATAAAGGCTCATCAGGTGAATTCTCATCATTATGATTACTTGTATTCGAGATGTTCATACAGTTATATTTTGGGGCACCAGATTCGGAATTGTTATGTGTACACTTAAAGTTAATATTTCTTCAATGGTAAAACTCTTAACAAACAGACGGTTTTGGTGGACCGAGATCATAAGGAGGAACTACTCTTAAGATAATAAGATAGACCTTTGGCCCATTACCTTGTGACATGACAACATTGGTATATCACGCTATATCGTTTCAACTCGATTGGTACCACATGGCAACGCACATAAAAACCAACAAAACAGTCGCCATTTGGTTGGTGTACTTCCTCACCTTGTAGAAGCAAATGTGATCTATTTGATGTGATTGAGTTTCTGAAAAAAGTCCGGGCTCTTTTTTTCCAACCTTCACGCTTTGACGCTGCCATGTAATTGCAACCTAGCTACTTATAATACAGTCGAATATGCAAAAAAGTTTGGTTATTCTCCGAACTGCGACCATGTGTTTGCACATGATTATTAACCCAAATTTTAATAAGCACTCTATGCTGCGCGATGTTGAATTGCCAATGGTTTGATAACAAAATTACGTCATCATTTACAGCAGAGGAATGTGATACTCTTCTAAGAGTTCGGAGTGTTATGTTAGACTGTTGAACTTCCAGGAGAAACAGCATACGCACTACCTACGCAACCAAATCAAAGCTCGTTGGCAAGCAAAAAACGTCTGCCTTCCACAACGTGCGTTGGTAGTTGATATGGTTTTGACACTTTGTTTTTATATGGTTTGGTTTCTTACTCATAATTAAATGTTAAATGTCTTTGAAAACGGAAATTTGTAAGTCTGCAGCTTGTTCGTAGACGTTACCTCTCATCGTCAGTTGTAGACAAAAATAAGTGCAAAAGACAATTCAGACATAGAACACCCACTTTGCTACAAGTCTAACACCTGGCCATTTAAAGTTCACTGCTGCCTTTTGCTTTTGAAATAATGTCCAATCGGAGTGTAGTGTTGTTGCTCATATAAACATTGACATGTTAGTTTTACCTTTCAATATTGCGTAATGCGATGGACTTACCATAAAATACAAAGCAATAATGTTTTTTTGTCTTATATGATGGCATAACAAATTGACCGCAAAGACATTCGAAAAAATGAAAACTTTCTAAAAAATTATAATTTAGAAAAGGTACAATGATGTTCATATATTTGTAAAATGAACAGCTTGAATCACAGTGACAGCAATATATGATAATTCTACAGAGAAATTTTAGATTGTAAATTCAACTTACTCTCACATTCATTGATCAAGGCGAACGGGATCTGGCAGTTCATAATCAATATGGTGATACTTCATACAATTATGCCACTGATAACGGCGGCGACAACGACGACGGCGGCGATGATGATGATGATATGATGGAGATGGTGTTAATGATGTTGATGATTACAGCCTTGTTCAGTTTTCATTGAAATAAACAAGCACATATGATGAAAATGATGTATGTGGGGTTTTGTTCGGGTTGCAGTGCTAGTTTGCTTTCAAGGTAATGATGAAACTGATAATGACAATGAGGATGATGGTTGTAGGATGATGGGATTCAGTGTTGGTGATTCCATTTGTATAGAGGACGACGGCAACGAAGACGAAAGTTATGCCGAAGATGGTGATAATGATGACGATGGTGATAATGATGACGATGGTGATGATGATAATTCATGACTAAACTCTGGGCTGTCACAGCATTTAATTACTCCGCACTGATTAGTGCGCCCTCAGAGTTACATTGACCCTCTGTTGACCGTAACGTCTGCCGTTGAAACCCAATGCACCGATGATAAAGGTTACAATAAACTAAACTTGTATCAACTATCATAGTCATTATGTACACGATTAAACGAAAACACATCAGAGACATTTTGATATAAAATGTAAAATGGTGTATCGACTGAAAGCTGCGTCTAGAGAAAAGTCTACACATAATGAATTATATAAATTATTACGCAATCGCGCTCTGAAGGTTGCTTGTTGTGGTTTTTCTCAATTACTACCATTGGAACGCTCTTGACAACTCGCCTGTAGACTCGCCCACCGTCCCCTGTTGACCTTTCTTTTTTCTGATTGTCGTACGGCCTTATGTTCCGCACTGCTGTTTTCTAAATGATTTGCCTTCCTTATTACTCCTTTAGGAATTACTCAATCAAGCAGATTGTATCAAAACTAAATTTAGAACATCCACGATACCAAAAAAGACTTATTTTTCACGATCAAACTGTTTTCTACACCCCCACGTTTTTATCTGTGAACGTAAAGTTGGCGAGACCAAGGTATGGGAGTATTGTGCAAAATAGATTATTCAAGACTACACAAAGAAAACGAAATTCATGTCTGTAGCTAGTAAATTGTCTTACTTAGCGTTTAACACATTATTCGTGCCTGATGACATATTTGACTCGTCAGCGTAAAGGTTGCCATGGTTGCAATGTTTTGAAAAATATGCTACACTAGGACATTGTACACAAACACACACACA
The DNA here is from genome assembly GCF_041260155.1 of Ptychodera flava. NCBI lineage: Eukaryota > Metazoa > Hemichordata > Enteropneusta > Ptychoderidae > Ptychodera > Ptychodera flava. Next base: position 18,403,211 of record NC_091932.1, read on the forward strand.
TAACGATAAAATTCCAGCTTTTGTTTTATGAACAGCACTGACATGAACGATAAATAACTAAAGAATGATCGCTTACATTGAATATTTTCCTCGGGTTACCATGGTATTTATAAACAAAAGAAGCTGCATGACATATTTCCCTGGATTAAGCTGACTAAATGTTACTTGTTGCTAAATTATGATAAATCATCGTTCAGGTGCGTGAAAGTATTTCAAAAGTTAGTTTCAAAATTTTGCCAAGTCTGAGATTCCATACTATCAAGCATCACACTATGAGAACCTGTTGATGTCTGCTAGTGGCATACATTTGGACAAATATAGCCTGTCAGAATATCGTGTCATATAGATAGCGTAAGTTTCTGACCTATGAATGTATTCCTTGCAAAATGTTACTGTAGCAACCAATAAGTCTTTCTTGAAGTTCCCGAATACATGCCTGCACGCAACGCATTGCATCAACTAAGTACTGTATACAGAAAAAACATACACGCCCGATTGTTCGATTTGGTGATGAAAAATGGCGTTATCAGACAGCCACATTAAGAACCAATCCTGGCCTGCCTACATTGTACCCGATAATGACGTTTCCGTGAGGGCGGGTTTGTTAAGAACATTTTGTTTGCAATAGGCAATACCGCAGCCAATAACACCTAAGCATGCATCTCATATGTTATACAGTTTGAATCTTAGGCTGTCAACGTGCTATTACACTTCGGTTCAGACGAGATCTGCAGTAATCGCCATGTCATTATTCCTCCTTTGCTGAGCTGGCGGAATACTAATCGTTTGAGTAAAAAAGGCAAACTTTACTTGACAGTAGGTAAGTAAACTCACATGATTACTCCAGGTCTAATATGTCCTTTTATCATTGAACATCTTTCAAGGTCGCAGTTTGGGCATTACTGATTATATGTGATAAAGTTTCTGATATAATAATTATCCACACAAAGTACTTTTCCCTCTATGCTATTATTGACCTAAATGTATTTAATATATTTACTCATTATATGTGTGGTCCTTGATCTCGAGATGATAATATAATTTTTTGAATATGCAAACCAATTATCCATCTCTATACCGAATAGGTCCTTCCTTTGTAGGTTGTTCTGCTGCTTCAGAGTAAACTTAATATTTCCTCCTGCATGTACCTTCCTAAATGTTCTCCTGGATGATATTCATGGTTTACTCAATGAAATGAAGTCGTAATAGTTGCATAAAACGTTGGAGATAATGATCACAAAGTCAATAATGTTTATTAGCATTTCAAAACAACATTATACTGAAGGTTTTATCGACGACGTGGTATATGTGTAGTCTTGTACGTACACTCAACATACGAAGAAAGATGAGTACAATAACTTAGGTATCCCTCTGATCTATAACAGATATTTGATTGTTCTTTGAAGAATACTATTATAAATGAACTTGTTTTAAAACAGGTGAGCACATTCAGTTCATATCTGGTTTTAGTCTTCTGCTACGACGTGAACATAAATAATTATAAAATAGTACACTGATGGCTGTTTTTGCATTTGTACATGCAAATAAATGGCATTGGCAGTGTTAAGATTTTTTGCTTTGAAAGTAATATTTGCAAAGACGTTTTAACACAATGTTTTCCTCATAAAATTATTATTCTTAACCTGTACGAAGAAATAAATTTGAATTGAAATGATTCTTTACAATAGTAAAGATAGTTTTGATACTGCATTTTTGTGTTATGCTACATTTTAAGGAAATTTCTTAGAGACAAAACCATTACTTTGAGGAAACGTGGTTATATCATCATCAAAGACTAGGTGTGTATAATGCAGTATCATTTGTTGAACCTAAGAAAATTTTTTGTATGTCATCATGAAAGTGTAGGTGTGTATGATGGAGGATCAATTGTCGAACCTCTGAAAAATTCTTGCATTTGAGAAGTAAACTGAAATGATATGCAACTATGGTAGTGTTTAGCTAAATTTTAATTTTCCTCTTTCAGAATATTCTGTGGCCCAAATCCCTTTAGCAGGAGAATGATCAGGCTAAGCTTTTACACTGGTTAAAATTCTATGTATGCAAGTTCTCAGAACGTTTGAGCAAGAGGTGAAATAGCGCCCTCAGTGGTGATTTAGCAAAATTCAAAGCCATTAATACACATGAGCTGATATGATTTGTTTGAATACAGCTCATGGTGCTCTCACTAAAACAATATAAACCAATGGTCTATACGTTAAAACCTTTACTTGTTCTCTTCAACTGAAGAGGTTGACATTATTTTTAAGCTTAACTGTCTTCGTTTGCAAAAGTTAATTAGAGGTCCTGAGTCCATATGCTTTCATGTAAAACACGATTGAGGAAAAGTCAAAAGTACAAAAAATCACCGTATATTTTAATTACAATGAAAGTAGTAATACGATAGTGAGGAGCTAAAAATGGTTTAAGTATGACAAAAGTTGATTATCATTTGTAAATTTGGTTGTAAACGTCACGTTATCATATACCAGTGGCCGTTGACAAGAATATCGAACAATAGCGCCATGCTCAATGCACACCCTGGCATTTCAGTCACAATTTCTTGACATTGTAATGATCAAATGGTAATCCATTGTAAAGCAACGCACTTCAAAATTAGCGGAAACAAGCGATTGCGGTGATACTTACATGACAACTTTTCCCCGCACAGATTTAGACTTGGTGGGTATGGCCAATGGGGCAAATTGGCCGTACCCACCACGTCTGTTAAAATTCATGAGTTTATTTTTTGTTGTTTACGCACACACTCATATCACTTGGAAATCTGGAGAATGGCTATTATATCAGGTTGACAACCCCCACGTGTGAGCAGTGAATTAAGGTTACTCCGTGTAAGACAGTACGATTCTGAAAAAAAACAAGACAAATTTGTTGCTTTCACAAATTTCGCCCAGATATGTAAATAAAATAAGGGCCTTGGTGGCTGCTCTAATGTTCACCAAACAGGGAAAATTAGAAACCCAATGACCATGTAATGACCAAAATATTCCTCAAAGCTTGCTGTATAGCATGGAGGTACTAGCTACGCTCCTGGCTCCATGATCGTGGAGGGACTTTAATCGTATCGAGCGACTAAGCATGGATGTAGAATTACACTCTTTTACCTCCATTGACTAACGTATGCGTTTCCGTAAAATAAAACCACAGGTATACTACTAGTATTTACTTAAAACAATTTTCTGTCACAGTATCAACCGATGAACGATGGTGAACTATTACCCTTACAGCAGTATGAGTAAAGAGTGATCGGCTATGACTTTGCCGTAGCCATTTTTTTAGCCCTACCACAAAGAAAGGACTACCGTGTATGCAGAACGCGAGAGTAGCCACCGAATCCTTTCTTTATTTATATGTAGTCTTTTGTCTTGACAAAATTTGCAGCCACCTAAGTCTGTGTACGGTGATTTTTGTTGGTCCACTATGTTTCCCTCCATTGAGGTGGAGGGTAAAGTAGCTAACGGAACATGTGCACAGACGTCAACACAGCATCGTACCTATGGTGCATCACAGCTACATTGACAGTAGGTTATTGTTACTGGAGAAGACCAAGAGTAGCCTAACGTGAACTTTCTTAAGTAAACTCTTTTGCTTTTTCAGAAGTACAGCCCAGTATATACCCTGGTGCAATAATCTCCTTTAAGAAAATATGTTCTCACTCACTAAATCAATAAGCTACGTGGGTAAGGAGATCATACCAAGATATCTGGCGAAAACACTGAAACTAATTTTTCCGAAACAAATAATAATCACATACAAACGAAACAATACAGAAAAGACAAATTAGTGAAAGCAAGATGAAACAAACAAAAAGAGCAATGGCGTGGTAACAGTGTATTTAACAAAGTTTTTAGAAATTAAATCATATTCTTCTCCTTTACTGCATTACCGAATTAATGGCTTATGACTCCCCAGAGAGTAAATAAACTACTGATTAAGTAGAACAGAAGATCACAATGATTGAAAATATGACACCACCGGTGATATTTGTAGAGCAATCACCGGTTGACAGTCAGTTCACACCTCAAGTAAGGTATATTTTCATATGGAAATTATTTCGAACCTACAGCATTTGTGCCAGGGAATCTTGGCAAGAAGTTGAGCAAAGCAATCAACAAGAACCAAAAAAATTCCATAAATCCAAGCGAATAATAAAGGAACTACTCAGGGTTCTTAAATGAAAGTGTCAAAAGAATCGCAGTGTCTCAGACATAACTGATCTGGCTTCATCTGGCAATGGCAAATTTCTAACACCAAAAAGTCAGCACACAGCACAGTGCACAGCATAAATATACTACACTTGAATAGTCACTAAACAATTACACTATCAGACCATACCACAAAACATTAAAGCACTCGACTCCCAACATAATTCAATAGCCGATGTGTGAAGCCGCATTCTCTTATTTTACTTACGATGCGTTATGCTTCCCTGTGTTTTTCGCTATATTGGTAATGAGACTTTTACTTACAATATTGTTTACAAAATCACCTACCCAACCGGTTAGGTTCAAGAATCTGCAAAAAGGTGTTAAAAGCGTGCCATAGATATTTTGACGAGATAAACATTGAGAACATTAGGATGAAGAAAGGTGTGACAGGTCCTAGGGAACAGATGAAAGGACCCTGGGGTGGGGAGGAGGTTTTTTGTGCAACGGTTTACCTTATTTGATTTTATTAATTTTGACTGTGATATTTCAAATAAAGAGTTCAACTCTACACCGTCTGACTGCTTTATATATTACCGACAAGTCCTTATCTCCTCTCCAACTTGTGTATACACCACTGTAATTGCTCCAAAAACATTGCCAACTTGCTAATCCGCTGTCCGTATCAGCGGATTAAGTGATTGAGTCAACACCACAGCCGTCCCACACGCATTAAAATAAGGAAAGGGTTGAAGATCTCAGACACAGTGTCACAAAAAAACGCAAATCTGAGCAGATATAGAAGTCAATCGAAATTTAACGACTATCAGAAGCATCGCTATACCAATGAACTGCTACATGCCAAAGTACACGGTCTAAAATGGTCATCTTGAGCCAGAAAACCAACCTACATTTTTGAGTCGGTCATGGTCCGATGTCGTCCGTAAGAGCGGAAGTCGGAAGTAGAACCTTTTGACCTCAAACCTGTTTATTTCCAGTCCAGAAGTAAACATATTTCCCATGATGCGTTTGATGTTATATAGTAATCGCAATCATACCAATCCATAGTCCAACAACACTAGGTCGGAATTCGTACGTAAAAGTAAAATGTAAAAGTTCGTACATCATGCTCAAAATGAGCAAACGTTTTACATGAGCACGCTACACGACTGGTTTTAATAAATCCTACAAAATCGAAACAGGGATTCAGTTTGTATCCTTTTTGTCACAAAAAGTTGATAACGATGAGTTTGAGAACATAAACAAATCTTCTGAAAATTCTGCACAGAAAGAGCTAGAGCTGAAGGGTGAGGTATCACGTTTCTTGCCTCTCGCATCTGGCACATGCATCTACACAAACCTCCTTGGTCAATCGAGGTGGTAGCTTCTTCAGCCACAGAAAAGGGGAAATCTTTTCTCCTTGTAGCGAGGCTCGGACAGCATCAACCGAACGAACACCGCTGCAGGCAGCTCAATATAGATTGATGTATGTCAGTATTATACACTATCCGTATTATTCGACGCCAATCGTCACCGGACATCCAGCGTCTATCGTAGACGTAGCAAACCGTCATCGACTGTGATCGACTCGTTTGCCCGGCCTCCCTTTTAATACATCAGCAACTATCCATACCAATGAAGTTCTCACCTACCGGTATTCTAAAAGAACCTCCACTATGTGCAAATCGTATCAACAAAACATCTTGAATGGCAAGGAACACGACTAAGACTGCCTAGTATTATTACCCCGGTATTACCAGGCTTGCGAATTTGCTTACATTTTCTTGCTTGCCAGTGTGTTTTTTCCCTTCCGCGTCCATGTCAAGCATAAATTATAGTATTTTCCTCAAAGACGGACAGCCCTCGCTTCAGTTTCCGAGAACTAGATGGAAAAAATCATCAACTTTTTATTTAGTTTTTTGTTTATTAAGCTACTACTGGTACTGCAAGCATGCCTTTTCAATAAAAACGATTTCATGGTATTTGATACATCGTCTATGTATGTATTCTGTCTGTAAAAACGTCAGCGGCTGCGTTTAGGTTGTTGCGCGGCACAACAGAGGGTCCACGCTGACTTTTATATATTTTCGCTGTATTGTTATGCACTTTCCACCATTATCATTCTTCAAACACACAACTCAACGACGGCAGCACATAATATGAATGAACTAAAAGCATGGACTTGGCTTTTTAAAGTCCTAGGGTAGGAAAATGCAGTCAGGAACTTAATCTATGTCATCAAAAATTTTGTAACGTGACGGTTGCTGTTCTCCTTCAGGCTGTTCAGATTTCGTTTAATTTTTTTCTGAGCTGTCTCTCCACACAGCTGTTGTTATTGACTTTTTTTAACTTTTCTACATTTTCTCTCCTGATCGGTCGGGCGGTAGCCTAGTTGATTTCGTCACAGACAAGATTTCAGGTCCTCAATTTTTTCCAATATTTTTTTCTCCACAACCGATCGCACCAGGTCGTGGCTGTAAAGTGTTGAATTTTCACAACATGTTTCTCAACGACCGTGGCTTTCAGGTACTAAGTATATTCGACTTCATTTTCTGTCCACGGCCGGTTGAGGTCGTGGCTGTAAAGTATTAAATGTTTCCCGACATTTCAATCTTTGAGTCTGACTTTTTCCCTGGTATTTTTTATCAACGACCGGTCTGTGAGGTCGTGGCTGTAAAGTGTTGAATTTAGCCCGACATTTTCTCAATGATCAGTCATGAGGTTATGGCTTTCAGGCTTTTACATTTTCCCGGTAATTTTTCTCAACAACCGATCGTGAGGTCATGGGTGTAAGAGTAAGGTGTTGAATATTCGACAACATTTGTCTACACGACCGGTCGCGAGATTGTGGTTTTCAGGTTTTTCTCTCCTTGGCCAGTAACTAGGGAGCTCCTTTACCGTTTATTTATGAATAATAATTGTTTACCTAACTGTTTATTTACAAATTCATGAATATTTTAAGCGTCCACTAGTTTTACGGACGACATCGTGACACTGTGTCTGAGATCTTCAACCCTTTCCTTATTTTAATGCGTGTGGGACGGCTGTGATGTTGACTCAATCACTTAATCCGCTGATACGGACAGCGGATTAGCAAGTTGGCAATGTTTTCGGAAGCAATTACAGGGGTGTATACACAAGTTTGAGAGGAGATAAGGACTTGTCGGGAATATATATATATTAGCAATCAGACGGTGTAGAATTGAACTCTTTATTTGAAATATCACAGTCAAAATTAATAAAATCAAATAAGGTAAACTGTTGTACAAAAAACCTCCTCCCACCCCAGGGTCCTTTCATCTCTTCCGTATGGTGTGACAGGTCCAATGTGTTCAGTTGAAGTTGAAATGTGTCAGGGATTTTGAAAATTCATGCAGTTCATTTCAACTTCAGCAATTTGTACCACGTTTCTGAAGACTACAAATAATGGTCTCATTAATTCTCGCTTTGCTAGTGCCCTCTCTCAAGAGTTTTGCCTTCGATTAGTTATTGTGTCATTTCTCCAACTAAATTATCTCATCCCGTACATATGAAAGATCCAGTACTGGCCCCAGCAGTTGAATATTGCTGTTTGGTGTACCATTGATGGCTTGTTGTGAAGTAACTTTCCTAGACCGATTTCGGCCTCCACTCTGCCTCTGATCAGTTCCCTTCTCCTGTTCTATGTGTACTTCACCACCTGGCACATTTTCCATCAGTTGGAGGTTGCACTGCCTTACGATCGCACATTCAAGTGGAATAACGCCAACAACAACATTAGCTACAAAGCTCTCTGCCAGGAGTTAAGCATCAGGGACGACAATGGAGACTTCAGGTACAAGGGTTGGGGCGAACAGGGGGCTAAATTAGCAATGACTTCACTGATGTCACCAACAGAGGCCCCTTGCTGAGCAAAGGTACATAGTTCATCAATGGCCGGGACTTTTTCATCAGCATGTAGCAGCGGGGTCATTGGCAGAAATAAGTATGGGCAGGCATGGCCAGACTGTATGAAAGTACTGAGACTATGATAACCGCTTTCAAGGGACCCAGGCTCACATAAGGAGCACCATCTTTGTTGCAATGGGAGGCACATAAAAGGCACAGAAAGAGCTGGCTGAGATCTGTGAAGATGAGATCACCAACTCAAACAAAGTTGCCAGCTACAGAAAGGTTGGAAGACCCTACTGACACTGTCAAAGTAAAGCTGGACATGGGAGATTTGCCAGCATTGATTCTCATATGGACCACATGCTGATAACCACTTGAAGAATCGCACAGTACAACAACGAGCTGCACAACACTACAAAGCAAATGCATTTCTGCTATAATGATGGCATTAACGCTGAAGTAGCGAAGAAAAAGATGGAAGATACCTTTTCAGGTGAGAGACCATCGACCTTGAGGAAGTTTAAAAATAATAATAATGAAATGAAGCCAGACCTCGTTGGCAAACACTATGATGTCTAGGAGACAGTATTCAATGCCCGTATGAGTGAGAACATCATCAAGAACTTTGTTTCCGAGGCTAGTAAGGCCTTGGCTGCTTGCTGCCAATCTGCATCACAGAGGGGCATTAAAAGGATCTTAACAACGATTTCCTTGTCAAGAGTGGTATGAATAAGGTTCGGGGCTTGCCTTATGCCCAGGAACCAGTTCTTGCTGTTGTCACAGCAGGCCTGATGATGACCAAACACCACACAATAAATACAGGACGCCTAAAGAATATGGGTACGATTATCGTCAGAGACGGCCTCGCCAAAGGGAATGCATGCAGTAGAAAGCGCAGAACTGCATGCAGTGGAGATCATGGAAACACTGGTAGCGGAGCCTGTGCACATGGTGAAGAAGGATATGAATGTGTTTTTTCAAAGAAAGTCCCAGTCGAGTGGAAGGAGTTAGTCAAGATCAGCCAGCAGAAAAATGCATAAGAAAATGGCCAATATACCTAGGGCAGCACCTTCGGAGAGCGGGCCTGAGGCACCAGAGGAAGCATACATGGTAAAATGATTGCTACATTCTGCTAGATGGGGACAGGGTCGCTTTGACAGTCCAGGGTTTTTACTACACAAAACACAAGCATGACTGTCTACCAGTCTACCAGATAGTCATTGGGCAAGCAGTGGGCTATGGGACCCTCCTCCTTTTAAATCCTGATCCCGCCTATGCTCCTGCTTCTTCTTCTTCTTCTCTTAACATATCAAATGATATATTCACCTCTGCAATGCCTTTGAGGAAATGAGGGGAATTCTTCCCTTGAATTTTTATATTCATTCAATATTAATGGTGCGATGGACACAAAGACCCTCATTACCGATTTGTACGATTAGACGTTGCAGGCAAGGCTAGAAGCCCACCTAAAACAGAGTCCTCAAGCTTTGTGAGCCATAGCAGTGGCTGTTGTGATGATGCACTTGCTTGAGCAGAAAAATATCCTGAAAGACTCCAGTCTTTGCAATGGTGGTAAGGAAGAAGGACTTCAGATATATTCTTAATGCGAGTGCCTTCACCAGTGTGCTTCCCCAGAAACTATCTGGCAGGGGGATCCTTTAAAGTGGAACTAAAAAGGCATGATAGGGCATCCGAGAAATCCAGAAAGGAAAGCGTACATAGAGCAGACGCAGTGGAGCTAAAACTAGAAAAGAAAGACACAGAACCAAGAACACTAGGATAAGAGGAAGTTGACTTTGGTGGTTGAGGAGTTGCAGCTCGTTTAGAAAGAGATCGGGTTGGGCCCTCTCTTATAGCCGATGAGCCTAAATTTCCCTAAATTTTCCTAGTACTAAACGCCATGTGATTGTCAGGAAAAGTGGGAATTGATCTTTGTCTTGAAAGGTCTGGTCAGGGGCCTTGTGGTATTTGATTTGACCTGCCATATTTCTCAAGGCTTTCTTTAGATTACTTGCTGCTGACTTGCCTCCGACTTACTGTCGGACTTGTCTGTAAAAAGCACTGCCCTATCAAGAGCAAGACACTTGCTGAAGGCTTATCTTTGAATACATTTGCAGTATTACACGGAGAAAAAGGACAGCATGAAGCGTTCCTCCTCCCCAGACAGCTCCACAGCTCATTTTGCTACCAAAATCCGACAATTCTGTGATAAAGGAGGTCCAACAAACCAATTCCCTATTTCTGCCACACAATAAAGTGGACAAGTGCACCTACAAGTATGCTCTAACAACGATTGATGTTGCTTCCAACTTCAAGATCGCTCAGCTCTTGCCATTAAAGAGGCCAAAGAGGTGACCCAGGCCATCTCTCGCATCATAAGAAGGTTCCCCATTGAAGTGGTCCAAACTGCTTTAGGTCTATTATTTATATATACGCAGTGACTCAGCTGCTTGCAAAGCATAACGTCAAGGTCATGCATGGGTATATAGACGTCCATCAGTACCGAGAAATCATACTGATTCAATAAGATATTGGCTGACCAGCTCTTTCGGTACAAGTACACTCAAGAGATGCATCTCCCTTCTGGATTGCATTTGTATGAATGAGTCACCATCATTATGGCCTCGACCAAAAAAGCCATCTAGCTGACTGGTTAAGGCTTCTGATGACATAAAGGCTAGAATAGTGGCCCTTTGCTTCTGCATCCCGTTTCATCAGCCTTTGCAAGCAAAACCTCCTTTGGGGTCAGTATCCATTAACTGTACCAGTGTAGTGAGCTTAAGGACAGTGGTTTCCAGCAATTGATCCCATCTGTTCCTTGACTGGCTTGGGCGCTCAGTGACCAAAGCTGACGAGCCTGTGCTGTACTATTTATAGAATGGGCCACCATTTGAGTTTGTATGCAATTAATTTTTCGTAGTAACCCCCCACACAAATCTACCACTGGATGGGGTCCTTAGGCATTGACAACTGTTGTCCCTTTTTATCTGTTACACTCGAGAGACTTTATGTTGGCACTCCTGTGGCCCCTTGTACTGTAACTGTTAGACAATTGTCAACTCTGAACGGCTGGATATCCTTAGGCTTGTAAGCCCATAGGAGCTCAATACTGCAGTCATCACAGCAATTATTTTGGGCCTCGTTGAGACGTAGGATATCATCGACCTAAGGCTAAACCTTAGCCCCTTGGCTTGGGCATGGTGCTTGTTTGCCACGTGTTGTTTGCAATAATCTTCTGGAGGTGCTGCTCTGCTAGGAGCCTTACCCTGGAACCCTCCTTTGAGGGACAAGCTGCCCCTTTAAGCTGGTGCATGTACTCTTTCAGGACACAACAAGGTAAGCGAGCTTTGATCATTGGACATAGTTGTGAGCGATCAATACATTTTCGAGGCCGTGAATGGTAAGGCTCTGGCTGTGGACCATAAAAGTATAACTGTGACACCAGTCGCCTGTCTAGATGGCCGGTTCCACTGCCCCTATGCTAACCTCCACCATGTCGTTCATAACCAGCTTTTCACTGAGGTCAGTGCCTTGTTTGGTGACTCGTATGTTTAACTTCTGGCTGTCCTTAGGATGGTACAGAAGGGGGACAAGGGTGTCTTGAAAGTGGTGCTTTTGACACTGGAATAGCAGCTCATGCGTTCAAATGCAAACTTTCTGTTTTGATGTCATGATAAGGTCACAAGGCATCCTGGCAGCAACAAACCAATCTTACCCTCAGCAGCCAGGGAATGCCTTGGCAGCCCTTGGCACTGGACTTTATAAGGTCAGAGGTGGGCACCCTTTTTGAGGGCTTTTAGGGCCAGGTCGACCTCGACCTCCTCATGGTAATCGGACTTCCAATGCAGCCTGTCAGGTTGCATCTCACAAGAAATCAGCAAAGGTTGACCCTGGTTGCCACGGCAAATAACTTGACACCCTTGTGTTTGAGCTAGGCAAGGAAGGTCTCAAGAAAGGACTGGGCTATGGTGCAGACATCATCCTGCATGATCAAACAGGTAATTTTCTTCTGGCCCATCCTTTTCTTGGTCCACTCTATCTGACCACTCCAGCTGAAGAAGGTGTGATAGGTCTGGATCTGGACCCCTCTGGTCCCAATCAATGAGTAGGTGTGAACAAAAGAAGATCCTTCTGGTGGAACACAGCTCGATCGCTCTGATGGTTTTGCCACTGCCTCTCAACCATTCAGGTAGCTAAATTTGTGTCATCATGGCATGTTGCAGTGCTGAAAGAGATGTTTGTTTTTTTGGTTACCATTTGTTACCTATGTGTTCGTGCTTTGCAAGGTAGGCCACATGTTCCATATTCATGTACAGTCTCACGCCCTTGTCATGTAACTGGGCTGGAGCAACTGTGGTCAGGTACATTTCCCACTCTGACAGGTGTCTCTGACTATGTTGTCAAGCTCTCCTTCATCAGTCACCCGCCATGTGGTAAGTCATTTTCCATTGACCACCTCCCAAGAGCTAGACGTCTAATGGCTTACCCTGGGTAGCTTCTTGAATATCCCTTTAGCCTCTCTGCTATGAGGAACGTTATATTTTTGGACAAGGTATGGCGGTTGTGGCAGATGAGTTTTACATCAGCCCTATGGGACTGGTACTTCCCACTATTGTATAAGCCCTTACCATTGTTGTCCCACAGAAACATCACCCTCTTGAGGATATTTTCCAGTTTAGCCACATCATTGACCATTGCAGAGAGAGTTCTCAGAACACTTTACCCCACTCCTGTGTTTTCTGTTACCATGTTAGTGTGAGCTCCAGGCCCACCCAGGGTGCCCTCAAAGTGCTCCATGACTCGCTGGGCATACAGTTTAGATTGCCTTCTCTTAGTGGACCAAGTTGGTGCCGTCTTGGTCTTTACGGGAGATAAAGACAATGCATTACTAGGGTGTAATGGGGTAGGCGTTCTGATGAAACATGCCATCAATCCCTACCTGCACACGATGTTATGTATCCAGAGAGACATTAATGATGGCCTATCCATTTTGCATCTGAGCACAGACTGGGTCAATTTTGTCTCCGACAACCCAGTTGCCTTTGTTCTGAACGAGCAGAACTCGAGTCTCAGAATTAACTTACATGCTGGGAGGAGTCTTGCTGCCTTCTCACCTGTCATGCTAGCATCAATGGCCAGTTTACCAGTCCTGGCATGTATGTCATCAGTGATGAAAATATCACCAATGTCAAGTCGTCATCTGCTTCAACCCTCCATGTAGAGGAGACCATTGAGGCGTCATTGACCTTAGACTTGTACTTGACATCATCAAGGATCTCAACCTACCCGTCGGCTCTAAGGGGTAATGGTTGTGGCTATCCAGGATAATAATATCATCCATAACTTGTGATGAGTTGATGATGGTTGTCATGAGTGTACTCTTCCTAACTTTTGCCATTCAACTCCCTGCAGTTGAAGGTTGAAGGTATTATATATACTAAAAGCTATTTTTAAATCAATATAAAAAGCAAACGACCTTTCACCCACTTAAACATTATAATTATTCCTTCCCTCCTTTTCCTCCACTAACATCCCTTTCTCTTTGTGTAACAGCCTCATATACTCTCTTCGGTACCCGCACCCTCGCTCAGATGTAGCACATCTTCGGGAACTTCCAAGTCTTGGCTCTGTAGTTTTGAACACTGCGCATTCATAGAACTCCCTAATGCACCTCTTATTACAGAGACCTGTTGAGCTTACCCTAAGCCACTTGCAAATGTTATATGATAATACTTTTAGTTCCCTATTCGTTTAATAGTATCATTTTCAACGCCACTGACATTTGTGGTTGAGAGTGTTGTTTGGGGCAGTCCGAAATCCTTGACATTGAAATGGGTTTTTTTTTTTGGCGAATTCAAAATGCTGCTGCTGAGGAGGACCAGGTGATATTTTGGCAAATTAAAAAAACCCTGGCCCAAAGATGGATATCTTGAAGGACAGCCGGGGCTAATGAGGTTGGTGAGTCTTCCCTGGCACTGTCTCTATGACTCCAAGGGCTATGGCCCGCAGATGGTGTTGGAAGCATTTTTCTTGATTTAGGTTTGGGTCTTAAATGAAATGAGTAAATAATACTCGGAAGTGGTAAACTGCACTTTAAAATATGCTACGAGGATTAAAATGGAAAATAAGGTTCAGAGGAGTAAACTGTCGAGATGCGTTTTGGTCTTTTCAAAATTCAAAATAAATTTATGGAGGTTGGGTTCTCTCGACAAATGGTGCTGGGAGCGTGTCTTTGGCGAATTTGGTATCTGAACGGGAGATGTGAGCCTTTCCTAGCAAAAACTTCAATGGTCGGTCTAGTCGCCATCCCTGCTGCTGGAGGGCATGGAATATTGTTATCTACTGCACTTGCATGTATGCAAAGGCCAACCTATGAGCAACAATGGAAAGCACTATCCGACATACCTACTACAATGTGAAAAGAAGTAGGATAAATATTTAGGCTAATCATGCATCATAGACAATACTATTAGAAGTAAAATTTACATAGGTGTCGAATGCCCCGAAATGTATTCGCCTAGTCTTGCTAGTATTTAAGTCTTTAAAACCTAGTAAGTTAAGTCTATTTAAAACCCATTATTTTGAAGTAAACTACACAAGAATGTCAAGTTTTATGGTGAATTCGTCCGATACAAATATATAATTATACACTGTGTCGATGAAATGGACAGTGCTTACTCTTTTCTTTTTATTGTAGGCAGAGGTATCCAATCAATAAGAAGAATGGATATTTGTGGAAACAAAGGTGAGCCTTTTTTCATGAACATAGATTAATACAATCATTAATTTACATCGCAAAGAAGACAGGACACTGTACTGTACGATTCATTTGCAATCAAATATATCCGTAGTACTGTTACATAAAAAGTGGTTAAAATTTTAGTATTCACTTTAAGGCTACGCCACTACACTCGTACATTTTTATGTATTCTAATTTTAGGTTAAGATACCTAAATACCTTTTTGTTGTTATATTTTCTTTAAATGAGTTTTGAAAAACTACGGATCATATTTTTGGCAGACTCTGTCGATGCAGTGTGCCATGTCATGGTCTATCCCAGTTAACACTCATTGCACACATTTGCAAGAACTCAAAGTAATGCCACATCTAACCTTTCATGAATGATCAGCCATTGTATCTGTTGCCATTATCTTTCTCTCTCGCCACTTTAGTTCATTTGGCTGTAGTTATATGACAATACGTTTCAGTAATAACAACAAAGAAGTTTGCATATCAGTTTAATTTTCGTAATACGTCATAAGCTTAGTCAATGAGATATTTGTCGAATCTGATTATAAGTTTTTCCCCCTAGCCCATTTACAAATCCGAGACATGCATCGGTTTTCTTTCACGTCAAGGAGGATTTTGCTGTTTGTAGATTTTCGACTCTTAAAACTTTGATTTTCAGTGTAAGTGTAGGACTTTGTCTTTTGACTTTGGGAGAAACAGAAACAGTCATATTTAATTTCTACTCCACCCTGGGAAAGTCACTGAAATTTTTTCATTGTCTTCTGGCTCTGTGTCACAGTCAATTACTTGTGCTATCGTCCAACGGCCGGCCTCGTCAACTGCCTCTACCATTTCTCCTTTCTTATATGTAAGAGTGGCCATACTGTTACAAACGGTTTCTGGCTAGCAATTCATTGATTTCGTTCTTTTTATCGGAGATGTCACAGGATACGCGCAGCTCTTGGACTAAGGACACATTACGTTATTTGCATGTGCATGAAAAAGCTGGACATGTGGAATGAACGTTCCATGCTGTTCTGATCACATTTGCATGTATGATCGATGCGCGTTACTGAAGTGAAGCGTCAAAAATAGGAAACTTGAATGAAAATGAACGAAGAATGATATTTTGTTTCACCATATTTCTAAAACTTAGTTTAGAGCCTAAATTAAAGAAGAAACTAGATTACTTGCATTGAAAAGTGGGTAGTTCACTTTTTCCTGTCAACATAGTTCCATGTGCAAGCATATGTGTGTGCCCATGGTATTGAGTGAGTCGTTACAGACCTGACGTTCTTATCATAGCTCCAGCTGGATAAGATAAACGCAACAATGGAACATTAACACCTTTGGGGATTAAAAGTCTTCTGTTTGTCACCCGAGTTAACAGGCAGCAACTCGGTTTCAGGTACCATCCAAGTTAATGGAGCCTTTCCGTAATGACTGGGAAAAACGAATGCCAGTGTTTACCAAATCAAACAGCTTAGTTTTATTTCAAATGGTTGAGCAAATGCTATATTTTATAGTTGTTTAGGGGTATTTCGACATTTGAGGTCGCTTGTAATTTTTTTTTTAATTTTTCCTATGACAGCAATCACGTTTCAGATGATCACAAAAAAGATTGGACAACTTAGGCTCAAAAATGACGTTCGTTGTATGCGGTATTGCTACTCACTACTGATACGGGCAAAGGAACAGGTGATGTTATTTACGAATCTATAAGACTTCAGTAAGGCCATGTACACCATATAACAGATACATATATCAAAACTGGAATAAAACTAAGTAAGAGAGAAAAGTGTTTATGAATTATTTAATATCCAAGCTCTGCGACGTATCATGGTACCAATTCCTGTCCGTACTATCATCATCACTGTCATTTTAGTATGTTTCATGAAAAAATAGTTAACAGTCAATAAAACAGTCTATTTACTTGCGCAATAATACTCGTTCTTATAAAGTAGAGAAATATGTTTTTTGTATAACAAAGACTTCGATGTAGCAAATCCATTCAAATTGCATTATCGTATTTCCAATCAACATAGAGAGAGTCAGACGCTGAGAAGAAATTAAAAGGTGGCAAGAAACTGCATGGTGTAACGATCAAAGTCAAATGTGAAGGAGAAAAGCATCCAATTATTTTGGGGAGTGGCGACAAGAGCTCTCATGTGCTTATAAGAATGGATAAAGATGGACCAATATGTGAAGATGAAGAAAAACTGATCAGAGAAGACATAATCGAACCTAAACGCTCATGTACTTGTTTTACCGAAAAGATTGTTGACCATTCAGAAACAACCACTAATCCTTCCTCTGATGAAGGTGAGAAGTACTTGACATTCGCCTTTAAAAACAAAAAATATATAAAACAAAGGAAGACAATCAACTAAGAAAGTTCCTGTTAAGTAATTATCGGTACCTTGTGTTTATACTGAATATTTCATTTGAACTATCGATGAATAGGTTCACTGTAATGGATGCTCATTTGGTCCTTGTGTGGATTCCAGCTAGTTTCAGCTTAATGGGCATAGGTTTGTGCACAGAAGTCACTTTTGAGCTGTATAATTTGATACGGTACAAGACGAAAAGCATTCAGGGTCAAATGGCTTAAAACTCTTCTCGGTAAATAGTTATAAATAGTATTATACCTTTGAAATAAATCGGTATAGTGGTCAACATTTCTTACAAAATGGCGCAGATATTGAAACTTGAACCAAGTGATAGATTTCAATGTACTTTTTTGTTTCGTACAGATGCTGTAAAAGACATATAGAGTCATTATTTAAGCAATTTATTACGGTTTGTCAATGCATAAGTTGAATGGGTGATTATGGCTTTGCTATAGTGGTTAACGCGGGAAAAGGTACGAGACAAGAGCCAGACCACTGATGCATAAGAGCTGCCACCGTTAAAGTAACACAATCCACGGCTGCTTCGTTCCCTCATTTATATCTATCTAATATACTTGCGTTATATCCTATGAGTCATCAAACATTCGCCTATCTACAGCTCTTAGCCACGTTCAAGACATTGTAGCTCCTAGTACGACCAAGTTCACATCATAAAACGTAAACCATGGTCAAGACAAAGAGAAGTAAGGACCCTATGCAAGCCACACCTCGCTCATCCCCGAGGTCCACATGACGCCCAGCGCACCTCGCAATGCACCTGCTCCAGCCAGTTCCAACAGAAAGTTCAACAGCCGATTGCAGAAATACAGACCACATTGCAAAAACTTATGGAAAGCGGTATTGGAACTGCAATCCACTCCTGTAGCCCACTTAAATCATCGAAACGGGTCCAGCAACAATAACCACTACTTCAAACTTGGATATCACCCTGCCTGGTCATCAAACTACCAGACATTATGAACAATCCTTTTTCAAGTCACCCAAATGGACACGGACACCGATGGCAGCACAGTGCACATCTGGGATCCCTCTGCTGTTGGCGGCGCCCCTAATAACAACAAAGCACTAAATATGGCCGCGCCCATGTATCAGTCGACGAAGCAAGCTAACCTAAATGAAATGACATGGCACTGATCGCTAAGGGCTGGGCCGAGGGGCAAATCACTCGTTGCTACATCCCCATCTGACCTGCTTTTCCCTTATGTAGAGTAGTCAAATCTCAAGGCCTTTGTAAACTTCATTAAGTTCAACAAACTCAGTGACTTACACCCTGATGCATTAGCTCCTCGCACACCACAGGCTACAAAGACACAAAAAGCCTTTTACCCAGACAATTCCATTAAATTCACCATCCAGCTAAAACGCAAAACTGTCGACGACTTCGAGACCTACTCACAGTCTTACTTGGCTTCCTCCCACAACGGTACTTCTACCACCCGCACGTAGTGATCCAATAGGCAAACTGCCATTGCTTTGACACCGCAAATGCTGCAATACACAAGCCAGAGGCCTTGCTAAGTACGACAGAGCGTTTGCCATTTCTCCTGAACACTGCTCGCTACCCAGACCAAGTCAACTAGAGCAAACCCGACCCAGAGTTCAACTTCCTGCATTTCCAACAACACCCACACCTCCAGCGTGCATCATGCTTCATTATGCAGTCAACATGGTCATGTTAAGACCGATTGACCCAAATGCTCGAGCGGTACCAGCAACCCATTGTACTTGAAAGGCCCTGCACACCAGAAACAGTCTGACGAGCCACAAGTATGCTGACCCTTCAACATGGCTCATGCAAGACTCCATGCTGAAATGGGAGGCTACATGAATGCTCTGTGTGTAAAGCAACTGACCACAATGCCCAGCAAGACCACTACCTCTCCATACTAGAACCTTAAAGGAGCGACCACGAACCCAGAGACCATCAACGTAATGATACCGCAACCCTACAACCATCAACACTGCTCAACCATGCTAATTATTCACAACCCGGTAAGGCCATCAACATGCGCAACCTACAACCTGGCCCATCCATTGACAGCTTCAATCGAGTGGAAGGAGAAGTACCCTACTCACTACTCGTTCAATTTGGGGACTCATCACATATTCAAATTTGGGAGCTCTTAGGGGCTTTTACCTGTTCAATTTGGGGGCACTGATGATGCGGTCCCATAGTGACAATCAAACTATTATACTTTCTTGAAAAGGGTCGACAAAATGCTGCCATCTTGCATACTGAGTGAAGCACCTCACGAGGCAGCAGGATGTTTTCCATGTCTACAACAATGTCAACGGAACAGAGAACTCTATTGCACACTCACTTCCTTGCTCGCCGACGGAGAGCTTCGAAACCCTGGTGTCCTGAAGCAAACTCCGGACTTGTGCCTATATAATGGACCTGATGCCTTGCATACAGGACATTAGCACAAATATGAACTCTAGGAATGAATGGACACTGCTTGACATCCACATTGCCAGACTCCACCCAGTGGTACCTGGTTACCTCACCAGCCCCTGGGATGGGAGAGGGGACTACGTGGCACTGCGGCATCACAGTCATCATGCCTGAAGTTTGGTCATAATCTTTTTGGTTGCTGACATTGGCCAAAGTTGGTGCCCAGTAGCATGTTGTCCCATGAGCGGTTGGATCCTATGAGGGATCAAATACTGCTATCCAGGCTGCTGAGATGCCTCGACTCCCACACTGTGGCAGTACATACATCCACTGGTAACATGCTGCCCTGCCCTGAGGCCAAGCAAATCTCTGAGTGACTTCAGGGGAAAGGTGGTGACGATGCTTGGATGTGCCAGTGCCCCTGGATTTTGGCCAAACCCTTGTCTCTCTGTAGTTTCTTTGCTTTCATTTATAATTAACCATTTTGTTTACTAATCGGTTTTAAATTAAAAAGTATACCTTGTCAATCCTCTCCCTAACCACACAAAGATGTTGACGTTTTCCTCCATTTGGTCGCCTATGTAGTAGGATTTACTGTAGTTTCACAAATAATATGTGGGGGCAAAACCTACGTTGGAACTTTTTGTGTAAATATAACTATGTGTGTGGATGTTTAAGTACTATGTGAACCAGGATGTTCATGTTACTATTGCATTAAGGAACGGTATCTTGATAAAAACGTATTGATTCTTATTCAAGCAAAAATGAGAAATCTGTTGTCGGAAAACGCTTTTCAGCGCAAATACTTCAACAGACAACTTGTAAGAAATGTTACTACAGGCAATTATCGTTACGTTGTTAGCTATTCGAATGAAAAGTTCATTTGAAGCAAATATTTTCTTTAGATTACCCATGTTTATTTCAATTATTTGCTCTGTGGGGTTATTAAACAGAAGCATCCTTAGGTCAAAGGCCATGGTCATTTGTTCATACTCGGTTATCACTTTAAGGCAGTATATATCATTTGACACATCTTCAAGACCTAGCCTATGTAAATTGTCAGTGACAACCTTAATATTCACTTTGCTTTGAAGCCCTTTTCCATAACGGCCAACATTTCTCACAAATGACCAATGATGTTGAGTTATATTTCATTTACAGTTTAGTTTTGAAGTATAAAGTTTGAGAAATTAAAATCAGATTTCATCAGACTTTGATAATTCGATCTACCAATGTCCAAAAGTAATGTTATACTTATTCTCTTATTCAAGGCAATCTACACAAAGCTGTTTATTTTAAGTTATTCATTTGTGGTCGCTGTTGTCTCATTGATGTCTCATTGTCTCAGTTCCACAAGTAATATTTTTAGACTTCCCAAAGAAGAGGCATTTTAATATATATAAACATGAGTCCTGATATTATACCAGTATCTCAAACGTTAATATTCCTGTTGCTTTGACCTTGTCGAATCTACAGGTACCTCAGCCAGTGGTTCAGCACATTCATCCAGTCCTGATCAAGGTGAGACAGTATTTCAGAAGCTGCGATTTATGAGAGCAGAAAGTAACTTGAGCAAGTGTTTACTTATTAAGAATTTTGAACTACTCAAATATATGTCTATTTCCAAAGATATATAAACCATTCTAATTAAGAGTACTATCGATGGTGGGTTATAAAGCACAAGTTATCAGCATTATGTAATTATTTACTTCATGTTTTGTAAATAGCCCTACGGCATTCTCCAATCCGGACAGTTTAAAGTGGAGTGATATAACAAAATTACAATAACTAAGGTGTCCGAGGTGCTTTAGACATTCATAATCATATAGCTCTTTTAATTTTCCGTTTGACAGCAATAACATTTCAAAGAATCACAGAAGAACTTAACAAGCTGGAGAATGAAAACGATAAACGTTGCATGCGATATTGCTACTCACTTCTGCAAAGAGCAAAGGAACAGGTGATGTTATCGCCGATTCTATGAAACAATGAAAATACTGCTTGTATAACGGTGCGTAAATGCATCTGAAACCTTTCAAGGATGCATTTGTATCAGGAATGAAAAGCCCCTTTGGCCGAATTTATATAAGCGAATATCAAAAGACGTAGTGACATATCCCCTGTGTCATTCTGTAATTGTCTTCACACATTTCATAGAGCCGACGAATCCCATGAGTCAACAACAAACTGCATTTTAGCAGTTTACCTTCAGTAATTACATTCAGATAGATAAATTAATAACACACATCATTCTCTATCCTGAAGACTTTCATTACGCCTAATTTTAAAACTTTACTTTAATTTTGTCTTTCAACTCACAGCGAAAGAATGATGAGAAGAAATTGAACCCTGGTAAGGAATTGCATGGTGTAACGATCAACGTGTTTTGTGAAGGGCAAGAGAAGCCGGTTACTTTATCGGGAGGCAACGCCCATTGTGTGAATATAGCGATGGGTCATGATGGAAAGCCAGTATGTGAAAACGAAGAGGTTCTTGTCTCAAAGAACGTCATCAAATCAAATCGTTTAACAGACTGTTCTATTCATGGTACGTTTTCTTCTTCACCTAATTGGAGTAGCAATTTATTGTCTTGTAGATTTTTAGGAGTTGAAAATAACGAAAAACGCTTTTTGCAGTTTTTATCAACGAGTCAGTAGTTATTATTGTGAAAGGTCGATTTGAAATACAAAATAGCATCAATCTACTCATTAGCATATTATTTTAATTGGTGTTAATTTGCTGAGAATCTACATTGCATTTAGAGTCAAATCTCTCACAATGGGTAATCTTACAGTGCATGTCCGATTTTGATGATTAAGATCTATAAGTAGTACCTATATTTCATACATATGACACCCGCTCGACACTCTTGCAGCCAGATACCTTACATATATGGTCGGTATACATCACAATGCAATACAGAGGTACGTTGTTAACCCTTTGCTGGATAAGTGACAAATAATGTTCATGCAAGCAATTTATGTCTTTCAATTTGTTTTATACTATTTCCGTATTTTCTACAAATACAAGTTACCGACGGAATTTCGTATCTTCACTTGAGTAGACTTCAACATTGCATTTGCTAATGCACGGGTCAGGTTTGTCCCCATTATTACCATTCACTGGACGAATCAGCAAAATTGAGAATCAATGCCACACTATATAAAGGAAAGGCTAGCTACACGTAGTAGTCGCTTCATTCTTTCCCCTTGGATGGCCACTATATACAAAAATGAACTTAGTAGCATTCACAGTATTTTTGCGGCTGAAGAACTGACATAGCATCGTATCGGTATTAATTTCGTCACTGTTCATGAAGTTTGTAAACCAAAGATACAGTGTTTATGACGTTGGTCATTCCTTAACTGGGCGCAATTCATCCTTCCTAACTAGCTATTGGTAGCTCTTCAAGCTCAGGCGAGCATTGTTACATGTCAATGTTACAGTGCCATTTCTGAAAGCAAAAAGTAGCATCTCCATGTATGTAATTATTAATGAACGAGAGGTCTGATGACAGAATTAAACTATTCTGGATTAAAGTTTATATTTCAAGTGGTGTCCAGGTCATACTTAGGTGGAGGTGCACGTTGCCAAACAGTATTCTAACGGAATATTTCTCATCTACGGTGACAAGGAAAACCCTTCATAAAACAAATTTTCACAAAACAGAGTTTAGTGTGGTAGCAGAAATTTACTCGAATGATGAGTGGTTTGTATATTTAGGGTCAAAAACCTCCACTTTGATACTAATGATAACAATTAATAATCTTGATACTATTTTTTGAAATGTAATTTTTCTCTAGATAGAAGAGTATATTCAGAGAAAAATGACAAATTTACTTAGTATTATCTTTCCTCTTTCTAAAATTGAAAGAATTGAATGTCTTACACTCAAAAAGTGATTTAAAACATGATTATCAAAAATAAAATGCCTCTTATTCTAAAATGCCTTATCTATATTGCAAAACATAATATTAGTATTGTTACATAGCATTTAAAAACATAATGCGAAAATTTAAAAAAAATTTACCCAGCCAGACTTGAGTTGAACTCTTTGGAAATCTTCAAGGGGGGGGGGGAGTCAGGAAATGTGGTGATTTGTACACATTTGCAAGAATTAACACTTCTTTTATCACGTAATTTACTACTGCTTGATAAGCTAAAAAGTTGACCCAATCATTATTTCAATCTTGCATTGACAAATTCATAAAAATTGAACGAATATTTGTAAAAAAGTTTATTTGTGCAAAATGCACTATGCTAGCTGCAGCGCCCCCTTATGTGAAGGTAACTCTCGAGCGGAGGGATTTCGGTTATATCTGACATTACCATACAGTTCATATACATCATGTTCCTGCAAACACTGCAAAAAATTCCGTGGACTTGCGCGAACGAAAAATTAATCAGTAGTCAAGCTGACATTGACCTAACACCTGAATGTTTTAAAATAGGAAAATCGAGCTCAACGCTACTGTGGTGGCCTATGGGAAATTAATTAGTGGTCTTGTGCCTAATTGACGGCCAAAAGGAAGCCCTACAGGGGGACATATTTCAGTACATATGATGTCCTATGCTGAAAAATAACAACCTTTTGCACTTTCTATCACTCCGAACATTACAAAGGTATGTGGACACCACCTCAGACGCTAATTTAGATATACTTGGGGGGGGGGGGCAAATCCCTGCTGGCGGCCATATTGGACTCAGTCAGGAATAGGGGTATGGCATAGCTTTTTGTCAATTTCTTCTAATTCAACTTAATTTGTCAAACCAGTACTTTTATTGTTAAGACATACAATTTCTTGCTTTTATATCAAAAATTCGTGCAAATCCATCCGTAGGGGTTTTCTACAGAGAAATTTATTATTCAAATTTCCGTAAAAAGTCGATGGAAATAGGCCTATCCCCTGAAACCGGGGTTTAATTCTGGGGAGGGATTCTATTTGTGAATCATTATCTTTTATGGGAAGGACACAACTAAGCAATTGTAAAAGTTTTCTGATATGAGTGTTTGTGACACAAATTTGTTTGCCAGGAATGTGTTTTTATGTCATATGGTGTCATATGGCTAGGTACAGAGGTGACGCAAATTGCTGCCGTAGGGCCGATGAATGTATGTCTTGAGGCAAGTGTAGCAATTGAAGTGTAAGGTTAATTTTCTTTTATTTTAGTATTTGAGTCATATTCACCACTACTTTCATTGGTGTAAAAGTTGTGCACTTTTGTCAATTTATGGTTCACTATATTGGCAAAAGCCCACTAATTCACTTCCGGGTTCGTTACCCACGAAGATAAAAATAGTGCAGACCTTGAAGTTTTGATATCTGCATGGATGCTTGTTTAGTTTGAACTTTAACGTCAAGAATTTTTGTAAAGATATTTTTCTGCCTGAATCAAAATGCAGACTGTTGTGAATAATGGCTGAAGCATTTGGTGGTAATATGAGGAGTTCTAGGGCTATTAAAAATCATAACAATAAGCCTGAATTTTGTCAAAAAAACACTGAGGGCGCTATTTTCATCGCTATCTTAAAATTTCCGTGGACTTGCCGACACGAAAAATTATCAGTAGTCAAGCTGACATTGACCTAACACCTGTTAAGAGGATTCGTGCCGCTGAATGTTTTTCAAATAGGAAAATCGAGCTCAACGCTACTGTGGTGGCCTATGGGAAATTAATTAGTGGTCTTGTGCCATATCACGACAAATTGGTCTATGTCGCGGCATGCATTTATGAACGGTACCATTGCAGGAGAAAAGTTTCAGTTGATGACATACAACAGGGGTAATATGAATTTCCTAACTGTGCTGGTGTACGTCACACAGGTGGTGATAAGGGCCAGTACATGTGATAGACAGGCAATACCGAATGACTCTGCGCGTTCACTGTTAAAGAGACAGTTGAACGATCGCTAAAGTATGTCTGTACGTACGTTCAGTTCATAGGTTGTCTTGATGTGCACCCGAGATAGTGTTTGCTATCTGCATTATGAATCCGAAGAAAAAATTGTTGACTTATCACGGAAACGATAGGTACTGCTTGTCCTTTTTTACGCCAGATTCACAAATTCAAGATTATCATACAAGAGTATTACAAGTGAAGAACCCGAGCGTACTATGGCGCATAAGCCGTACGTCCGAGGTCTGCTAAACCTGTATCAGGGTCGTGAAATTTCAATAATTATGTACCTAATGGAGTGTCAAATATGTAATTAAAAAGATATTACGTAAGGATTCAAAGGAATAAATGCCTGCAATATCAAGATGTTATATCTTTACTTAGTGTTCGAACTAAATTAATCATGCATACCTCATTTAATCATTTTTCGTCGGACAGCAATCACATATCAGAGGATTACAGAGGAGATGGAAAAACTGGAGAACACAAATGATATTCTTTGCATGCGATACTGTTACTCACTGCTGCTAAGGGCAAAGGAACAGGTGATGTTATTGACGACTCTATGATACCTCCATATCTGGCGTACATTAGTAAATCGTATGATATATCAACGTTTACATGAAACACTCTGGAAAAGTCTGAATGTGGAGCTAAAGCATTTTTGGCCAATGCAACATTATTCCTGAGCACATCAGAAACCATTGTTTGTATTACCCTGAACTGAGGAAACAAAACAGTGAATTGTGTCAACAACAAAGATTTCGTATAGAAGTTTAGCAACTATTTTCTCGAAGTTAATTTTGGCAACCTGTATAATCATTCTGAATCACGGAAATATTCGATTATGACACTTATTTAAACAAAGTTTAATCTTTTCATACAAATCAAAATGGAAGAACTCTAGTGACGATGATTTCATTTTCAGAATGAAGCGAATGGTAAGGAGAGCACGAATGATGTGAAGAGGTTTAATGGTCAGAAGAAATCATTACATGGTGTAAAGGTGAACGTGTATTGTGAAGGAAAAAGAGACCCGGTTGTTTTAGGGGGTGGACACAGAAGCATCTCTGTCAATATAGCGATGGGTCCTAACGGCAGACCAGTATGTAGAAACGAAAGAGTTCTTGTCACTAATGGCATCATAAAAGAAGAAATTTTATGGTGAGTTTTGAATTATTTATATAATGTGACATGCACATCTGCTTGAAAAGAGCAATATGTAGTAATGGAATAGATGACACTAAGTTTGTTTTTTGTTCGTTTGTTTTTGTCTTTTCCAAAATAAAGAAAAGACCGTACCCGGACATGAACCTGAAGTCCGAGGGTAGTACTGCGATTTTGATACATTTGATGTCATAATATGTGTTCAAGGGACGACATTTGAAGAAGCTGCTGAATATGTTGTCATACGGGAAAAATGCGATCCAATGGCCATAGGCATGTACGCAAAAATGAACATGTCGTCAGAGAAAAAGCCAAGCGGAATTGTTAGCACTTTTGTTGCCCATTTCAGAGCCCCCTAAAAATATTGCCGTTTTCGATCCCTGCAGCAGTAGGTAAAAAGTTAACCGTACAATTATGAGCGTACCTATCTTTTGAAGGAGTTCATCAATACTATTTTTCATTTTCAATGTTCAAGTTTTTATTGTGGAAACGAGAACAAAAAGGACGAAAATAAAGGCCAAAAAAGCTGCAAGAATTGCGAGAATCAAAGCGAAGAGGAAGCGACGACACCTGTGGAAATCCCTGGAGGTTGTAAATCCCTTTTGAATAGCGATTGTTGTTGTTTGTTTGTGTAGCTATTTCCGTACCTAATGATTGAAGCACTGTCAGACTGAAGTCGAACCGGCGATATTTTGTATTTCTATCTTCACCTTCGTATTATTTCGAGGAATAAACTTTTATGTGCTTTAGTCCAGCAAGCAATTACTCTTCAATTTGTTATCCATCGTTAAAACTTATATAACTTGAAGTAAATATAATGAAACAATGATAAGGTCGCTGGCCCGGTCCGTCGTAAACAGGTGACACTTAACACATTCAAGTTTCGCGATGACAGCGTCGATAGATGAGATCTATATAGCGAAGGTATTCATCAAAATGTTCCTCAACGCACAATTGCACAATTGACCAAGCTATTTATTGTGGACAACTTCATAAATGAAAACTTTTCGCGGTCAATGCGAATGACACAAGACCATGCCCGACGAGAAATACAGATAATTCTGTCTTCAATATTGAAAGTAATTAGCGATACAAGGTGTTATCACTGAGGCCGATGCAAACCACCTTATTGACTTCTGTTCAGTCTCTGGCCCTGAAAAGGACACGTTTGGCTTGACAGTCACCTTTTCACGAGCGTGAAGACTTGTCCTGGCAAATACAAACAGTCAGTCGATCTTTATAAACGTTGATATGTGAACATCTCGGTCTTCGACACACGTAAGGATTTGGAAATAAACGAGACCCGATGGCAACCGAATGCTTGAATCAGAGGAAACATTGCGACGGTGACATCTAGACCATGATATCAGTAATTCTAATGTTTCTTTTAGGAGTGTGCGCCCGTCAGATATGTAGTCATGGAATTTTACGCCTTCTGTTGAAACGCCGGACTATTTTCAATGATTTATTAGCTGTATTTCTCTGTGGAAAGCTGCGATATAATATTCTGTGCATAGGTATGCCTTAGTTTTATAGGTTTTATACAGCAAACAAAGCCTACAAGCAACAAGGCATTTACTGTTACAGTATTAGCTTTAATTTATCCAAATTAAGGAGGTCAGATGCGAAGACAGATACATGTAAGCTAATAACCTTTGAGTTTCAAGATAGTTTTGGATTTCGTTGTATATTTTCCGTGTCAATGGCGAGACATACACCAGGTCTGTATCTTCACCTCGTGGTGGCACTCTTCTTCTGATTTCACACGCGGATCGCCGCAATTAATCTTCGAAGGAAGCATTCTCATGGTAATGGTCACAAATATCTCTATCATAAATCTGAGAATCTTTACTCTGACAGTGTCCATAGACGAATTTCGATCACAGGTAACGTTGCCATGGAAAGCTGCGCAATGTTGCTTTCCTGCTCTTTTTTTGGCAAAGACTATCACAAACAACGACTATGGCGAAAATTGTTGCATTAGAGATCAGAACATGCTCCAAATGTTACATCAATAGGAGACCGTTTCATATGTTGTCCATTTCGGTTAATGTCCGACCTGTTTCTTTATATACATATCTAAATACTGAACATTCTTTGGAAGATAAACAATCCGTTGGGAAATCCTTCCGAAATTATCAATCTACCGGTTATGATATACGAATATATCGTAAACGTAATGGATGACATATTGTTACAGTAGCTGAAATGAAATATTAGGAGTAAATTATTGTTATTGAGCAATTTTTATTCCAAAGGCAATAATTTCATTCTTCTTTTACCATTCTCCAGCAATGAAGATCGTTTGCAAGCCAAGAATAAGTTTTCGACATATTTGTGAGGCGAAAGCCAAATTAGCGACTGAATATGGACTTACAGCAGACGACGATATTGCCACTCTGAATCGCTGCATCACCTACATTGAACACCAGAGAGCCGCCGTATGTATCTACTTTACCAAAGCAATATATCAAGTCGAGTTACACTCATAATAAGTGTCTGATAAATGCGATACCATCTTTACTTTTTTACCACTTTTCTATAATACATTACCAAACATTCAGGTAGTACACTCCTGCATTGAGACAGTACGATTCTCATTATATATACATATAAAGATAAAATTGTTGGAAAAACCAAACTGCCAGCTGCTTGTTAGCGGTGTGATCGAAAAGGGGCAGGTCAATGTTGTGACCCCCCTCTAAGGCACTAATGAATGGAACTCTATTTGCCGTAGAGGGCAGTCTACCCTTGAAAATATGAAAACTACAACAGCATGTATATAAATTCGATTATCTTTCTATAATCGTGGTTATATATATATATATATATATATATAATATATAATATATATATATATATATATATATATATATTATAAATACATTGATAAACAAATTAAACTTAATGCTAGTGGATCTTATTATATAATTTAGCAACTTTCGTCGCGTCTTTACATTTAACACGATAGCAACTATTTTGGGATACTTGGATGGTGAAGTAATGTCGATTTAATCTGCAAATGTAACCTCATCTATTTTCCTTTTAAGTTACACACTTGTTTTATGAGTAATTTATAATATTGCAAATTCAGCTATAGATGGCATAACACTTTTGAGAAATTTGAAAAAATGACGAATCAAATTATCCCGAATTAGTGCAATCGTGTTATTTTTTAGTTGTTTCCTGGCACTCAAAATATGGACTTGCTCACATAGGGGGAACTTCAAATTTTAGCTAACGTTGTTGGAAAAAAATGACGAAATATTTGCTCTCCCAGTCCTTGTCGTTAATTATGCTCGTTCCCAGAAATAGGGATTGGTTAACATAAATTGGAATTTTGAAAACATTTGTTACAGAACGCCACATGTTATGTATATATACCACTGTTTGAACTACCTGTTCTTTCTTTATAAAATACAGGTCCTTGAAAATGCAACATTCATCGTCTCTTGCGGCATTGAAGTTACCGTCGTTTTGACTGCCGGAAAAGGCAAACATGTCGTTGAGTTTGCAATGAATGAAAAGAGAAAACCGATCGTAAAAGCGATTAACGATATCAATGATGGATCTTTCAGACCTGGTGCTTGTGGAGGTAAAACTTTGTTTACTTGTAGTTAAATTTTGTATTATAACGTATGTATTTGTGTGTGAAAGAGTCTCACCACCCATCAGCCTGTCACAACGTATTGATGCGGACGTATGCTCTCTCTCTCTCTCTCTCTCTCTCTCTCTCTCTCTCTCTCTCTCTCTCTCTCTCTCTCTCTCTCTCTCTCTCTCTCTCTCTCTCTCTCTCTCTCTCTCTCTTCTCTATGTATGTATACTATGTATGTAGTATGTATGAATGTAAGAACGCATGCAAAATATATAGTTATCGTATGTGTATAATTAGACCATTAATATCATATCACATTTGATATGTAAACCACATACAATGTGAAGTTATGATGCGGTTTCAATTGAAAGACCACTATCTGTCATATTGTGTATTTGTCTGCGACATGTACAGTATTGAAGTGGTATCTGCTATGTTACTTACCGGTCAATTATATGAAATTTGCAACAAGGAATAGAGATTGAAAAACCGATCGAAGCATCACTATTCATACGGATAAACTGTGATTACACATTTCAACTGGTGTTTATTCTATTTAACAGCGCCTCACGTGAACAACGTAAAGGAATTTGGTTATACGGTCTTGTCTGAAGCAGTTATTGACACACTTGTGGCAGACTTCCAGAAGTGGAACTTGATAAGCGTTGATGACAAAAGACTTTTGCTGTTTGTCAAGAAAGTATTCAAAGATAGGGAAGGAGAAAGCACGAAGGTAAAGCAACATTTTTTTGTTCTCAACCCATTGTTGATGGCCATAATAGTCGTGCCAGCAGCTTACTGACTAGGCATGCGAAGATTCATAATTTACTATGCGAGTAACCGGAAGTGACCCGACTATCATGGACGCTGCCATGTTTCTTTTAGTGTTCGTAAATAAACAAATACAAACGTGCAAAGTGTTATTTTGTAACACGCCATTAATAAAATATACTTCTTTTACATAGCAAGTACGTATTATTATCCACCATGTCACTGATACAAAAGTTCGATACTATCACCCCTAAAAACTAGAAAAAGAGAGAAAACTATCGTGCTGATAAGCGGAGACATATGCAAAGAATGCTTGGATTGAATTTTGAAAAGCGCCCTCTGTGTCAATAACTAGATGCAAAAATTGCCATTTTCAATTTCTTGTGGAAGTTGGGCAGTGCTTTTTCTCTTGCAACGATAAAGATGGCACAATACGTCCCTCGTTAATACAATAGGGAGTTATCATGATAAAAATTGCCAATTATTATGTCCAACGTTTTTACACATTAAACAGAAGATCCTGCAGGGTATCCTGTAGATGAACTATTTTTATCAGAGGGTAAACTTGGATAGTTGTCGTACAAACGCATATAGCAATTAACAATTAATTCTATTTTACCCTTTACTATGACTAATTATGAATAAGTACAAATAACATTTCTAACTTAATAACCCCTGGCGCGACAAAAGGGCTGAGCCCTTATAATATTAGAATTTAAACTGCTTACAGTTCTTACTTATTTCTTATATAACAAAAATTGCACTTAATGGATTCCTGAACATTTGTGCAAAAGAAATGTTACCAATGCCTATATTCCGAACGTAAATATTACTCTCAATTATATTGCCACGTCTGTAAATTAAAGCGTTGCTAGTAATTAGATTTCTCATATGACAGGTCATAATTCGTAGGTGAAAATACACTTTATCTATATCTTCTACGCAAGACTATTCTACATTCTCATAGGCAACGCTGTTTTTAAAAAGACAACATTACGATATACATAATGTGGTAGTTAATATATGGATAAACGCACTTTGCCTGCTATGGCATTTGTAGAACGACTCATGTCAACAGTGAAATATGCAAATTACACATTGTCGGTAAAGAAGGCCACGTCTTTCTCTCCAGCTCTGGGGCTGCAGTATGGATGTAACAGCGAGGACATGCAATTCATAAACGTTAACATTATAGTTGATGCGTTCTAAACAGATCGCCACCAGAAAAAATATATCATCATTGCACTAGTACTTTCTTTCAAAATGCAGCACTTTAGTGCCATACCTTGAAGACAAAATGATGTTGAGGCACTGAGGAATTATTTGGCAAATCGAAATGGATCCAATTTCTCTAACTATAGAAGACGCTGGTATCTTCGTAACGAAGACAGGATCTTGCATTCTTACAGTAAACTATATAAAATGATAACGTATTAAGAACAAACTAGTGCACATTTTTGCTTCTTGGGTCTGTATTTTATTGTGGTTAGGTAATGATATATTTTAATTTCCAGGAAGCTTGTCCTGATATCAAGACGAATGCACTCATAACAATCAAATGTGAAAAGTTCGACGTGGTGTTGAAAGCTGGGAAATGTTATAACATATGCAAAGTTTACATGGAGCAGTCCAAGCCCACCTACAAGTGCAAACGCCTGCGACAATGGAGACGATTTATTGAAATGCTTTCAATGTTCAAAGCCAGTGACATCTTAAAGGATGTGAAAGTCGGTCCGTTTAAGCTACGTTTTGATGATGAAGAGACAGGCGGTAAGGACGAAGACGACGATGATAATGGTGATAAAGAAGCCATTGGGGATGATGACGAGTCCTAAGTTCAGATGGTTCCATCTAACTCTCATAATTACATCACTGGCAATAAATACATTTTGTATTGAATGCAGCGAACGTAGCTAACAATACCTTGAAGACGTAGTATGCCTCAGAGATATATGAGTAAATATTTTTTTTTGTTTTCTTATGCATAGATATCTTTAACTTCCTTTAAACATTAGTTACGGATGTGTCAAAAGCATAAGGTTGACTGACTTACCAATGAAGATCCAGTATATGTAAAGATATCTTTAACTTCCTTTAAACATTAGTTACGGATGTGTCAAAAGCATAAGGTTAACTGACTTACCAATGAAGATCCAGTTAAGTGAAAACTTAATTAAGCTTGCTAACTTTTTTGAATGTCTTTTTTCAAGAAAATCAACTTACTCATCCCCAAGAAAACTATCCATTTATAAAGCAATATTATTTACATATATTATAGCTTGAAAATGTCAACATTATATAGATGCAACAACCACAAAGTAGCTTCAGAACTGCATGTAAAGACTTGACACCTTTCATACATCTAAACAAACCTACTAAAAATTTCCTTCGTATATGTTTCGATTATCAGAAAGATTGGCTACGAATGGCCCAATATTATTGAAAATGCTCAATATTTTCAGAAATTTTGAAACTGTGATATTTTCGCTCCATACCAACACGTGTAAACTAATTTTTCAGAAGCTTATATCACTAATTGATGTGCTTTGCCATCTAGCTGATTCACAAACAAATATGTTCCATAATAAACATAGCGTTTAGATGAAAATATCTAAGTTTCGCATTGAGATTCAATAACCAACAATAGTGAAAATTCACAAGTATAAATGTACCACAAAACTACTCTCCATGTTCCCTGTTATCATATGATGAAACCACATTCATATATTTACTGTACTGTATCACTAGCAAAAGTAGTACCGATATGTTTGAAGTTGCCCTCATTTCCTTTATTTCCATAGGATTCGCAGTGATGAAACTTCTAGAAAGAAATCGAAGATTATCATTTTTCTCAGTGTTTCAGAAATATTGTACGTCAAGCAAAATGAAAATTCCGCTATTTATAGTATAAAGTAAACTTAAAAGGAAGTATCTGTATTGTATAACAGTTTTAAAATGCGATGGAAATATAATTATTTGGGTTTGTCTCAGATTAAAATGTTTGAGAAAATATAATAATTAATATGCATACAAGTGAGAATAGCGTTATTTTTTCGGACTTCGGAATTCCGAAATCGGTTAGGATTCTGTTATAAATTAAAATATAATACCACACCATTCAGCAAAACTACTGTATGGAACAGACAGCGTTGACATAAACAGCTTCACAAAACTCCTTATCCAACGTAATATCTCTACCATCCAGTTTCAACATTGAAATTTAAATGCGTTTTCCGAGCACAGGTCGAACATCCTCGAAAAATTGTCCAAACAATAAAATATAGTCCACCCAATGTGCCACTTGTTCGCCTGTCGTCGTCCAAAAAATAGAAATTCTACTCTCGCAAGCATAGATCCTTGCTCATTAATGGACGGAAAAGCTTTATTACTTATAGTCGAATCATTGTTAACACAATTGGAACTATTTTGTGATTATAAGATGAACAGTAAAAGTCACAGAATGTGCTCTCTAAGAGAGGGTTTACTCAAAGTATTTAGTAATTATCAATGTTTCTAGTGAAAACATCAAAACTGTAATTATTGAATTAAATGTTAAAGTAGTATTAAAAAAATTGTAGTATTTAAAGCCATCTGCTTTTCAAAAATTGTAAATTTATCCTTTTTGACAATTTTTTAAGAATAATTCATCTCATTGAAACACATTCTTGAAAATGCCAAGATTAAGGTCAAAACTTGATGATTGCTGTATTGTTTAGAGGCCCTGGATGCATTTGAAGGTTTCGGGATCATATCTGATTGGTTCTTTACTATTTCAAAGTGCCTCTCTAGGCCAGTCCTTAAAAATGTTTAGGGGTCATATCTAAGTGGTCCCTTAAAAAGATTAAGGGACACATCAGGGTGGTCCCCAAAAGTTTCAAGGACTCATCTGGGTGGTCCCTGAAAGTTTAAAGGTCACATTAGGATAGTCCTTGAAAAATTCTGGGGCACCTCAGGTTGGTCCCTGAAAGTTTCAAGGACTCATCCGGGTGGTCCCTGGAAGTTTCAAGGTCACATTAGGATAGTCCTTGAAAAATTCAGGGGCACCTCAGGTTGGTCCCTGAAAGTTTCAAGGACTCATCCGGGTGGTCCCTGAAAGTTTCAAGGACTCATCCGGGTGGTCCCTGAAAGTTTCAAGGACTCATCCGGGTGGTCCCTGGAAGTTTCAAGGTCACATCAGAGTGGTCTCTAAAAGATCCAGGGACACATAAGGGTGTATCTGAATGTTTCAAGGACTCGTCTTGCAATGGCGATTTTTGAAAGATTCAAAGTCACATTGGGATAGTCCTTGAAAGATTCGGGGACACCTCAGGTGGTCTCTGAAAGTTTCAAGGACTCATAGTCTTAGTCATCTTCACGCTACAATCACAGTTGCTGACATCATTGTCGAGATCGGGAACAGCACTGTCAGTGTCACTCCACAAAGGACCATGGTAACAGACATCATATTCGTCGGAGATATCCAGTATTCCGTTGCTTTCCATGTAGTCCTGTCATTAAATAATTGAGGTAATGGACGTCCTACATTCAGAATGGCAACCTTTCCCGACGAAGGAATTAGTGCAGTAGTCAAAATCCATTCGAACATCACGCTGTTTAAACACTCGACTTGAAACAATGCAGAGCCTCACAACAATATGACCCGTGACCTTTACTATGTAAATTAGCAAGGACCATATTAGTTGGTGTACGATTCAGTGTCTCGCTTAAAGGCGGAGCCTCCCTTTAAAAGCGTGCGAACCTATGGCGGCGTTCATTGTGTAAGTGGACACCAAACAGGTACATGAGGGCACACGCTCCAGAAAATGCCACTTTTTAGTTTTTTTCCGACCGCAAAAACGTTGACAGACTGCCAAGCGGTTAGCACGAAGTTGCTGCCGATCAAACCCTGTGGTTATATTCAAATTCTAACTTGACTGGACGATGTTTTTAAGGAAATTCGAGTGTGGTGCTGAGGAACAAATGATCGTTGGCAATTTGAACCGACCGTCAATCAAATGGTTATATAAGCTCTGTTTGCAGGATTAGCAAAAGGTGACAAAAGATTGAGATCAGTTTGTGTAATTAATGTTATAGAAATCAAACATCGTACTGGCCATGTGTTTGACTTGGAGGAGAACTCAACTAATGCGAGAACCTTGGATTGAAAAGTGCGGCTTTAATGAGAAAAGTATCATTGACTACATCTCCAAATTAATCATGAAGACTGTAATTTACAACCATAGTATTTTACATGGTGGGAAAACTTTACAGCATAAAAGAGCAACAGGTACCTTGCCCGGGACCTTACACAATCGCACAATCCTAGATGCCCCTGTAGGTTAAAATGGAATGTGCCATCATGAACTGATTGTTTGCAAATAATTAATTGTTTACTGTTCAACCAGCGGCATCGCGTAGTGACAGCATACTTCAACCAGCGAGTAAATTACCATAATCGTCAAGGACTGCTCGTCTAAGTCGATTGAAGGTTCAGCCACTGCCCAGTTTATCACATTTATGCCGGGAAGAACATGCCTTGTAGATCTCATCGCGTGATAAATATGCAAAGACGTGTTTTGGAGCCGGCCGACCAGTCACACATGGGAGCGATGAGGACGCTGTGTTAAGCCATTACATAATCTTAACTTCGACCGTCATGAATATTGACGCTGTACGTGCAGGAAGTTGGACCAAATCTTTTCAGTGATTCGTCTCCCTGTCAGCTTTACCAAGTAATGCTTGTGAATGCACAAGCTGACGAGCGAAGGTCACATCAAGATAGTCCTTGAAAGGTTCAGGTCTCATCTGGGTGGTCCCTGAAAGTTTCAAGGACTCATCCGGGTGGTCCCTGAAAGTTTCGAGGTCACACCAGGATAGTCCTCGAACGATTCAGGGTCACATCTGGGTGGTCCCTGAAAGTTTCAAGGACTCATCTGGGTGGCCCTGAAATTTTAAGTACTCATCTGGGTGGTCCCTGAAAGTTTCAATGTCACATCAGGATAGTCCTTGAAAGATTCGGGGTCACTTCTGGGTGGTCCCTAAAAGTTTCAAGGACTCATCTGGGTGGTCCCTGAAATTTTCAAGGTCATGTGAGTGTGGTCTCTAAAAGATTTAGGGTCTCCTCGGAGTGGTCCCTGAAAGCTGCAAAGAAATCTCAGCACAGTTCCTAAAAATTCCAGACAAAAACTGTTGGTTTTTGCCGTTAATATTTTAAGGTTTCAACAGACAGATGATATTGATTACACATCTTTGCATCTACCGAAAAGAGTTCATTTTCAATAGAAGGGCTGAAATAGTTCAGTGATTTTAAAAATTTTCCAGCATTAATTAGCAAACGCACAAGAAAAGGTTAGTTTTATCAAATTTTCCAGGTCTCATTTCCTTGTATATGAAATAAATAAATGTACAAGTCATTTTCTTAACATCTACCAAATCATTTGAAAGAGAGATCACCAAAAAACATACACTACAGCAGAACTGATTTGGGTAGAGGTAGAAGGCCATTTTCCCATCGAAAATTTAAAATTTTATCATGCATCGTTTGGTGAGAATAGCAAATGCCTACAAATCAACCTTGGAAAGGGAATTTGTATTTTCACTTAAACCTAAACAAAATTGACAAATCAGTTACATTTAATGGGTTCTCCTTTCCTGAGAGTGCAAAAAGCTAGACAAAAATGTAAAATTTGTTAGAGATATATTTGATGATTGTGCAATTATCAATAATTTATAAAATTTGCCCTCGTCTTCACACAAAAATACTGTTAGATTGATGATTTTTAAATAGATTACAACAAAATGCTCAAGATCTTATAATCACAAATAGTTCCAATTGTGTTTGTTATTAAAGGGACATAATTAGCAGGAGTGTTTTAGTCATTTCTTTTGATATTCCAGGAAATTTATATTTAGCTTTTGTGATATTTTTACCAAATCGACGAACCAACCAATAATCTATCAATCAATGGGTAGAACAGGATCTTGCTTTGAAAATCCAGTCATGAAATTCCCCCTTACTTCAAGCTCGTCCGTTTTTCGGGGTCAAAATATCGTGAAACCTAGCTACCTCCCATACCAATTGGTTAATATGTCATATAAAACAGTGCAACATTATCAGATCGATCGAATCAAGAGGATATTCAAAGCAGAAATCAATGTATCTTTAAATATTTACATATAAAGGGTTTTCCCCTACAAATGCGTATTCAATAAATTTTGATATTCCAGTGACATTACTAGACATCAAAAATGTAAATTTCTCAGAATATCATGTCAAAGTTTGATAACCTGTGTTTATATCTCCCTCAAACTTTCATGGGGAATGAAAGAAGGGCGCATCTCACTACCTCACGTTGATTACAGAAAATGCAGATTTTATGGTCAACAACTTCTCCCTTAAATCTTCCGGCCCAGTTTTTATTCCTGACAGCAAACACCAGCTCTAAATTGACCAATAAAGATACAGACATTGATATATGGGATTCTACCTCATAACCGCTTTTAAGAGCACGTATGCCATAAGTTTTGGTTTTCGGTTTACATTTTCACACGAAGTTGTTTAGTTTCAAGCCACAAACGACTTACAGCTAGACGTATGTTAACTTGTAAAGTCCATCTGTACCAAAATTCAGACCATCAAAAATATAAGCTTAATACATCAGAAGACCAATTGTTATGCTGTAGAGCTAATTACAAGAGCAATCTTTTCTTCATTAATTTGTGACCATCAAGGTTGACAAGACGATTTCGATATCTCAGTCTCCGAGTGTATCTAAGAAAATGACATGAATTTCGACCAGTGTCACCAGACACAGCATCAATAGGTGTAACTTCATACTTTTACCAACAACATTACTTAGTAAAAGTGTTTATAGTAAGGCGTCCCAGTCCAAATGACCAACGGTTTTCTTGAAATCAATAAATGGAGCAAAAGAGGACAATGAGCAAGCCTATTTCTAAGAATTGCAGAGATAACGAATATCTTGACATGACTTGTTCGACGAAATCCATTTGTGGAGGGCGCCCTCAGGGATGAGAACGTCCGCCAAAGGCCACAAATTTGCCTTCGTCTAATTACTTTAAATTGTACCATTTACTAACGAGCTATATATTGTTTAGATATACTGGATTTAAGATTTATACCCCTGTAAATATGGGGCATCCGTGCATATTTCAGTTTGACACAATTGACTATTCATAATGTTGAGGATTTTACATGAATCGAAACACAACTGAAAAAGGTCATGGAGCGCTGACACTTTCGTTCCTCAATACCACGAATATTATTTTGTGTAAAGCGACAGCTTTCCCCGCTTTGCTTTCAAGAAAGCTTTACCAACCTCTTCAATTATAAAATTCCCATAAAAGAATACAGTTACTATGATATAGCGGATAGTCTATGCCTAGCGCCTCTTTACTAGAATGTTTTTTTTTAATGAAAAATTATTGAAAGCCGTGTGAACATTTTTATTTTCTGGATTACGATACAACGCTAACTATTCACGATGCCAAGCATTAGGCACATAAATCATGAGGGGATTGGCCGGCACAAACCATGTAGGTAGATTAATCCCCTGAAAGCGCAAATAATTCCGCATTGCCGAATTAAGGGCTTATGAAACTACCGATCAAGTAGAACAAAAGATCACAATGTCTATGAATATGACATCACCCGTGATATTTGTTGAGCAATCACCGATTGACAATCAGTTCACACCTCAAGTAAGGTATCTTTTCATATGGAAATGATTTCGAACCTACAGAGTTTGTGCCGGGGAATCTTGGCATGAATAATATAAACGTTTTTAATGTCATCATAAACTTCCACTTGTACTATTTGTTGTCAATAACCTCACGCCTTTTTCAAATCGTCAAAACGATATGATGTCAGGATTCAATGTCAACAATAAAATTATTTTTGACATTCATTCAAAGTGACGTAATTTCTTATCAAAATTTAATCTGGCGTAGTTGAAAATTGAGTACACCTCACATTTTCTCGCAATCTGTCCTCTGAACCGAAAGAAATGTGTCTCTTTTTCTTTCATATATTTCCAAGAAATTGTGAGCTATGTATTCCAGTACGATTTACGTGTGTGATATTTGTGACGTGTTCGATTGGAGCAATCGACGAGCTGTAAGGTTGAATTCATTTATTATGATGCAGTCATTGGCGTTCTAATGAATTTTGCGACTATTTAAGATTTTTAGTTTTCCTCACGATAGTAAATACGGAATCCCTTGCAATATCGAAAGATAAAAAGTTCCTTGGGAATTTTTTCCGACGGTACCTTAGTTTAGTTCAGACTGAGATGGGACTTTGAGGTTGACATGACACCGGTTACAGAAATCAACATAAAGCAAAGAATGGTCATAAAATCAATATCTATCTTTCAATAGCTGTAAAACATATCTATCAGATACTGACCTCAAAGTGAGAACATTGAAAGTAGTACACATCTTGAGACGATCATATGGTACGCATATATAATCCACATTTTCATGCCTTTAGTTTCATCTCTGTGTAGACGAGTTTCATAGATACTTATTATGTCCGCGCCAACTGATGTCAATATTTATTTTCTCAAATCTTGGTTCCTGTTTGTCCAACCACCGACATTAAGATGGGCAATCCTAATACCATTGGGATGGACGTCCTATTAATGCTAGGGTCTCTGTATTAAAGCTGGGTCTCCATTTTGGTTACGAACAGACTTTCCACAATTATGTCATTCGCTGTGATACGATGATCTTTTTCATTCGGGATTTCACATATTAGGATGGTACAACGGACGTGCATTCTGTTCGATAAGCCTAAGATCACGCAGGTGTTGCTTTGCTTAAAATATTTTCTCCGAAGCTATTTACCCGGCAGTTTGTTTTACAGCCACACCGGGAAAATCTTAACTCATTCAGATAATGACCTTACGATTTTGTTTTGCATCTTTGAGAGATGCATGTCTTGTGCTTATTTGCTCTTTGCACGAGTTCTGACATGGTTTAAAGGGACGTGAAGATGTGGAACGTTATATTGTGGAATGCATGCCTAGAGAGATACAGTGATCTGAATGTCCGGGTTGAATTTATTGGAAGGGCGGGTCATTAAAGTGGCATATTACTGGATAGATGTTAAACGAATATCAACATATCAAAACACGTAGTTAAATAATATGGCTAGCTAAATATTTAATCTTTTGGAACTCTAAAGCTTCTATCAACATAATGATAAAAAAATGAAATTAAAACTTATTGTTTCTAAAAAGTCGAAATTTGTCGAGTAGATAAGTCCGTTTGGACTTGCTTATGGTGTATATATTTCTCAACTTCTCAGATATTATAGAGCTTGTGACTCCTACGCTAATTTACAATAACAAACAGCTAATTGGCATCAAAATAGTATGACAGGGATACACAACAAAAGACTAGTGAGGTCTATCATAACGTTTTGTGGTAAATATGACGACACTGTTGCCAAATACGACACCTCGTTCACTAAAATTATTGGCGACAGCATTCCTAGCTTTGAATCATTATTATATAATGAATCATTTACTGTTTCACTTCGTACGACCAATCCTGACGGGTGTAGCATGCTAGCAGGGTACGCTTACCTATTCCGGACAACCATTACCATCACTAACTAATGGTTGTTCAGAATGGCCCTTCTTAACTTAGTAAATCACAAACATCCTAGTAATGTATTATCTCGAATGGAAATGATTATTGGACCAGTTTTATGTCATGTTGTACTAGATACGCACGTTTTTATTTTCTGACATTTGCCATGTACATGTCAATTAATGAAGAATGGTTGCTCAAATGTATAGTATTGTCAACGAAAAATGCAAATACACTAGTAGTTTTGTTTTGTTTGTTTTTTCAGAAACGTAAGTCTTCGACCGATTACTGGACAGCTTTTATACACGTAATCTTACATCTTTATGATATGTACCCACCTTTCCACATGTAGATTTATTTTTTCTGAACGATTAGCTACAAGTAGTTCGATTTTATTGAAACCACTCACACATTTGAAACTTCTGGTCTTTCTTTTTATATCGAATGTGAATTAAGTTTTCAAAAGCAACAACAAAAAATAAGCACTTTGACGTTGATCTGTTTTCCCTGCTTACTAACAACTCTCGAGTGCGGTCATGGTCCTATGATAATGTATGATTTCTTTGAGTGTAGTAAAATATATTTTCTCGACATTGATATTAGCAACTAAAGATATGTTTATTGCATTTAGAAAGAATGGACTTCCTCAAGAGCCAACGATTATAGACGGGTCTGAAATTTAGATTGTATATAAGACAGTTGTCTTGGTTCACTTTGGATAGTAAGTTACGTTTGAATTAAACAATGGAGTTATTTGCAGCAAAGGCTAGCAACGCGTGATTTTTTTAGGAAAATTACTCAATTTGATGTAAATAAGTCTCCGATGATGTCGAGAGTCACTGGGCAAAATGCTTGATATACAACAATATATACACATATACTGATTCTGTACATGTGTCAAATACATTAAGTATACACGTACGTATACTAATAAAATGCAAAACTACAGTGTACACTTAGTGTGCAAAGATCTGCATTACATATACTCATGATCTGCATAGAAATACGCTATGCATATCAACGTATTGGAATGTTCCATATACAAAGATATAAGTTTCGCATGTAATTAGTATTCTGTTCCATATACATCATTATAACACACCACATGCTCATTCCGTGTCGCGATTCGCCAGAATACGTCACGTGACGAGAAAATAGATACGTCTAGTCCCAAAAAAGTGACGTCAGAGGGTATTTTTTGAAAAGCTATTTCCCTAGGGAAATAGTTGAGACCAAATTTGGAAAAGTGCCCTGTCACGTGACCGTAGTGTCGTCTGCAGCTTTGCAACAATGGCGGGTGACTAGAACGTGATGTGCGTCTGGGCCCGGATAGGTGACGACACATTCTCTGAAACAGATTTTCCAACATTTTCCAACATTCCAACAGCGTAGGAAATTGAACAGCTCATCGACGGAAAAGATTAAAGTGCAACTAAGGATGTTGCTAGGTATGCTTAGCATATTTTTTAAAATATAGTGGTACCACGTACAACTGAAACCGCTGTGGAAACATCGCCCAGTAAACTTGTCACAATGGATTGCTGCGGTGCAAAATATCAAAACACATTAAAAACTATTTAACAATTAGTACAACATGAGCATGTGATGTGTTATAAAACACCTATAGCCTGGTCTTTATTCGGGCTATAGCGCTCGTCTATTACCCCTCGTGGCCGTGTGTTACCAGAAACACATCGCCCTACCCCTCGGCCTACGGCCTCGGGGAATAGCGATGGACACACGGCCCCTCGAGGTAATAGACGGGCGCTATAGCCCTCATGACCAGGCAATAGGTGTTTAATATACGTAAATATGCTAAGCGCATATCAAACATTTGTCTAGTGAGTATTTTCGCATTTTAATTGTCTGTTGCTATGGGAATCTATGTGAAAAGAATAGAAACAGCATTGGAGTGATAGAAAACAAATACAGAAATATAATCGGAGAACGACAAATGATTTCGTCATATTTATACGACAATCTCGGTTTATGTAAAGGAAAATGCTAGCTTGCATTACATGTTTTAGCATCCATTGCATCGTAAATTGTACTTGTTTCAATCTGGCCGTTGTTTAGAGTACCGATTTCTTAAACCAACATAGCTAAATGCTTTTTTATCAACAGTACTATCGGACAATGGAACAGACTACACAATTTCTGTATTTTCACCATTTCACCCCGTGTGCTTTTGTTGTGACTTTATCTGTGTGCTGCCTGGATTTTAAGACATGCACTTTCATCGTCACTCTAATAATTGATGCACGTCTGTGTTTATTACTGCTGCAATGAACAAGATTGGAATTTGAGATAATTGGATTTTCATATTTTTCAAATTGCTTAAAAGTGTTAGGTGCCGTATAGCTGAATGTTGCGATATTACAAAATACTCATAAAACAAGGGTGTAACTGAAAAGAAAAGTAGGTGAGGTTACATTTGAAGATTGAATCGACATTACTTCATCAACCAATTATCCCAAATTAGTTCCAATCGTGTTAATGCGTGACAATAAACATTGATTGATATTAATGTGTTTCTTCTCAAAAAGAATAATTATATTCTGTCTATTATTCGTCGAAGGAATTTGACTTGTCAATTTTAACATTACCAGTTTTCGTGAAAGGTTTGTAAAATGTGATGGGAAATAATATCGTTCTTTAGGCCGCATAAAATTTGT
Organism: Ptychodera flava; assembly: GCF_041260155.1. Classification (NCBI taxonomy): domain Eukaryota; kingdom Metazoa; phylum Hemichordata; class Enteropneusta; family Ptychoderidae; genus Ptychodera; species Ptychodera flava. The sequence continues at coordinate 18,447,481 of NC_091932.1, forward strand.
AAGCAACTGAGTAAAACTATTTTTTTGTTTTCACTTTTTGAAATCGACAAAGGTGATACCGCACCATTAAATATACAGTGTGGAACCTTATGATTAACATTGTCTTTCCCAGCCGAGATGTGTCTCTACCTTTATCAAATGATAGAGATTAAAGAGCTTCAGTAAACCTTATCGACTTTGTCTTTGAGCCCCCCTCCCCCCGCCATGTGTTACCCATCATCCTTCAAACCCCGGATACGTTGCACAAAAAATACACACAACAAAAGTATTTACAGAAATAAACTTAGAAATTTAATAAAGAAGAATAAATTTCATGTAAATGTTGGCTTGTTCAATATCCAGTACACCATCCACAAACATTGCATAGTATCAAAAGAAAATTTTATATCTTTTGACCTCAGAGAGCACAATACACTCGGAAAACCGAAATTTCAATAGACATGCAAATCCATCCTGACTATAACTTCCAACCATGTTAAAACTCATAAACGCTAAAGCATGACTTTAATTAATCATGAGTTCCCCCTTGGTGCTATTAATCTGCGGTATACTTACTGAAGTCAATAACATTTGCAATTGAAATCGATGAGCAATCTATCAGCACTGTTGTTCCATTTAACAAAGCAACAAGTTCTTAACTTCACAGAGATTCTCGACAGTCCTAGCAAACGTGACTAATCGTTGTTTATTCCCTGCAAATATCCTTCGCCATTGCTGTAACACGTGGCGAGAAAGTCACACTTGTGGAATCAGCATTACTCGCTTATCTCAACAAACATCGATCCGTTTTTCTGTCTTCTCCAGAAAATCACCGTGCGAAAAGGTATGTTTAACAGTTCACCTATAATTGATGGTTTCATATTTCTCAATGGTCGTTAGGTTTTAACCTCTTGCCGTTTGCTTGAATAATTTAATAATGAAAATGGATCGATCAATCAATAATCGAACAGTTGGTCGGTCGGAAAGGATTATACCCTGAAAGACTTTTATTAAACTTCTATTACTTACAGCTCGTTTGCAAAGCCCTTATCTTTGAATGTCATTGGACGGAGTAAAATATTCAATAGAAGTTAATAACACACCTGCGGCTGCAACCAATCGAATTCCATCGTAAGTGAGCTTCGGTATCTTTGGACACAGAGTCCAACAAACTGATGACGGAGAGTAACGTGCAGTTCAGTAAACTTGAATATCAATGGTCAAAATGGACCTTTTACACCACCATTAATTCTCCATCAATATTGAGCAAATGGCGCCAACTTTTCTTCACTCTTTATGTACGATGAAGAGAAATTCTTCGTGGAATGAGTTACTCCATTGCAATTCTTTGTTGTACAGGCGGACTAAATGCTAGTAGCGGCGCTTTGTCGGTCCGTTAACATTTAAGTGCCAGTGAAATCGTCTTTGAAATGCATCAAATAAACTCAAATTTGTCAGGGCAAGTTCAATGATATACGGCGCCCTCTTAATGGTTTCTGTGGCATCAAGTTCATCATAAAGTGGTTTGCGCAAATTTAGTGTAGTGGTTCTGCGCGCCTCAACATGTTAGCTTTCATGACCCATATGATATTTCAATGACATCTCCATTTCGCCAAGAAAGTTATAATCGTCACTGGCAGCAGGCATCTTTATCCTTTAGTTGTACATGTGACACTTAGCTGTATCTGATAACGCATGATCTGCTTCCTCATCTGCATTTGCAATTACCCCGGAATACAATAGCTAGCCATCACAATGAAAAAATACACAATTGTACCAAACACCTTATCACTCCATGTCTCTGTTCAAACTTTTCAAAGGAAAGGTGAACTGAGACCTCATCGTAATTGAGACATTAAATGTTGTACGTGTAGACCACCTTTTGCTAAAGAAACACCCGCGCTTCTTTCATCTAATGATTACCAAATCTTTGATGCAGGACTTGTTCTTTCCTGATTGTACTGATGTTCCTGCTGGCAATCTTGGAGACTCGGGAAAAGTTGAACTCCCTTCTGTGTTCCGAGATACCTAATATAAACATATCTACCCTTGCACCCTGTCACGATCGAGAACACAATTAACGTTTTTCACTAGACACTATGGCAATGAAACACACCTTTAAAGCTAAATCTTTGAAGAGGACTTCTTAAAATTCTTCAGTTACTGTTAGGTTTAGAAAGAACTGCTGGCGGCGCCAGTACAGTACGCATGGTTTTGACGGAGGGAGAACGAAGTGAATAGTTGGAAGACGGCAATCAGACAGAGGCGCAAGGATGAAGTTTTAACTGAATATAACGCAAGATCATCGTAGGTGGCGTCCCTTTGTGTTCATAGCAGCAACACTAAAGGACATGATGTGACAAATTCAGCTTATGATCGGTAGGTAAAATCTCTAAACTTGTAATAACAACAAAAAATACAGTGCTGTAACAATATTATATCGTCATCCTCATCAACAAATATAAGTAATAATAATATTGTACTTGTAGATGTCGTTGTTGTTGTCATTGTATTGTTTTTGCATTAAAGTCAAAGCTACTGTTCATACGTTTACTTCTTTTAGATTTGAATACATTTTGAACATGAATAATTCTCGCTACCTTAACTAGGTTTTGACCCCCTAAGCTAGTTATAAAAGTCCCGATCAGTCGACCACTTTTAAAAATGGCGGACAGATTCAAACAAATGCGACGAGAGCAGCTGCAGAAATTTCTTCGTGATCGAGGAATTTCGTATTGCGGAAAGAAAAAGAATGAATTAATTGAGTTGGCGGAAAAGGCAGAATTAAGATATGAAGTGTTGGAGAAATGTGATCACGAGATATCGGAACGAAGCCGGAGACTTGTTGTGGACGACGATGGGAAAAGTGTTGATTTGAATGGCAGAGCTGTCGTCTGGGACCGAGACTTGCAGAATACGCCTGCACTAACGCTGGGCGATGTTTTTTGCGTACATTGTTTCTCACTGCAAGTGGACTTCCGAGAGACTAAGTAACTATAAATGTGATGATGGATATCTGATGTTCAAGGACGGTCATGTTGAATGCGTTAGTATCGGCATCATTAACAACAACAACGACTATGTCTATTTAAAGGGGGCTGTGAAACCTGAGCAAAGACAAACTGCAGGTCGCTATGAGACATGGGTTTTGATGACAAAAATGCAGTAGTACTTTCAGCTGGCTGTGCATGTAAGTAGTAGCTTTCATGATCTTATTTACCATGCATATCAAAATTTTCGCCCTGTACACAGAAATCTACTTGAACAGTGTGTTTATGTCGAAATGGGTAGAATAACAGAATGCAAAACATTCCCCTGATGCACTTGTATATTGTAATTTGTAGTCAATGTGTGACCTTGATCTTCAGGTGTTGTGTGTTTTTGCACTACAATTAAAATTATTGTACGATTTCTGAGTTTGTCCTTGTGGCCCAGGGCCATGCCAAACACGTCATAAACAAAACAAAGGATTAAATAAGTCTGGAAGAGTAATAACACCAAAGATGTAATATTTACACACAAATCAACAGAAGAACTGTTTTAATCATGGTCAACAAAACATAAAAGTAAAACATTGAACTTTAGTGAGTAATAGTGTATCTACTAGAGTAATAACAAGTGAAGGAAAGAGATGAACTGTTGGTAGTATCACATGTTGTTTGGCTGACCAACTGTATAGATTCAGTGTTATGATAAATATTGTAGCAACAAAAAACATGCTTTGCAGGAATAATGATAATTGGCAGGGTATTAGGAAATTGTGGTGTACCTTACTGTACCATTTAATTGCGCACAGGTCAGATGGAGGTGTGCAGGTAACAGAATGAAGACTATACTTCCATCAAAAATAATTTGATACTTAATGCAAAAAAAAATATTATCTTTGTTGCACATCGCAGTTCCATGGGATTGCACATTTCAATTCCATGGGATTAAAATACATAACTTTAATCAAGAAGCATTTCCTTTTTTGTAAATATTGTATGGCTCAGAGTGGAAGAACATTCAGCTAACAAGTAGGTACTTTGCAGGTTAAAAAGTGATGTCACATCTCCTGTATTTTTCACTTCCTACATGTAAGCTGTACAAGATATATCTTTCTCACAGTTCTGTTGATATTGTATTTTCTAACATTTAGAGATGACGGCTCTTGTAAACATGTCACATGTTTGTTGTTTGCCGTGGCAGACTTCAATGACAGGAGAACAGACAGACATACAGCTGTTGGAACTGATAACAGGTGTGAGTGGTCAAGACCAAGAAGGGAGTCCCAGCCTGTGGTAGTCACAGACCTTGACTATCGCAAGGACAAGACAACACCAAAAAAGCCAGGTCCAACACCCTCAAATTACAGACCACTGAAGTCATTGGAGAATGGGGATATTATAAGGATCCGCCAACACATGACTCATGTAAGTTTATTCCTACTTTGCAATCATTGCATTATAGGCAGCATTCACAGAGATGGTCCAGTACATGTAGCTGACTTTTTTTTCCCAGGATTTTTATGGCATTTGTAAACTTGTTGCTGCATGCATATATTATAGTTTCTTGTTCTGCCCAGTAAATCATGTGGAAAGAAACAATATTTGACCTGTAAACAAAAACTCAGCGTTTCTTCTAGTGTTCAAAGTTTAATTTATATACATGATTTCAGTTGTTCACAAACTATGGCAGGTGATGCATACAGACTGTGTTGATAAGCTGAATACTTGGCATTTCAAAATAGTGAGTTGTCCAGGAAATAATCATTGATTCACATGAAAAGAAATGCTGAAAAAGATTACAGCAACTGTCCCTTTGTCTGATTAGTTGAATCATTTTTGTTTTTAAATAACTTTTTGTTGAGATTCTTTGCAATACTGCCATTTAGCTATAGATATAGATTGTCCCTCATCCCTTGGTGACCAGTATTACAATGTATGATCACAATCCGTGCTGATAGGGTGAGGATGTCAACAAAACCATTTTGTCTAATTCAAATTTGCAACTGTTTTAACACCCAATATATAGGTCAAAATAGTGGTAACTGTTAGAAAGAACTATGAGAGCCATAACCAAACTAATTATTTATTCATAGACTGTTTAGTGAGATTGACCCTTAGTTTTTATCTGTGATTCATTACATAGTCATGTTATCTGTTTGGCAGGTCTGTGAGACTGATCACCCTGGTGCTCTGTTGTTGAAGCTGGTCTCTCCACCTCCAGATGTGCAATATAATTCTGTACCAAGCATGGTGACTCTGTATCATCAGTTCCAACAGTCTTCTCTATGTGATGACTTTATTGAGTATATGGTTGAAAATACAACTCAAAGTCATCATGAATATCTACAAAATCTCTGTCAGAATACTCCAGAGTGGGAGGCAGTACGCAAAGGTAGAATCACAGCCAGTATAGCAGATGCTGTCAGAGCTACAAAAAACACAAGCCATGCAAAATCACTACTGGACAAGATAATGGGCACAGCTGCAAGCCTGGAAACGAACAAATATGTAAAACATGGAAGGAAATATGAGACTGTGGCTAGACATTTGTACTCTATGCAGGAAGGACAAAAGCACAAGAATTTTAAAGTAATGAATGTGGCTTTTTCATTTATCCAGATAGTCCATTTATGGGTGCATCTCCCGACGGCATGGCTGTCTGTGAATGTTGTAACAAAAGAGTTATTGAGGTTAAGTGCAGTTTTAAGCATCAGAATACTTTTCCCTGGGAAATTCCTGAACTTGACCAGATTATCATTTCAGATATCAAACGGAAGACTGACTCAAAAGAGAAATCCCCATGGTATAGTCAAGTACAATTCCAAATGGGAGTTACTGGTGTGCCTCAATGTGATTTGGTATTTCATACTAGGAAAGCTATAGCAGTAATAAAATCCCTTTCAATAAGGCAATATGGGATATTCTTCGAGAAAAAGCAAGAGCATTTTTTCTTGATAGGGTAACACCTCTCCTTCATTAAATTGAAGTCTGGAAGGACAAAAGGACTGACATCTGCTACTTAGAGGGCCAATACCTTTTTTGAGTTTCTGTTTTTGACATCAACCATGGTTTCTTGTTCTACTGCCCAAAGTATGTTTAAACACTATTGTGCTTGTCAACATAGTGTCGACGTGTAAGATGCACTGTTCTTGTTTACATTTGAATTCTAGTCCAGACCAGAATTCACTTGTCAACAATAGCAATGCAGTCTATACATTCACAAGCTGAGTTGACAAGATGATTAGTGTGTGTGTATTTGGACATGCTATGGAAAGTAGAACAATAACTATGTTTGGTATTAAAACAAAAATAACAAAAACTAATCAGAAGTTGGAGTTACTGGCCCTTTAATTCTACACCTTTATTGAATCACTGAATATTGTTGTTACTGTGTTACTGTTTACCTTGCCCTGTAAAGGTGAACGTTACTGAGACACATTTCCAGGAAAAACTTGCTGTTTCCTCAGTGTATAGCTAAAGTCTGTTGAACAATTTCTTAAAAAAATTAAAATGATATGCCTTATGTCAGAAAAAAAAAAGTTCATGGTTAATCTGACGTTTTTTCACAAACTTTCACCACTTTTATATAACAGAGTGTTTAATTCTTGGACAAATTACATTAAGACATTGATTGTAGATGCAAGATTTTGTGTTCAAAGTATCTTTAATTCCAATGTTCAGTCCATTTGAATGCAAATATACTCAATGTACATTTTTACTGAAATACACTGTTTGTCTTGTCAGTGTAACCTGTAAAAATACAGACAATACCCGGTATATCTGAATTCAGTCCATACTGAAATTTATAGACTGAAATTTAGTTGTTCACAACAACATCAACGTTTTTATACACAAGTTGTGCTGAAAAGCTAAACACTGGAAATATCAAAATAATTTGGGAAATAACGCAAAATTGATACATGTTACTATAACTTTACATTTAAGTCTATTTTTGTTTTGCATTCTAGCGCGTGTCACAAACAATCATAAACTCAAAGTTTGCAAAATCTTTCCATTTATTAGTAATACTCCAATGTGAGATGAATTAACAAAGTCAAAATTTGGTCCGAATTGAACACAGCCTGTACTTCCTCTGTTCACTACCTGATATAACGTTTCATGTGAATAGGCTATTGGCATACCACTGTGTTGTTGTCTGAGTTTATCACTTCTACAGCTTTATCAGTGTTATCTTGACTCATTTTTGGATGCATGTATAATTTAGTAATGTATATGTACTTTCTGCTCAGTTTTGAAAATAATGCTTGTTTGAACTGTCAAATTGCCAGGTGGTATCACACCTAAACTTATTTAACAACACATCTCATCTTGGATATCTTGTACAGTAATGAGCATATAATGTAGTACACATTAACCCTTTCATGCCTAACTTCACTTGGAGTTGATTAAATTTCTCCAAAACTGAAAGAGGTTTCATATTGCACAAAAGTTTACCCCATTTCAGAATATTTTGTAATTGAATATTCATGACAGGCTGAGAGACAGATAGGAAAGAGCACTAGACCAACAGAAACAAAAAGTTTGGTCTACATGTGTCTATTTCCATCTGTTTGCATCTATTCAGTTGTCAATTCTTTTTGTATTACCCTGGTTGAAAGTTCTGCAATTAACTTACATGTCTGACACAGGCAGAGCTGACCAAGCCAGAATACCAAGACAATGCCAGAGGTTTGCAGATATTTCAGCAAGGGTCATACAGAAAGATAAAAAAGACACAAACAGGTGCAGACAGACATGGAAACAGACACAGACAGACCCAGGCATTTTTGTTTCTGTTGGTCTGCCAGTTCCTGTTTGTCAGTCTCAACTTTTCATACAATATTCAGTATCAGAAATAGTATGAGATGGGATAAACACACACACATGTCAATATGTGTTCAGCATCAACAATATTTGACAGGCTTTTTCTTGCTGGATTTAAACTTCTTGAGATGCTTTTCATCTTTACTATAGAACAAAGGACCCTTTAAATTACATAAAGCTGCAACAAGCTGTACAATCATTGATGCAACATCCTTAAGACTTGCAGGCATTTGATGTTTAAGGATACGCCAACATTTGACTCTCTGGATAGCACGTTCAATGTGAATGCGCAGATGTGCAATTTTTCTGGTTTTACTAATTTCATTTACATTTAGCCGTTTCTTTTTGCCATTATGCCATTTTCTAGTGAATGGGGGTACAATAAGAGTTGCATCACGCTTCAAAAGTAAATCTTCTATTTGGAAACCCCTATCTGTCATGACTTCATCCCTGCTTCAATTTTCTCTACCAGTCCACTGTGCTCTGTTATATATTTGTCAGAAACATTCCCTGACCACAAATCACTAACAAAGGTAAAGGCTCCAAATGGTGAAACTCCAAACAGACATTTGTATGTGTTATGGCTTTTATATTGGGAGTATGTTTTGTATTGTTCACTCTTATTACTGGGCTTATCTACAAAAAATTCTGCACAGTCTAATAAAACTCGTGTACATGGAAATTCCTTTCTAAACTCCAACGGCATCCATCCACGAATCTGTTCTTGAGTTGGCCATATCAGCAATGCTGGAACAATAGTTTGATGCAAGTATGATACCCATGTGATAGTAATTTTAGTAACAGTTGAGGTACTGACACAAAACAAATCTGCCAAAACAAGGAGGGGCAGATTCAGTCGGATACGTATCAAACACATGATAAACTGAAAGTATGCAGGGACCTCTTGACGACGTCCAGGGCGCCGACTGCTGTTCTGCTCATATTTCTTCTCTTTTGCACTGTCTGAAGTTCGCCAAAATTTCATGTAATCAATACCAAACTTTACAGAGTTGAAGATACCTAAAATTAAGACAAGACATTCTTTAATATTTACACATGAGCATTAAATTTTATTAAGACATGAAGAATGATTGAGCTTAGCTACACATGCAACTGGATTTTGTCTTTCACCTTCACTGAAAGATATCCACAAAATTACAGGCATTTACGGAGACAGTCAGTATAATCATTCAGTACATTCTACAGATCATAAATTTCCTTGATATAATTTTAGGCATATTCTATGATGTATTACACCTGCATGTCCTTTTTTATTTAATTTGCAATCTGAACATCTTTGTGATCACATAGAACAAATCAAACTTTAAAATCAAATACAAAATTTAAAATTTAGAAAATTATGCCTCTGTAGGATGGCACTTCCTACCAAATGAAACTTTGGTATCTGTTTTACAGACTGACATTTCAAACGACAGTGACATCCTTGCAAACTACACAAACTTGATCATATGGACAGCACAATACATATTTATGACAGTTTTAAGAAATCACAAACATATACCTTCCAGCAGACTTCGAGACTGGATACCAGTATAAAAGTTGACTCGCTCATCTGTTTTAGTGATAGCATCAACAATGTTCCCTCCTGGTGGAGATGATGATTTGGCTAAACATTCCAGGTGATCAATATCTTCCAACGTTAAATCAGTTTGGCTGGCAATACTGACAAGGTTAGGTACAGCACTATGTAGATAATCATGGTCAATCGGTTGTGGTGTACCAACCCAACTCTGTAAAAGAGGCCTCATCCCTGTCAATAAAATAAGGAATAAACAACTGGGAGAAAAATTCCTCATGTTCTACATAATACAATTCTCTTGAACATCATGAATACATTTAGTTTGAAAAGTGTCTGTTCATGCTCATACACCATGTACATGTTTAAATTCAACATTACTAAAACAAGTAGTATGGTGAAACTAAATTGACTTGATATTGTATGGCTTGAGGAAGTGGATAAACTGACATATTATTTAAAATTTGCCATATGGCTAGGGTAAAGGTAGATTTCCAGATGTCTTCTTTAGAATACTACCTCTCGGAAATGGTTGTCTACATTGACTACCATGCAAACACTTAGCCTTGAGCTCTGTTGAAATATATATGGTAAACTATTTTTTAATCCAGTACTGGCAAAATGTAGGAAGCAAACTTTTTCCTTTGGTAATTCATAATTAGACATAAATATCCGAAAATATGAGCATTACTATTCTTCATCTTCATGTAATGATTAAATCTATTGCAGCAACATTGTTTTGTTTATCATTTTGCACAATCAACAAAATGACTGGGGTCAGCAAGATGTGCGATGTATATTACAATTTACCCATAGCACAATGCGATGGAGAGAATAAGCCTTCGCTGCACAGAAGTTGTGTCGGGGCACGTAATCTATTTGCTACGTTTGGAAAGCGATTTAGTTTCAACTTACGTCCGACCGCAACTGTCTTGCCAAAATACGAAGTCGTGACAGGTACATCGTAACATTCCATTTTTTCGCAATGACTGTTCAGACTCGGTGGCTGTGTTAAACAGGCAGACGAAGCATCATTTGCCTTTGAATTGGATGACCTGGCTGCGTTAAGCTTGGTCAATGTTGATGTTGAACGTGTTTGCAGAGGTTTCCCCCAGTTATTCCAAGCAAAATATTTTGGATCTCCTTTTGCAAATCCCCCATCGTCGATCTGGTCTTCATCAAAATGCAGTGAACAAAGTCTGGAACGTTTTGAGAGTTTCAAGACGTCCCTAGCAAAGTCACAATCGTTTTCTGAACCTTTGATACTTCTACCTTCTCGACGTATTAGCCTCTTCCACCGAGCTAAAGCTAAGCGATTACGAGGCCATTTGACCCATCTAATACCTGAATCCATGGATATTTGTCCAAATGTTTCAATTTCCGTGAATGAGAGCCACATTCCGCTGCTTCACATGTAAAAACCATTTTCTCGATGACCTTCAGTGCACGTAACACACACAGACAGCATAGCAGACGAACGAACAAGATGGCCGCTCATGGTCGACCTATTACCCAGAATGCATTTCTGTAACCTGTTATTGACTCCCTAGCACGTAGAGGAAGGCCATTTAAGGTGGCGAGAATTGGCATAGTAGCTCACAGGGGCTCTCCGGTACGCATACAGTACTGCAGTACGATAGGAATTTATTCCAATACCACATTAGTCGCTGCCTTTGCAATCCCACATTGCATGTGAGTGCAGCATTATGTCACGGCCAAAACTTCAATTCGATTATTGATCAAGATTTGCAAGCAATAAACAAATAAAGTTACTAATAAATCTTAAAAATTTCAAAGTAAATAAAAGACATCAATGTTTGCCTTTTGGTGAAAAATAGAAATAGTTCGAAAACAGCCGTCGTGATTTGAGTTCACCTTACCAGCACAACGAATGCTGAGTATCTATCCCGGCAGGTTGACGCGAGAGCTACCCTGGGTGTATTGTGCATTGGGTGTAATGTGTAGTCACAATTCAAAGTTTATCGACGAGAAAATTCTCGGCTTGGAGATAAGCCGTAGTAGCGTTTCATCCCTGAATCAACTGGTACAGTATATGGTTTACTCATATCTAGGACGTTCTGACGGGCTTGTATAACATAAGATTATAAGATATAAGATTACGTTAGAGACGTGAGGATGACCAAACCAACCTTGAAAAAAAGCAGTTGCGCCATCTATTGTTTTTTACTTGTTAAGATTGTTGTAAAACACTGCAGTATTTCTGTATGATAATTAACACTTTCTTTACTTGTTCACTTAATGCACCAGAAGGACTGCATTCAGTACTAGGACGTCCATTGAACTTATAATGACAGTGTGCTTGTAAAACCGAAGATCGACCTCTAAAAACGCAGAAAGTATAAACCTTAATTAAGTGGAGACTGTAATAAAAGTTTCATTGATTTAATCTCGGCCGCTACAGGGAACACCTAAATGATAGGTGTTCCCTGTAAGGATGACACATCTGAAAATTCGGATGACAAAAATATTCAATTTGAATTTTGAATTTGAATTTTTTGAATTATGTTAATTTAATGCGGTAGCTTAGTGAGCAATCAGAAAAAAAAAGTGTTTTCAATGATTTAAAGAAGTAAACAAGGTGTAAACTTTATCTACAGCGCCCTCTTTATTGTAGTGGTGATTTCAGCGAATCGAGTTCGAAGGCGCATAAATTTTCATTAATTATGCAAGTTTACCTATATTATTTTTAGAGATTTCTTGCCTACAGCAGCTGTAGAGATCGTAGAGATTGGCATCTGCACAATTCTGATAATACTTCTGTTCGTATTGAAGGTTCAGCTGTAATTATTTTGAAAATATTTAATTTTTTCGTATCACACTGCAGTAAAGCTTGCTTTGATCAGGACAATTAAGTATTTGTATACTCTACGGAGCATTTTGTCGTTTAGTTCCCCTTTTCACCTTTGCAAAAAGATCTGCTTGAAATGATTCGAACTATATTATTCTTAATGACACGGTTTTCACGATCCATTACGTTGCTCAGCATTGTAAGATATATCCACTCTGAACGGGCTCGATTAGTCCGACACGTGTAGTACTCAAGTGAGATTTTGTCACAAAGAGAGGAAAATTTGTTTGATGGTTCGTTATGGACTTTGAAGATTCGACAAAAGCTTCAACTTATGTCAACTTTCAAGTTGAAACTTGGACGTTCCTCATCCAGGTTGTTATTGAATCATTACCGTTGTTTGCTTCATGCCAACTTCCTTAGGATTTTTAGCATTTCCTGCTATTTTACCATGTTCAGTGCGATTCGAACTATGTTAATAATCCCATGCCCCGAAACCATTGTGATTCCATCGCATTTTATAACAGCCTTTATATTACCGTCAATTGATAAGTATTAGTTTTGAACTACATTTAAATGTAACGAATCACAATGCACTTTGTACGTATAGTACGCGGACAAACTGAATAGCGAGAGCTTCAACATGCTCCAGAGAAAAACAACCAGTAGTTGATCTAGAAAACACAAAAAGAGAAGAAACATTAGTTAGGCCTAGTGGCAATTCTAAGTATCTACACGAGAGAGAGAGAGAGAGAGAGAGAGAGAGAGAGAGAGAGAGAGAGAGAGAGAGAGAGAGAGAGGAGAGAGAGAGGAGAGAGAGAGAGAGAGAGAGAGAGAGAGAGAGAGAGAGAGAGGGGAGAGAGAGAGAGAGAGAGAGAGAGAGAGAGAAGAGAGAGAGAGAGAGAGAGAGAGAGAGAGAGAGAGAGAGAGAGAGAGAGAGAGAGAGAGAGAGAAGAGAGAGAGAGAGAGAGAGAGAGCCACTATTTCCTTTTGAATATCAAAGTGATCGTTTCAAAGTGATTGTTTCAAAGTGTTCTTCGAAAATGATTCATGATAAATTGATAACACTGGCCTTTTCATTCTGTGTTTGTTGAACATATAACAGTTTATCAGCGTATCGCGTAAGATTCCTCTATGTACAATGTATTGTTGTCCTAATCAACTTATACATTGGGATATGCTAAGGATGTAGTTTTATCTTACAAAATTTGACGACATGTTGATCTCGGCCTCGGCCTAGTCAATGAATGTTGCTAAATTTTTCATTCACGCAGCATTCCAATATCAGTTTTGACAGATTTGAGTGTATTTTGATGATTTTTTGTGAAGTTGCTTCCTCTTTCAGCCCTTAAGACGTAAGGTAAATCAATAGGGAGGTCGTGTGGTAAACAATTGCACATCCTATGTAGATCTCTTATCATAATATCATAGAGGGCTCAGCCCTTGGTGTCGCGCCAGGCGTTGAGATTAAAAATGTCATTTGTATCGATTCATGATTAGTAATCATAAAGTATACCAGATATGAACTGAATATGCTCACGTGTTTTACAACAGGTTCATTAATAGTAGTACGCTTCACAGAACAATGAGATATATGTTATCACTATATGTAGCAGGTTTTTTTCAACTTCGCACAGTACTCTCAGAGTTTAATCACTAATTACAAAACTTTATTTAATATGCAAATGAGCTGTTAATTAACTTGACACTGCTCAATGCTTTATGGGACAATTAGATATCCATCAGATCAACATTTGTAGCACGTTTCAATTTAATTTAATGCTGTAATTTTGAGTAACGTCACTAATTACAAAGTTAATTAAATCTGCAAATGTTGACACTGCTCAATGCTATATGGAACAATAAGATATCCATCAGATCAACATTTGTAGCACGTTTTATTTAATTTAATGCTGTAATTTTAGAGTAATGTCACTAATTACAAAGTTAATTAAATATGCAAATGAACCCTTAATTAACTTTACACTACTAAATGCTTTACAACACAGTTAGATATCTGTCGTATCAGTATGTGCAGCAGTTTTCATCATATTTGATGCAGTTATTTCGGAGTTATATGACTAATTATAAGACTTCATGAAATATGCAAATGAGCTAATTATTAACTTGACACTGCTCAATGCTTCTAAGTACAATTGGATATTTATCAGATCAACATCTGTAGCAAGTTTCATCTAATTTAACGCTGTAATTTTGGAGTAATATCACTAATTACAAAGTTCATGTAATACGCAAATGAACCCTTAATTAACTTCACACTACTAAATGCTTTACACCACAATTAGATATCAGTCGGATCAGTATCTGCAGCAGATTTCATCACATTTGGTGAAGTTATATCGGAGTTATATGACTAATTACAAACCTTCATAAAATATGCAAATGAGCTATTTCTTAACTAGACACCGCCTAACGCTTCCAAGTATAATTAGATATATATCAGATCAATATTTGTTGCAAGTATCATCAAGTTTGGTGCAGGAATTTCAGAGTTATGTCACTAATAACAAAAGTTCATTAAATATGCAAATGAGAAGATCACTCTGATACAAAATATCGTTACTGTCACGCCTAAAAAATAGAAGAAGTGAGAAAACTGTCGTGCATATGAATAAGAACATTCGCAAAGAGTGCTGGTATTGTATTTTAGAAAGGCGCCCTCTTTGTCAATAACTGTGTGAAAAATTTGCTCGTTTTTAGAAGTAACGCTGGTTTTCAGCAAGTATCATCAAGTTTGATGCAGGAGTTTCAGAGTTATGACACTAATAACAAAAGTTCATTAAATATGCAAATGAGAAGATCACTCACAGTATCATCATAATGTTCTTAGATTGTCATCTGTGAAAAGTTTTATGAAATTTTGTGCAGTATTTCTTGATATATGTCTACACTGTCGTACCGTCTCAATAGGGAAACCATTGTACGGAAAAAAAAAAAACATTGCATAACTTCATTAATATGCAAACCACACTAACCAAAATCTAATCAGTTCTTGCAAGTAGCTTATGGTACACCAAATCTGACTTGAATCCGTTCAGGAGTTTCTGAGTTATCGTGTAAACAGACAGACACACACACACACACATACACAGACAGACAGACATCGATATGACATTAGCCCACGTGTTTACACACGTGAGCTAAAAATGGAATTAATTGTTACTTTCTATATACGTTGTACAAGTATGACCGGTTTACCTCTGATGACAGTTCACGTACGAGATGTCAGACCCTGTAGGTATAGGTTTTCTGTTATGTGTAAAACAGTTGACATTAATTGCCAATTTTTACCATGATTACTACCTATTGTGTTTAGCAATTAAGGCACGTATTGTGCCATCATTAGCTTTGCAATAGTAACTGTACCGCCCAATTTCCGATATTGTAAGCTGAAAACCAGCGTTACTTCTAAAAACGAGCAAATTTTTCACACAGTTATTGACAAAGAGGGCGCCTTTCTAAATTCAATACCGCACTCTTTGCGAATGTTCTTATTCATATGCACGACAGTTTTCCTCACTTCTTCTATTTTTTAGGCGTGACAGTAACGATATTTTGTATCAGAGTGATCTTCTCATTTGCATATTTAATGAACTTTTGTTATTAGTGTCATAACTCTGAAATTCCTGCACCAAACTTGATGATACTTGCAACAAATATTGATTTGATATATATCTAATTATACTTAGAAGCATTAGGCAGTGTCAAGTTAAAAAATAGCTCATTTGCATATTTTATGAAGGTTTGTAATTAGTCATATAACTCTGATATAACTTCACCAAATGTGATGAAATCTGCTGCAGATACTGATCCGACAAATATCTAATTGTGGTGTAGAGCATTTAGTTGTGTGAAGTTAATTAAGGGTTCATTTGCATATTTAATGAACTTTGTAATTAGTGATATTACTCCAAAATTACAGCGTTAAATTTGATGAAACTTGCTACAGATGTTGATCTGATAAATATCCAATTGTACTTAGAAGCATTGAGCAGTGTCAAGTTAATAATTAGCTCATTTGCATATTTCATGAAGTCTTATAATTAGTCATATAACTCCGAAATAACTGCATCAAATATGATGAAAACTGCTGCACATACTGATACGACAGATATCTAACTGTGTTGTAAAGCATTTAGTAGTGTAAAGTTAATTAAGGGTTCATTTGCATATTTAATTAACTTTGTAATTAGTGACATTACTCTAAAATTACAGCATTAAATTAAATAAAACGTGCTACAAATGTTGATCTGATGGATATCTAATTGTTCCATATAGCATTGAGCAGTGTCAACATTTGCAGATTTAATTAACTTTGTAATTAGTGACGTTACTCTAAAATTACAGCATTAAATTAAAATAAACGTGCTACAAATGTTGATCTGATGGATATCTAATTGTCCCATAAAGCATTGAGCAGTGTCAAGTTAATTAACAGCTCATTTGCATATTAAATAAAGTTTTGTAATTAGTGATTAAACTCTGAGAGTACTGTGCGAAGTTGAAAAAAACCTGCTACATATAGTGATAACATATATCTCATTGTTCTGTGAAGCGTACTACTATTAATGAACCTGTTGTAAAACACGTGAGCATATTCAGTTCATATCTGGTATACTTTATGATTACTAATCATGAATCGATACAAATGACATTTTTAATCTCAACGCCTGGCGCGACACCAAGGGCTGAGCCCTCTATAATATTATGATAAGAGATCTACATAGGATGTGCAATTGTTTACCAAACGACCTCCCTATTGATTTACCTTACGTCTTAAGGGCTGAAAGAGGAAGCAACTTCACAAAAAATCATCAAATACACTCAAATCTGTCAAAACTGATATTGGAATGCTGCGTGAATGAAAAATTTAGCAACATTCATTGACTAGGCCGAGGCCGAGATCACATGTCGTCAAATTTTGTAAGATAAAACTACATCCTTAGCATATCCCAATGTATAAGTTGATTAGGACAACAATACATTGTACATAGAGGAATCTTACGCGATACGCTGATAAACTGTTATAGTTCAACAAACACAAAATGAAAAGGCCAGTGTTATCAATTTATCATGAATCATTTTCGAAGAACACTTTGAAACAATCACTTTGAAACGATCACTTTGATATTCAAAAGGAAATAGTGGCGCTCTCTCTCTCTCTCTCTCTCTCTCTCTCTCTCTCTCTCTCTCTCCTCTCTCTCTCTCTCTCTCTCTCCTCCCTCTCTCTCTCTCTCTCTCTCTCCTCTCTCTCTCTCTCTCTCTCTCTCTCTCTCTCTCTCTCTCTCGTGTAGATACTTAGAATTGCCACTAGGCCTAACTAATGTTTCTTCTCTTTTTTGTGTTTTCTAGATCAACTACTGGTTGTTTTTCTCTGGAGCATGTTGAAGCTCTCGCTATTCAGTTTGTCCGCGTACTATACGTACAAAGTGCATTGTGATTCGTTACATTTAAATGTAGTTCAAAACTAATACTTATCAATTGACGGTAATATAAAGGCTGTATAAAATGCGATGGAATCACAATGGTTTCGGGGCATGGGATTATTAACATAGTTCGAATCGCACTGAACATGGTAAAATAGCAGGAAATGCTAAAAATCCTAAGGAAGTTGGCATGAAGCAAACAACGGTAATGATTCAATAACAACCTGGATGAGGAACGTCCAAGTTTCAACTTGAAAGTTGACATAAGTTGAAGCTTTTGTCGAATCTTCAAAGTCCATAACGAACCATCAAACAATTTTTTCCTCTCTATGTGACAAAATCTCACTTGAGTACTACACGTGTTGGACTAATCACGCCCGTTCAGAATGGATATATTTTACAATGATAAGCACGGTAATCGATCCTGAAAACCGTGTCTTTAAGGAATAATATAGTTCGAAACATTTCAAGAAACCTTTTTGCAATGGTGAAAAAGGGAACAAAACGACAAAATGCTCCGTAAAGTAAACAAATATTTAATTGTCCTGATCAAAGCAAGCTTTACTGCATGTGTGATACGAAAAAATTAAATATTTTCAAATAATTACAGCTGAACCTTCAATACGAACAGAAGTATTATCAGAATTGTGCAGATGCCAATCTCTACGATCTCTACAGCTGCTGTAGGCAAGAAATCTCTAAAAATAATATAGGTAAACTTGCATAATTAATGAAAAATTTATGCGCCTTCGAACTCGATTCGCTGAAATCACCACTACAATAAAAGAGGGCGCTGTAGATAAAGTTACACCTTGTTTACTTCTTTAAATCATTGAAACACTTTTTTTTTCTGATTGCTCACTAAGCTACCGCATTAAATTAACATAATTCAAAAATTCAAATTCAAAATTCAAATTGAATATTTTTGTCATCCGAATTTTCAGATGTGTCATCCTTACAGGGAACACCTATCATTTAGGTTTCCCTGTAGCGGCCGAGATTAAATCAATGAACTTTTATTACAGTCTCCACTTAATTAAGGTTTATACTTTCTGCGTTTTTAGAGGTCGATCTTCGGTTTTACAAGCACACTGTCATTATAAGTTCAATGGACGTCCTAGTACTGAATGCAGTCCTTCTGGTGCATTAAGTGAACAAGTACAGAAAGTGTAATTATCATACAGAAATACTGCAGTTTTTTACGAACAATCTTAACAAGTAAAAAACAATAGATGGCGCAACTGCTTTTTTCAAGGTTGGTTTGGTCATCCTCACGTCTCTAACGTAATCTTATATCTTATAACTTATGTTATACAAGCCCGTCAGAACGTCCTAGATATGAGTAAACCATATACTGTACCAGTTGATTCAGGGATGAAACGCTACTACGGCTTATCTCCAAGCCGAGAATTTTCTCGTCGATAAACTTTGAATTGTGACTACACATTACACCAATGCACAATACACCCAGGTAGCTCTCGCGTCAACATGCCGGGATAGATACTCAGCATTCGTTGTGCTGGTAAGGTGAACTCAAATCACGACGGCTGCTTTCGAACTATTTCTATTTTTCACCCAAAAGGCAAACATTGATGTCTTTTACTTACTTTGAAATTTTAAGATTTATTAGTAACTTTATTTGTTTATTGCTTGCAACTCTTGATCAATAATCGAATTGAAGTTTTGGCCGTGACATAATGCTGCACTCACATGCAATGTGGGATTGCAAAGGCAGCGACTAATGTGGTATTGGAAGAAATTCCTATCGTACTGCAGTACTGTATGCGTACCGGAGAGCCCCTTGTGAGCTACTATGCCAATTTATTCATGTTCAAAATGTATTCAAATCTAAAAGAAGTAAACGTATGAACAGTAGCTTTGACTCTTAATGCAAAAACAATACAAAGTCAACAACAACGACATCTACAAGTACAATATTATTATTACTTATATTTGTTGATGAGGATGACGATATAATATTGTTACAGCACTGTTATTTTTTGTTGTTATTACAAGTGTAGAGATTTTACCTACCGATCATAAGCTGAATCTGTCACATCATGTCCTTTAGTGTTGCTGCTATGAACACAAAAGGACGCCACCTACGATGATCTTGCGTTATATTCAGTTTTAAATGTCATCCTTGCGCCTCTGTCTGATTGCCGTCTTCCAACTATTTGCTTCGTTCTCCCTCCGTCAAAACCATAAGTACTGTACTGGCGCCGCCAGTACTCTTTTCAAACCTCACAGTAACTGAAGAAATTTCAGAAGTCCGCTTCAAAGGCTTTGCTTTAAAGGTGTGCTTTTTATTGCCATAGTGTCTCGTGAAACGTTAATTATGTTCTCGATCTAGACAGGGCGCAAGAATAGAATATGTTTATATTAGTATCTGGGAACACAGAAGGGAGTTCAATTTTTCCTGAGTCTCCAAGATTGCCAGCAGGAACATCAGCACTATCAGGAAGAACAAGTCCTGCATCAAAGATTTGGTAATCATAGGTGAAAGAAGCGAGGAGTGTTACTTTAGAAAACGTTGTCGACACGTAGAATATTTAATGGCTCAATTACGATGAGGTCTCAGTTCACCTTTCCTTTGAAAGGTTTGAACAGAGACTAAAAGTTAGGTATTTATTACAATTGTCTATATTTTTTCCGTTTTGATGGCTAGCTATTGTATTCCAGGGTAATTACATATGCAGATTAGGAAGCAGATCATGCGTTATCAGATACAGCTAAGTGTCACATGTACAACTAAAGGTTAAAGATACCTACTGCCAGTGACGATTATAACTTTCTTGGCGAAATGGAGATGTCATTGAAATATCATATGGGTCATGAAAGCTAACATGTTGAGGCGCGCAGAACCACTACACTAAATTTGCGCAAACCACTTTATGATGAACTTGATGCCACAGAAACCATTAAGAGGGCGCCGTATATCATTGAACTTGCCCTGACAAATTTGAGTTTATTTGATGCATTTCAAAGACGATTTCACTGGCACTTAAATGTTAACGGACCGACAAAGCGCCGCTACTAGTATTTAGTCCTGGTACAAAAAACGAATTGCAATGGGTAACTCATTCCACGAAGAATTTCTCTTCATCGTACATAACAGTGAAGAAAAATTGGCGCCATTGCCTCCATATTGATGAAGTATCAATGGTGATGTAAAAGGTCGATTTTGACCATTAATATTCACGTTTTCTGAACAGCACGTTACTCTCCGTCAGTTTGTTGGACACTGTGTTCAAAGATACCGAAGCTCACTTACGATGGAATTCGATTGGTTGCAGCTGCAGGTGTGTTATTAAGTTCTATTGAATATTTTACCCCCTCCAATAACTTTCAAAGATATGGGCTTTGCAAACGAGCTGTAGTAATAGAAAGTTTAATAAAAGTCCTTCAGGGTAAGATCCTTTTCGACCGACCAATTGTTCGATTATTGAATAATCGATCCATTTTCATTCTTAAATTATTAAAGCAAACGGCAAGAGGTTAAAACCTAACGACTATTCAGATATATGAACCATCGATTATAGGTGAACTGTGAAACGTTAACAGACCTTTTCACGTTGAACGCTGATTTTCTGGACAAGACAGAAAAACGGATCGATGTTTGTTGAGATAAGCGAGTAATGCTGATTCCACAAGTGTGACTTTCTCGCCACGTGTTACAGCAATGGCGAAGGATATTTGCAGGGAATAAACAACGATTAGTCACGTTTGCTAGGACTGTCGAGAATCTCTGTGAAGTTAAGAACTTGTTGCTTTGTTAAAAGGAACAAACAGTGCTGATAGATTGCTCATCGATTTCAATTGCAAATGTTATTGACTTGTGTAGTAATCAGTAGATTATTAGTATCAAGGGGAACTGATGATTGTTCGAAGTCATGCTTTAGCGTTTATGATTTTAACATAGTTGGAAGTTATAATCAGGATGGATTTGCATGTCTATTGAAATTTCATCCGTGAATAAGGTTTCGGTTTTCCGAGTGTATTGCGCTCTTTCGAGGTCGGAAACATAAAACTGTGCTTAGATACTGTGTAAATGTTTGTGTATGGTATACTGGATATTGAACAAGCCAACATTTACATGAAATTTATTCTTCTTTATTAAATTTCTAAGTTTATTTCTGTAAATACTTTTGTTGTGTGTATTTTTTGTGCAACGTATCCGGGGTTTGAAGGATGATGGGTAACACATGGGGGGGGGGGGGGCTCAAAGACAAAGTCGATAAGGTTTACTGAAGCTCTTTAATCTCTATCATTTGATAAAGGTAGAGACACATCTCGGCTGGGAAAGACAATGTTAATCATAAGGTTCCACACTGTATATTTAATGGTGCGGTATCACCTTTGTCGATTTCAAAAAGTGAAAACAAAAGATATTTTTACTCAGTTGCTCACACATTTTATGCAGCCTAAAGGACGATTTTATTTCTTTCGCATCATATTATACACACTTGTCACGAAAACTGGTAATGTTAAAATTGACAAGTCGAATTCCTTCGACGAATAACAGACTGAATAGAATATTTTTTTGAGAAGAAACACATTAATATTAATCAATGTTTATTGTCACGCATTAACACCGATTGGAACTAATTTGGGATAATTGGTTGATGAAGTAATGTCGATTCAATCTTCAAATGTAACCTCACCTACTTTTCTTTTTCAGTTACACCCTTGTTTTTATGAGTATTTTGTAATATTGCAACATTCAGCTATACGGCACCTAACACTTCTAAACAATTTGAAAAATATGTAAATCCAATTATCCCAAATTCCAATCTTGTTCATTGCAGCAGTGATAAACACAGACGTGCATCAATTATTAGAGTGACGATTGAAAGTGCATGTCTTAAAAATCCAGGCAGCACACAGATAAAGTCACAACACAAAGCACACGGGGTGAAATGGCGAAAATACAGAAATTGTGTACTCTGTTCCATTGTCCGATAGTACTGTTGATAAAAAAGCATTTAGCTATGTTGGGTTAAGAAATCGTACTCTAAACAACGGCCAGATTGAAACAAGTACAATTTACGATGCAATGGATGCTAAAACATGTCATGCAAGCTAGCATTTTCCTTTACATAAACCGAGATTGTCGTAATATGACGAAATCATTTGTCGTTCTCCGATTATATTTCTGATTTGTTTTCTATCACTCCAATGCTGTTTCTATTCTTTACACATAGATTCCCATAGCAACAGACAATTAAAAATGCGAAAATACTCACTAGACAAAATGTTTGATATGCGCTTAGCATATTACGTATATTAAACACTATTGCCTGGTCATGAGGGCTATAGCGCCCGTCTATTACCTCGAGGGGCCGTGTGTCCATCGCTATTCCCCGAGGCCGTAGGCCGAGGGGTATAGCGATGTGTTTCTGGTAACACAGGCCACGAGGGGTAATAGACGAGCGCTATAGTCCGAATAAAGACCAGGCTATAGGTGTTTTTATAACACATCACATACTCATGTTGTACTAATTGTTAAATAGTTTTTAATGTGTTTTGATATTTTGCACCGCAGCAATCCATTGTGCAAGTTTACTGGGCGATGTTTCCACGGCGGTTTCAGTTGTACGTGGTACCACTATATTTTAAAAAATATGCTAAGCATACCTAGCAACATCCTTAGTTGCACTTTAATCTTTTCCGTCGATGAGCTGTTCAATTTTCTATGTTGTTGGAATGTTGGAAAATGTTGGAAAATCTGTTTCAGAGAATGTGTCGTCACCTATCCGGGCCCAGACGCACATCACGTTCTAGTCACCCGCCATTGTTGCAAAGCTGCAGACGACACTACGGTCACGTGACCGGGCACTTTTCCAAATTTGGTCTCAACTATTTCCCTAGGGAAATAGCTTTTTAAAAAATACCCTCTGACGTCACTTTTGTCGATCTGGTAGGGACTAGACGTATCTATTTTCTCGTCACGTGACGTATTCTGGCGAATCGCGACACGGAATGAGCATGTGGTGTGTTATAATGATGTATATGGAACAGAATACTAATTGCTATGCAGCGTATATCTTTGTATATGGAACATTCCAATACGTTGATATGCATAGCGTATTTCTATGCAGATCATGAGTATATGTAATGCAGATGTTTGCACACTAAGTGTACACTGTAGTTTTGCATTTTATTAGCATACGTACTGTATACTGAATGTATTTGACACATGTACAGAATCAGTATATGTGTATATATTGTTGTATATCAAGCATTTTGCCCAGTGACTCTCGACATCATCGGAGACTCATTTACATCAAATTGAGTAATTTTCCTAAAAAAATCACGCGTTGCTAGCCTTTGCTGCAAATAACTCCATTGTTTAATTCAAACGTAACTTACTATCCAAAGTGAACCAAGACAACTTTACTTATATACAATTTATTTTTAGAGCCGTCTATAATCGTTGGCTCCAGAGGACGTTCAATCTTTCTAACTGCAATAAAATACGTTGCTAATATCAATTTCGAGAAAATATATTTTACAACACTCAAAGAAATCATACATTATTATAGGACCATTACCGAACTCGGTGTTTGTTAGTAAGCTGGGAAAAAGGTCAACGTCAAAGCGCCTGATTTTTTGTTATTAGCTTTTGAAAGATTAATTCACATTCGATATAAAAGGAAAGACCCAAAGTTTCAAATGTTTAGAAAACATTGTGAGTAGTTTCAATAAAATCGAACTATTTGTAGCTAATCGTTCAGAAAAAAATAAATCTACATGTGAAAAGGTGGGTACAAATCATAAAGATGTTAGATTACGTGTATAAAAGCTGTCCAGTAATCGGTCGAAGATTTACTTTTCTGAAAAAATAAACAAAACAAAACTACTAGTGTATTTTCATTTTTCGTTGACAATACATTTCAACAACTATTCTTCATTAATTGACATGTACATGGCAAATGTTTGTACAGCCAATGGCTGCAACGAAAAACAGAAAACTATCAAAAATAAAAACGTGCGTATCTAGTACAAGTATAGGATAAAGCCCAAGTACGAGGGCTCTTCTGGTATATAAAGTCCAACCCAACGATAAAATGTCGAGGCCGCAGGCCGAGACATTTTATCGTAGGGTTGGACTTTATATACCAGAAGAGCCCGAGTACGAGGGTTTTAGCCGACTTAAAAACTATCGCCCCTAACTGATATATTTTCGTTTTCAATGTGTTTACGTCAACCGTCCCCTTTGTCAATGTAACATGTTTAGGATATGAATTAAAACTTTTATTTGTGAAATAGCCTTCCAATGTAATGGAACATCCTATAAATGCCCTAGGACACATTATATAAATGCCCTTGGGCACAGCAGATTTTGTGTTGCAGCTGGTTTCCGCTGTGTTACCAAATTTGAATATTAAAACGTACCAGATGTCTACAGAATATGACATGTTCACTTTTGATTGGACAGTACTTTACTACGGCGCTGTCATTCGTTTCTGGAATTTGGTGAGCAAGGCTTTATGAGTAAATAAAACACCCTGAATTGAGCACTCTGATTGGTCAATCAACAGTAGATAGTTTTTAACATGACATAAAAACTGGTCCAATAATCATTTCCATTCGAGATAATACATTAATAGGATGTTTGTGATTTACTAAGTAAGAAGGGCCATTCTGAACCACCATTAGTTAGTGATGGTAATGGTTGTCCGGAATAGATAAGCGTACCCTGCTAGCATGCTACACCCGTCAGGATTGGTCGTACGAAGTGAAACAGTAAATGATTCATTATATGAATGCTGTCGCCAATAATTTAGTGACTGAGGTGTCGTATTTTGCAACAGTGTCGTCATATTTACCACAAAACGTTTAGATAGACCTCACTAGTCTTTTGTTGTGTATCCCTGTCATACTATTTTGATGCCAATTAGCTGTTTGTTATTGTAAAATTAGCGTAGGAGTCACAAGCTCTATAATATCTGAGAAGTTGAGAAATATATACACCATAAGCAAGTCCAAACGGACTTATCTACTCGACAAATTTCGACATTTTAGAATAATATGTTTTAATTTCATTTTTTATCATTATGTTGATAGAAGCTCTAGAGTTCCAAAAGATTAAATATTTAGCTAGCCATATTATTTAACTACGTGTTTTGATATGTTGATATTCGTTTAACATCTATCCAGTAATATGCCCCTTAATGACCCGCCTTTCCAATAAATTCAACCCGGACATTCAGATCACTGTATCTCTCTAGGCATGCATTCCACAATATAACGTTCCACATCTGCGGGCCCCTTTAAACCATGCCAGAACTCGTGCAAAAGGGCAAATAAGCACAAGACATGCATCTCTCAAAGATGCAAAACAAAATCGTAAGGTCATTATCTGAACGTGTAAGATTTTCCCGGTTTGCTGCAAAACAAACTGCTGGATGAATAGCTTTGGAGAAAATGTTTTAAGCAAAGCAACATCTGCGTTATCTTAGATAGAGTAAATTTCAAGGTAGAAAGGCTTATCGAACTGAATGCACGTCCGCTGTACCTCCTTAAATGTGCAATCGCGAATGAAAAAGATCATCGTATCACGGCGAATGACATAATTGTGAAAAGTCTGTTCGTAACCCAAATTGAGAGCCAGCTTTAATACAGAGACCCCAGCATTAATAGGACGTCTAACCCTAAGGTATTAGGATTGCATATCTTAATGTCGGTGGGTGGACAAACAGGAACAAAGATTTGAGAAAATTAATGTTGACATCAGTTAACGCGGACATAATAAGTATCTATGAAACTCGTCTACACAGAGATGAAACTACAGGCATGAAAATGTGGATTATATATGCGTACCATATGATTGTCTCAAGATCTGCACTAATTTCAATGTTCTTACTTTGAGGTCAGTATCTGATAGATATGTTTTATAGCTATTGAAATATAGATGTAAATTGTAAGACTATTCTTTGCTTTATGTTGATTTCTGTGACCACCCAGTTGTCATATCAATCTCAAAGTCCCATCTCAGTCTGAACTAAACTAAGGTACCGTCTGAAATTACAAGGGATTCCGTATTTACTATCATGAGGAAAACTAAAAATTTTCAACAGTAGTCGCAAAATTCATGAGAATGTCAATGACTGCATCTATATGAAATGAATTCAACCTTACAGCTCGTCGATTGCTCCAATCGAACACGTCACAAATATCACCCGAGTACCGTACTGGAATACTGAGCTCACAATTTCTTGGAAATATATGAAAGAAAGAGAGACACATTTCTTTCGGTTCAGAGGACAGATTGCGAGAAAACGTGAGGTGTACTCAATTTTCAACTACGCCAGATAAAATTTTGATAAGAAATTACGTCACTTTGAATGGATATCAAAAAAAAATATTGCTGACATTGAATCCTGAAATCATATCGTTTTGAGGATTTGAAAAAGGCGTGGGGTTATTCACAACAAATAATGCAAGTGGAAGTTTATGATGAAATTTGTAATTTATTTATGTGCCTAATGCTTGGCATCGTGAATAGTTAGCGTTGTATCGTAATCCAGAAAATAAAAAAATGTTTACACGGCTTTCAATTTTTTCATTAAAAAAACATTCTAGTAAAGAGGCGCTAGGCATAGACTATCCGCTATATCATAGTAACTGTATTCTTCTACGGGAATTTTATAATTGAGAGGTTGGTAAAGCTTCCTTGAAAGCAAGCAGGCAAAGCTGTCGCTTTACACAAAAGACTATTAGTGGTATTGAGTAACGAAAGTGTCATCGCTCCATGACCTTTTTCAGTTGTGTTTTGATTCAGAAAATCCTCAACATTATGAATAGTCAATTGTGTCAAACTGAAATATGCACGGATGCCCCCATATTTACAGGGGTATAAATCTTAAATCCAGTATATCTAAACATATATAGCTCGTTAATAAATGGTACAATTTTAAAGTAATTAGACGAAGGCAAATTTGTGGCCTTTGGCGGACGTCATCATCCCTGAGGGCGCCCTCCACAAATGGATTTCGTCGAACAAGTCATGTCAAGACATTCGTTATCTCTGCAATTCTTAGAAATAGGCTTGCTCATTGTCCTCTTTTGCTCCATTTATTGATTTCAAGAAAACCGTTGGTCATTTGGACTGGGACGCCTACTATAAACACTTTTACTAAGTAATGCTGTTGGTAAAAGAATGAAGTTACACCTATTGATGCTGCTGTGTCTGGTGACACTGGTCGAAATTCATATCATTTTCGTAGATACACTCGGAGACTGAGATATCGAAATCGTCTTGTCAACCTTGATGGTCACAAATTAGTGAAGAAAAGATTGATCTTGTAATTAGGTCTGCAGCATAACAATTGGTCTTCTGATGTATTAAGCTTATATTTTTGATGGTCTGAATTTTGGTACAGATGGACTTAACCCGTTAACATACGTCTAGCTTTAAGTCGTTTGTGGCTTGAATACTAAACAATTTCGTGTGAAAATGTAAACCGAAAACCAAAACTTATGGCATACGTGCTCTTAAAAGCGGTTATGAGGTACAATCCCATATATCAATGTATGTATCTTTATTGGCTCAATTTAGAGCTGGTGTTTTGCTGTCAGGAATAAAAACTGGGCCGGAAGATTTAAGGGAGAAGTTGTTGACCCTAAAATCTGCATTTTCTGTAATCAACGTGAGGTAGTGAGATGCGCCCTTCTTTCACTCTCCATGAAAGTTTGAGGGAGATATAAACACAGGTTATCAAACTTCGACATCATATTGTGAGAAATGTACATTTTTGATATCCGGAAATGTCATTGGAATGTCAAAGTGTACTGAATAAGCATTTGCAGGGTAAAAGCCTTTATATGTAAATATTTAAAGACACATTGATTTCTGCGCTTCAACATCCTCATATCTCGATCGATCTGATAATGTTGCACTGTTTATGTGGCATATCAACCAAGAATTAGTATGGGAGGTAGCTAGGTTTCACGATATTTTGACCACGAAAATCGGACGAGCTTGAAGTAAGGGGAATTTCATGACTGGATTTATTCTAAGCAAGATCCTGTGCTATCGAATGATTGATAGATTATTGGTTGGTTCATCGATTTGGTAAAATTATCACAAAAAGCTAAATATAAATTTCCTGGAATATCAAAAGAAATGACTAAACAACCCCTGCTAATTATGTCCCTTTTAATAACAATGATTCGACTATAAGTAATATATAAAGCTTTTCCGTCCATTAATGAGCGAGGATCGATGCCTGTGAGAATCGAATTTCTATTTTATGGACGACGACAGGCGAACAAATGACACATTAGGTGGATTATTGTTTGGACAAATTTCGAGGATGCTTGATATATGCTTGGAAAACGCAACTACTGTTCAATGTTGAATCCGGATGGCAGAGATATTATATTGAATAAGGAGTTTTGTGATGCTGTTTTTGTCTAGGCTGTCTGTTCCATACAGTAGTTTTGCTGAATGGTGTGGTATTATATTTTAATTTATAACAGAATCCTAACACGATTTCGGAATTCCGAAGTCCGGAAAAGATAACGCCATTCTCACTCGTATGCATATTAATTATTATATTTTTTCAAACATTTTAATCTGAGACAAACACAAATGATTTTATTCCATCACATTTTAAAAACTGCCATGTAATACAGCTACTTCCACTTAAGTTTACTTTACACTATAAATTGCGGAATTTTCATTTGACTTGACATACAATAGTTCTGAAACACTGAGAAAAATGATAATTCTTCGATTTCTTTCTAGAAGTTTCATCACTGCGACATCCTATGGAAATAAAGAAAATGAGGGCAACTTCAAACATATCGGTACTACTTTTGCTAGTGATACGGTATAGTAAATATATGAATGTTGTTTCATCATATGATAACAGGGAACATAGAGAGTAGTTTTGTGGTAGTTTTATACTTGTGCATTTTCATTATTGTCGTTAATGAATCTCAAAGCGAAACAGATATTTTCATCTCAACGCTATGTTTATTATGGAACATATTCGTTTGCGAAACAGCTAAATGTCAAAGCACATCAATTAGTGATATAAGCCTCTGAAAATTAGTTTACACGTGTTGGTATGGAGCGAAATATCATAGTTTCAAAAGTTCTGAAAATATTGAGTATTTTCAATAATATTGAGCCATTCGTGGCTAATCGTTCTGATAATCGAAAACAATACAAGGGAAATTTTTAGTAGGTTTGTTTAGATGTATGAAAGGTGTCAAGTATTTTCCTGCAGTTCTGAGCTACAGTGTGGTTGTTGCATCTATATAATGTTGACATTTTCAAGCTATAATATATGTAAACAATATTGCTTTATAATGGATAGGTTTCTTAGGGATGAGTAAGTTGATTTTCTTGAGAAAACATTAAAAAATGTTAGCAAGCTTAATTCATTTTTTACATACACTAGATCTTCATTGTAAGTCAGTTAACCTTATGCTTTTGACACATCCGTAACTAATGTTTAAAGGAAGTTAAAGATATCTTTACATATACTGGATCTTCATTGGTAAGTCATTAAACCTTATAACACGATTGGAACTAAATTGGGATAATTGGATTGGTAGAATTTCTAAAGAATTTTAGAAATTTCTCTAGTTTACACCATATTTGCTTACTATCTTTAAAATTTTATACACAATTTACGATGCTGTTGAAATCTTATGAGTAAAAATCAGTGCATGATAGTATCTAATGCAATATTGTTCAAACATATGAACAATATTCACATTTGAATGAAAATATGAGAGTTTGTCTGTAGTTTCTTCATTACTGAAACACTAGTAATAATGTCAGTTTGTCTATTTTCCTCGACCAAAATGAAGCTTTTCGATTGATTTACAGTTAAGTCAGTCAGGGTCTTTTAAATGTGCCCTGACTCATTTTATGTTTATGAAGCCTCAAATTCATGAAAAAGTCAGGGGCATTTCGAAAGTGCCCTGACTCAAAATTCGTCAATTAGAGAAATTTTAAGCATTTTGTCTCGTTTCTTCAGTACATTTACACAAAAATGAACTTATTTTTCAAAATAATTAATCCGATGAAAGAGGTATGCAATAATCGTTGTGTTTTCGTTGTTTTGTCCGAAGAGAACAATATTTCAAATTTTGCACTATTCTATCATTTTGTAAAATTTCAGCTGTAAAAATTTCGATTTCGTTACATTTTCCTAATAATTACTCTCATCCAATTTTCCCAAATTAGTTCCAATCGTGTTGTTTACGCTTTTGACACATCCGTAACTAATTTTTAAAGGAAGTTAAACATATCTATGCATAGAAAACAAAAAAAATTATTTACTCATTTATCTCTGAGGCATACTACGTCTTCAAGATATTGTTAGCCTCGCACGCTGCATTCAATACAAAATTTATTTGTTGCCATGTGATGTAACTATGAAAGTTAGATGGAGCCATCTGAACTTAGGACTCGTCATCATCCCCAATGGCTTCTTTATCACCATTATCATCGTCGTCTTCGTCCTTACCGCCTGTCTCTTCATCATCAAAACGTAGCTTAAACGGACCGACTTTCACATCCTTTAAGATGTCACTGGCTTTGAACATTGAAAGCATTTCAATAAATCGTCTCCATTGTCGCAGGCGTTTGCACTTGTAGGTGGGCTTGGACTGCTCCATGTAAACTTTGCATATGTTATAACATTTCCCAGCTTTCAACACCACGTCGAACTTTTCACATTTGATTGTTATGAGTGCATTCGTCTTGATATCAGGACAAGCTTCCTGGAAATTAAAATATATCATTACCTAACCAAGATAAAATACAGAAGCTAAACTGTGCACTAGATTGTTCTTCGTACGTTATCATCTTATATAGTTACTGTAAGAATGCAAGATCCTGTCTTCGTTACGAAAATACCGGGGTCTTCTATACTAAGCAAACTTGGATCCATTTAGATTTGCCAAATACTCTCTCAGTGCCTCAATATCATTTCGTCTTCATAGTATTGCACTAAGTTGCTGCATTTTAAAATAAAGTACTACTGCAATGGTGATGTATTTTTTCTGGTGGCGATCTGTTTAGAACGCATCAACTATAATGTTAACGTTTATGAATTGCATGTCCTCGCTGTTACATCCATACTGCAGCCCCAGAGCTGGAGAGAAAAGACGTGGCCTTCTTTACCGACAGTGTGTAATTTGCATATTTTACTGTTTACAAGAGTCGTTCTACAAATGCCATAGCAGGCAAAGTGCGTTTATCCATATATTAACTACCACATTATGTATATCGTAATGTTGTCTTTTTAAAAACAGCGTTGCCTATGAGAATGTAGAATAGTCTTGCGTAGAAGATATAAATAAAGTGGATTTTCACCTACGAATTATGACCTGTCATATGAGAAATTTAATTTCTAGCAACGCTTTAATTTACAGACGTGGCAATATAATTGAGAATTATATTTATGTTCGGAATATAAACGTTGAAAAAATTTTCTTTTGCACAAATGTTTAGGAACCCATAATAAAGTGCAATTTTGGCTATATAAGAATTTAGTAAGAACTGTAAGCATTTTAAATTCAAATTATAGGGATCAGCCCTTGGAGTCGCGCCTGGGGTTATTAAGATAGAAATGTTATTTGTACTTATTCATAATTAGTCATAGTAAAGGGTAAAATATAATTAATAGTTAATTGCTATATGCGTTTGTACGACAACTATGCCAAGTGTACCCTCTGATAAAAATAGTTCATCTACAGGATACCCTGCAGGATCTTCTGTTTAATGTGTAAAAACGTTGGACATAATAATTGGCAATTTTATCATGATAACTCCCTATTGTATTAACGAGGGACGTCTTGTGCCATCATTATCGTTGCAAGAGAAAAAGCACTGCCCAACTTCCACTAGCAAGCTGAAAACAGGCAATTTTTGCATCTAGTTATTGACACAGAGTGCGCTTTTCAAAAATTCAATCCAAGCATTCTTTGCGTATGTCTCCATTTATATGCACGACAGTTTTCTCTCTTTTCCTATTTTTAGGCGTGATAGTAACGAAATTTTGTATCAGTGACATGGTGGATATAAATACTTACTGTCTATATAAAAGAGATATATTTTATTAATAGCGTGTTACAAAATAACACTTTGCACGTTTCGTATTTGTTTATTTACGAACACTAAAAGCAACATGGCGGCGCCCCTGATTGTCGGGTACACTTCCGGTACTCGCATAGTATATCATGAATCTGCGCATGCGTAGTAAGTAGACCGCTGGCGCGACTATTAAAGGCCATCCACTATGATTTAAGAATTACAAAATATTGCTTTACCTTAGTGCTTTCTCCTTCCCTATCTTTGAATACTTTCTTGACAAACAGCAAAAGTCTTTTGTCATCAACGCTTATCAAGTTCCACTTCTTGAAGTCAGCTACAAGTGTGTCAATAACTGCTTCAGACAAGACCGTATAACCAAATTCCTTTACGTTGTTCACGTGAGGCGCTGTTAAATAGAATAAACACCAGTTGAAATGTGTAATCACAGTTTATCCTATGAATAGTGGTACTTCGATCGGTTTTTCAATTTCTGTACCTTGTCGCAAATTTCATATAATTGATCGGTAAGTAACATAGCAGATACCACGTCAATACTGTACATGTCGCAGACAAATACACAATATATGACAGATAGTGTTCTTTTAATTTGAACCTCACCATAACTTCATATTTTATGTGGTTTACATATCAAATTTGATAACATATTAATGGTTTAATTATACACATACGATAACTATATATTTGCATGCGTTCTTACATTCATACATACATACATACATACAACATACATAGTATACATACATAGAGACAGATATATATATATAGAGAGAGAAGAGAGAAAGAGAGAGAGAGAGAGAGAGAGAGAGAGAGAGAGAGAGAGAGAGAGAGAGAGAGAGAGAGAGAGAGAGAGAGAGGAGAGAGAGGAGAGAGAGAGGAGAGAGAGAGAGCATACGTCCGCATCGATACGTAGAGTGACAGGCAGACGGTAGGTGAGACTCACTCACACACAAATACATACGTTATAATACAAAATTTAACTACAGATAAACAAAGTTTTACCTCCACAAGCACCAGGTCTGAAAGATCCATCATTGATATCGTTAATCGCTTTTACGATCGGTTTTCTCTTTTCATTCATTGCAAACTCAACGACATGTTTGCCTTTTCCGGCAGTCAAAACGACGGTAACTTCAATGCCGCAAGAGACGATGAATGTTGCATTTTCAAGGACCTGTATTTTATAAAGAAAGAACAGGTAGTTCAAACAGTGGTATATATACATAACATGTGGCGTTCTGTAACAAATGTTTTCAAAATTCCAATTTATGCTAACTAATCCCTATTTCAGGGAACGAGCATAACTAACGACAAGGACTGGGAGAAAAAATATTTTATCATTTTTTTCCAACAACGTTAGCTAAAATTTGAAGTTCCCCTATGTGAGCAAGTCCATATTTTGAGTGCCAGGAAAAAACTAAAAAATAACACGATTGCCACTAATTCGGGATAATTTGATTCGTCATTTTTTCAAATTTCTCAAAAGTGTTATGCCATCTATAGCTGATTTTGCAATATTATAAATTACTCATAAAACAAGTGTGTAACTTAAAAGAAATATAGATGAGGTTACATTTGCAGATTAAATCGACATTACTTCACCATCCAAGTATCCCAAATTAGTTGCTATCGTGTTAAATGTAAAGACGCGACGAAAGCTGCTAAATTATATAATAAGATCCTACTAGCATTAAGTTTAATTTGTTTATCAATGTATTTATAAATATATATATATATATATATATATAATATATATATATATATATATATATAATATATATATATATATATATATATATATATATATATATTAGGCACCGTGAGGATTTCCGAACTTTATATGTATATATAATGAGAATCGTACTGTCTCAATGCAGGAGTGTACTACCTGAATCGTTTGGTAATGAATTATAGAAAAGTGGTAAAAAAGTAAAGATGGTATCGCATTTATCAGAGACTTATTATGAGTATAACTCGACTTGATAGATTGCATTTATAAAGTAGATACATACGGCGGCTTCTGGTGTTCAACGTAGGTGATGCAGAGATTCAGAGTGGCAATATCGCCGTCTTCTGTAAGTCCGTATTCAGTCGCTAATTTGGCTTTTGCCTCACAAATATGTCGGAAACTAATTCTTGGCTTGCAAACGATCTTCAGTGCTGGAGAAGGGTTAAATTAGAATGAAATTATTGCCTTTGGAATGGAAATCGCTCAATAAGAATAATTGACTACTAAGTCTTCATTTCAGCTACTGTAACGAGATATCGTCCATTGCGTTGACGATATATTCATATATCATAACCGGTACATTGATAATTTCGGAAGGATTTCCCAGCGGGTTGTTTATCTTCCGAAAAAATTTTCATTACTTAAATGTGTATATAAAGAAACAGGTCGGACATTAACCGAAATGGACAACATATGAAACGGTCTCCCATTGATGTAACATTTGGAGCATGTTCTGATCTCTAATGCAACAATTTTCGCCACAGTCGTTGTTTGTGATAGTCCTTGCCAAAAAAGAGCAGGAAAGCTACATTGCGCAGCTTTCCATGGCAACGTTACCTGTGATCGAAATTCGTCTATGGACACTGTCAGAGTAAAGGTTCTCAGATTTATGATAGAGATATTTGTGACCATTACCATGAGAGTGCTTCCTTCGAAGATTAATTGCGGCGATCCGCGTGTGAAATCAGAAGAAGAGTGCGACCACATGGTGAAGATACAGACCTGGTGTATGTCTCGCCATTGACACGGAAAATATACCACTAAACCCGAAACTATCACGAAACTCAAATATTCTTAGCTTAAATGTATCTGTCTTCTTATCTGACCTCCTTAATTTGGATAAATTACAGCTTATACAGTAAATACCGTGTTGCTTGTACGCTTCGTTTGCTGTATAAAACTTATAAAACTAAGGCATACCAATGCACAGAATATTATATCGCAGCTTTCCACAGAGAAATACATCTAATAAATCAATGAAAATACACCGGCATTTCAACAGAAGGCGTAAAATTCAGTGATTACATTTCTGACGGGCGCACACTCCTTTAATAAACATTATAATTACTGATATCATGGTTTAGATGTCACCTTCGCAATGTTTCCTCTGTCTGCTTCAAGCATTCGGTTGCCATCCGGTCTCGTTCATTTCCCCCTCCTTACGTATGTCAAAGACCGAGATGTTCACATATCAACGTTGATAAAGATCTGCTGACTGTTTGTATTTGCCAGGGCAAGTCTTCACACTCATTAAAAGGTGACTGTTAAGCCAAAAGTGTCCTTTCAGGGCTAGAGACTGCACAGAAGTCAATAAGGTGGTTTGCATCGGTCTCAGTGATAAGACCTTGAAGACATGTTTCGCTAATTACTTTCAATATTAAATTGAAGACAGAATTATTGATGCTTCTCGTCGGGTATGGTCTTATGTCATTCGCATTAGCCGCGAAGAGTTTCCATTTATGAAGTTGCCCACAATGAAAAGCTTGGTCAAATTTGCGTTGAGGAAATAAATTTTTTGGAGACTTTTCACAATACGAATGAATACCTTCGCTATATAGATCTCATCTATCGACGCTGTCATCGCGAAACTTGAATGTGTTAAGTGTCACCTAGCCAGCGACCTTATAATTGTGTCATTATATTTACTTCAAGTTCTTTAAGTTTTAACGATGGATAACAAATTGAAGAGTAATTACTTGCTTGGCTAAGGCACATAAAGGCTCATTACTCGGAAATAATACGAAATTGAAGAATAGAAGTACACAATATCGCCGGTTTCGGCTTCAGTCTGACAGTGCCTCAATCATTAGGTACGGAAATAGCTACACAAACAAACAACAACAATCCCTATTCAAAAGGATTTACAAACCTCCAGGTATTTCCAGAGGTTTCGTCGCTTCCTCTTCGCTTTGATTCCCGCAATTCT
Organism: Ptychodera flava; assembly: GCF_041260155.1. Lineage (NCBI taxonomy): Eukaryota > Metazoa > Hemichordata > Enteropneusta > Ptychoderidae > Ptychodera > Ptychodera flava. The sequence continues at coordinate 18,484,081 of NC_091932.1, forward strand.
TGCAGCTTTTTTGGTCTTTATTTTCGTCTTTTTTGTTTTCGTTTCCGCAAAAAAAACTTGGACATTGAAGTGAAAAAATAGTATTAAGTTAATCGCGATGCTTTTCAAAAAAGGTCAAGAACTCCTTCAAAAGATAGGTACTCTCATAATTGTACGGTTGACCTTTTACCTACCTGCTGCAGGGATCGAAAACGGCAATTTTTTTTTTTTTATTATTATTATTTTTTTTTTTTTTTTTTTTTTGGGGGGGGGGCTTTGAAAAGGGCAATAAAGGTGCTAACAATTCCGCTTGTTTTTTTCCCTGGCGACAATTTCATTTGAGGGTTCATGCCTGTAGCCATTGAATCGCATTTTCCCCGTATGACAGCATGTTCAGCTTCTTCTTCAAATGTCGTCCCTTGAACACATATTATAACATCAAAATCTATCATAATCGCATTCCATACCCTCGGACTTCAGGTTCATGTCCAGGTACGATCTTTTCTTTATTTTTGAAAAGACAAAAAAACCACAATTAGTGTCATCTATTCCATTACTACCTATGGCTCTTTTCAAGCAGGTGTACATGTTACATTATAAATAATTCATTACTTACCATAAAATTTCTTCTTTTATGATGCCATGAGTGACAAGAACTTTTTCGTTTCTACATACTGGTCTGCCGTTAGGACCCATCGCTATATTCACAGAGATGCTTCCGTCTCCACCCCCTAAAATAATCGGGTCTTTTTTCCCTTCACAATACACGTTCACCTTTACACCATGTAATGATTTCTTCTGACCATTAAACCTCTTCACATCATTCGTGCTCTCCTTACAATTCGCTTCATTCTGAAAATCGTCATCGTCACTCGAGTTCTTCTATTTTGATTTGTATGAAAAGGTTAAACTTTGTTTAAATAAGTGTCATAATCGAATATTTCCGTGATTTAGAATGATCTATACGTTTTGCCAGAATTAACTTCGAGAAAATAGTTGCTAAACTGCTATACAAAATCTTTGTTGTTGACACAATTCACTGTTTTGTTTCCGCAGTTCAGGGTAATAAGAACAACGGTTTCTGATAATGTGCTCAGGAATAATAGTGCATTAGCCAAAATGCTTTTGCTCCACATTCAGACTTTTCCAGAGTGTTTCATGTAAACGTTGATATATCATACGATTTACTAATGTACGCCAGATATGGAGGTATCATAGAGTCGTCAATAACATTACCTGTTCCTCTGCCCTTAGCAGCAGTGAGTAACAGTATCGCATGCAAAGAATATCATTTGTGTTTTCCAATTTTTCCATCTCCTCTTCTATCCTCTCTGATATGTGATTGCTGTCCAACGAAAGATGATTAAATAATATGGCATGCATGATTAATTTAGTTTGAACACTTAGTAAAGATACAACATCTTGATATTGCATGCATTTATTCCTCTGAATCCTTGCGTAATATCGTTTTAATTACATATTTGACACTCCATTAGGTACATATTGAAATTTCACTGCCCTGATACAGGTTTACCAGACTCACGTACGGCGTATGCACCATAGTACGCTCGGGTCCTTCACTTGTAATACTCTTATATGATAAATCTTGAATTTGTGAATCTGGTGTAAAAAAGGACCAGCAGGTACTTATCGTTTCCGTGATAAGTCAACAATTTTTTCTTAGAATTTATAGTGCAGATAGCAAACACTCTCTCAGGCGCACATCAAGACAGCCTATGAACTAAACGTACGTACAGAGCATTAAGACATATATGAGCGATCGTTCAACTAGTATCTTTAACTGTGAATGTATTGCCTGTCTATCACATGTACTGGCCCGTATCACCATCTGTGTGACGCACACCAGCATAGTTATATTAACTCTGTTGTATGTCATCAACTGGAACTTTTCTCCTGCAATGGTACCATTCATACATGTATGCCCCGACATAGACCGATTGTCGTGATATATGCTGTGCTCTCTTGGCTTTTTCGAAAAAAGGCGACCTGATAAATCCAGACATAGAAACAGAGAAGGCATGTCCAATGAAATTTCGAGGCGCTAAAGCTGTAGCTATTGCCAAGAATCGAATGAGCATGCCCGTCGATCGTTTTAATGGCTCATTAAAGGGCACTCTCCCATTTGGTAACATTTTTAAAACACATTAATGCCAACGGTCGATATTTGACGTGGCGACTGCGCGCGGATCGCGAGATATCGATAAAAACATGTCATTTCCCGAGCGTATTTTTCACATCCCGAAGTTTTACGATCGTTTCTGATTATGACGCGAAATCCACCGAAGGTTTGTTGTTGTGCTGAGTGACGATATTCTAGGGAGTCCATAATAAGTTCGAACGACGCAATTTTACCTCCCACTGCGAAGACATTATATACAGCATTATGCCTTTACCACAGGTCAGTTTTTGAAAACTTCTACTTAGCTTTGTCGTTGTCATTATTCTAAATCAGTTGTATTATATTTTTAACCAATACCACATAAACATAAGTTTTTACGTGTTAAATATTAGCCGCCTCCGATGACTACATTTTGTCGTCTGCCACACAGTACGTGTGGTTCGCCGCGCGCGTGGTATGCGTCTAGTCTATGCATACCACGCGGTGGCCGCATGTATCAACCGCACGTAACTGGGCTAGTCACCTATGCGAATTCTGGTGGAATCAAAATTGTTTTTCGTTTTATCACCAAGTCAGTAAGACTCAGCTTTTCCCACGGGGCATGACCGATCACCAAGGCAAGTGGTACTGTAGCGTACAGCAGCGTCAGTGTAGACTCGTACTCCATAGCTAGTTGACAATGGCCCCAGTGCCGAACGTTCGATGTTCGGAAGCTGAATTTAGGTGGGCCACCGGAATTCAAACTTTTACTTTTTGAAGACATGTTTATATCGATATCTCGCGATCCGCGCGCAGTCGCCACGTCAAATATCGACCGTTGGCACGAATAAAATGTGTTTTAAAAATGTTACCAAATGGGAGTGCCACTTTAACGTCCCCGCTCCAGTCGAGTCGTAAGGCTCATGGTGGACGTCGAACCTGGTGATCGTCAACCGACGTCAATCCCGTTTGACGATAAAAGCGAAAGATACACGTCAACGTAAGTTCAACCAAATAAATTAGTACCGTATAATCTTCGGAAAAGTGACAAAGTAGGCACAACCATAGTCATTTGACATAGAAGGTTAATTTCCTTCATCACATAAAAATTCCGTTATTTCCTGATCGGAATCAAGCCTGCATCTTAGGGCTGTAGTGCAGACATAAGCTGTCGACCTGTAGCCTTAACTCTGCAGTGCAGCGCTGAGGAATTCGATGTGTTTCAAAAGTTAACTCGGACAACACTCACAACAGAACAGAGTTTCCATGAAGTAACACAATTAGGACGTCACGGTATCCACGGGCACTATATGTGTCAAGGCAAACATCAAAGCCAGTAAGACAAAGACATCGACGACCGCGATGGGAATAGACAAGTTGACACCGGCGGAGACCGGTGACGGCATGGCTGTGCCAACTACAAGCGTACACTCTGGAACCTTTCGGGCTTACCAATGTCTTAAACTTGTGATATTTTAAAAAGCCACGGCATCTCTAAGAATGAGATCGTGTCGTTGCATTTACTTCATATATTTTGCAAATATTCTAAATATCTCAAAATACTATGGCTTGCCTTGGCATCGGTCCAATGCGAGACAATAAAGTTCACGTGACCGAATCCGTATGTCTGATTGGTGGAGATACCATTCGCTGTATCTAAAGTTCAACTTGATCGGATTTATGAATGAAAGTATAGCTTTAAACATTTGCACATCTCCTGGGTGACGGGCCGCTTTACTCATTAAATGAAAGTAATCCGCGTAAATAAAACACAAATCGCGAAAAGAATCATGCAATTTGTTACAATAATTTTGATCCATCCGCAGCCAAAAAACTCCAAAGACTTATCATGTGTTCGGCTCTAAGTTGTACAGCTTCGCTAAAGAAACTCGTATGCGATGATACCAAGCAGAGAAAAATACCATGGGATTATATATAATAGCGCACACAACATTCTATCGTTCTTGATGGTAGCTGTATAATAATTAAGTACCATGGCAATACAATAGTTAATATACATTGACCATGTCTCAATGCTCTGTACTTACGTTTAGTTCATAGGCTGTCTTAAGTGCCCCAAGATAGTGTTTGCTATCTGCAATATAAATCCGGAAGAAAAAAACTGTTGGGGACTTGCTTGTCTGTTTTTTGACTCCCGATTTGATTAATGCACGATGTATCATAACAAGATTATTACAAAAATATTACAGACGATGCACTGCGACATTGGCCCACGCGCCATCGATTGCGCCAACGTCCTCGTGCATCCTTTGCGGTATTTTAAATTTGTAATAACTTGATTGTCGGCAATGATCTACGTCCGCGTATTTAATGCGCGCGGTGAAAATTAATCTTTACGGTCAAGATACTAGTTTTGTGGATCAAGGTTGTACGGCGCAGTGATCCAAACATGCATTGGCGCGTACACCGTACGACCGACGTCAGCTAAACCAACATCCAGGTTGTAAACTTTTATAATGTACCTAATGGAATGACACATATGTAGTTTAAACGATACTACAGAAGGATTCAGAGATATAAATGCATGCAATATCAAGATGTTATAGCCAAACTTGTGAATTTTCTAAATACGCCATAGCTGCATAGTAGTATATTAAAGAATTGTGAATTTACAGTATTATGTGAGACAATTTAAGACTTTTAGTTATGATGCTATCTATACTATAAAACATACTGTCCCTTGAAACAGTCGACCGAGGTCAACATATTAGTATCATCTTATTCAAGTCCTGACTACAAGATAAAAATACTGTTATCATGCTAATACTCATAATGGAACCCATTTTTACAGGAATGTGAACAAAAGAAGTGTGAAGAGGATAATATTTTGGTTGTTATTAATACTTGGAAAAGGAAGGACTATGAATGCCCAAGTCGATATTGTATTAGAATCAAAAACCACTAAAGTATAGTCTCAGCAATGGTACAACACCCGACAAGGAATACACATTATCATGACTATTTATAACTATGATGTTATGATACTTTGTGAGAGACATTATTACTCCGTATAAAACTTGATCCGATAAATCAGGCATTATGTTATCATCGCTGCTTTACAGTTGTCCAAGCGACTTTCTTGGATCCATGTAGGTGCGGGACAAATCATCGATATATATGTCAAGGATATGTCAGAAAAATGTTTTGGTCTAACCGCCACTGTCACAACTAATCGGGCCAACACAGCCATCACTAGGTCATGCCTTTTTAAAACGTTTGAAATGTGAACTGACTAGGATGGAAAATAGAAACCATGGCTAGGTATCCATAACGGTTCATCGACTATACAAATTGCATAGCGTCAATCTGTTATGAACTGCCTACTGGAATTTGCATCATTTGAATTATTCTTCCATATCTTTTTTCTCAAATTATGTACACGTAAAAGAGAGTGGGTGTATGGTAAAGCCATGCTTTTGTTATCAAATGCAACGGTGAAAGTCTCAAAGCATGGAAGAATCAACTGTACTCTACTGTACTGTACTGTACTGTACTGTACTGTACTGTACTGTACTGTACTGTACTGTACTGTACTGTACTGTACTGTACTGTACTGTACTGTACTGTACTGTACATATGGCCGACCATGCTTATGCACAGGTCAGTATGTATATAAACTATAACGTATTGCTTCACAAATATCGAATTTAATGGAAATCGACACTTCTTCAGGTTAAACCTTTCTCTCTGTTTAATGGCAATAGGAAGCGATATTTTTGTGTACTTTGTCCATGATCTCATTCTAAAGCGACCTGCGGAAACTACAAAAAATACACGAACGAACACCTCCATTTATGCTTAAAAATATCAGGCACGAAACTGAAAGCAATGGCGTATTGGTTGGTTGGTATGCCCCTCGTTTTTCTATCTTAAAAACATAACAACAATATTGCTTTTCCATTTTATTTGAAGAAGAATGCTTACCGTGAATATCACAGTGCGGGAACGCTTTAGGTTTGATGATGTCATTAGCGACAAGAACGTCTTCGTTTTCACATACTGGTATTCCATTACGACCCATTGCTATATTCACATAATAGCTCCCGAATCCACCCCATAAAACAACCGGATCTGTTTTTTCTTCACAATTGACAGCGATCGTTACACCATATAATTCCTTACAATTCTCAGCCTTGAGCTCCTTCTATAATGTTTGGAAGGACAAAGTTGAAGTAAGTTCTTTAAAAAATGACATAATTGAAGTCTCCATGATATAGAATGACGCATTTTATTCAGCTCCTCTATGGTGATCCAATAACAGTGAAAGTAAACTGCAAAAGGAGTTTTCTTTCCAACTCACTCGATGTAATAATGTGTCTATAGTTGGGAGAAACCTTTGTGGTGTTGTTCAAAATGAGCATGACAGTAATATTGCATTTTTCGAAAGTCCTTCTGCTTCTTTTTCATACTTTTTCATTTATTGTCAGATGAAGATTGAAATTTCATTGGATTTACCACTGGCACCCTACAATATCACCTGTTTCTTTGCCCTTCCCAGAAGCGAGTAGCAGTATCGCATGCAGAGAATATCATTTTCGTTCTCCAGTTTCCCCATTTCTTCTGTGATCCTTTGACCAGTAATTGCTGTCAATTAAAATATGAACAAGTTATACATCACGCCTCAATAACTAACTAAAAAAGGAAATCTATGTTAGTGATAATTGCGTTAATTCAATTAACAATATTACTGTCCGAAAATGAGAATTCCGAAACGCTGTTTGCAGGCACATGAAGTACATGAACTTTACAATGGTGATACCAGATATAAACGAAATCCCTCCGTTCGAGAATTACCTTCACTTAAGGGGGTGCTGCACCAAGCACAGTGCATTTTGCACAAAATATACTTTTTTTGGCAAATATTCGTTCAATTTTTACAAATCTGTCGATGCAAGATGAAAATATTGATTGGGTTAACTTTTTAGCTTGTCAAGCAGTAGTTAATTACGTGATAAATGAAGTATTAATTTATGCAAATGTTTACAAATCACCCAATTTCCTGACTCTTTTTTCTCCCCATTTGAAGATTTCCGAAGAATTCAACTCAAGTCTGGCTGTGTATTTTGTTTTAATTTTCGCATTACGTTTCTTTAATGCTATATCACAATACTAATATAGTGCTTTTCAATATAGACATGGCATTCTTTAATAAGAGGCATTTTAATTTTGCTAATCATATTTTAAATCACTTTTGAGTGTAAGACATTCAATTCTTTCCATTTTAGTATGAGGATAGATAATACAAAGTGAAATTGTCATTTTTTTCTACATATACTCTTCTTTCTAGTGAAAAATTACATTTCAGAAAATAGTATCAAGTTTATTAATTTTTATCATTAATATCAAAATAGAGGTTTTTGACCCCCAAATATACAAACCACTCATCATTCGATTAAACTATTGATACCACACTAAACTCAGTTTTTTGAAAATTTATTGTATAAAGGGTTTTCCTTGTCTACTTAGATGAGAAATTTTCCGTTAAAATGTTTTGGCAACGTGCAGCGCCACCTAAATATGACCTGGATACCACTTGAATTAAACGTTAATCAAGAATAGTTTAATTCTGTCATCATACCACTCGTTCATCAATAATTACATACATGGAGATGCTACTTTTTGGTTTCAGAAATGGCACTGTAACATTGACATGTAACAATGCTCGCCTGAGCTTGAAGCGCTACCAAAAGCTATTAGGATGAATGAATTGCGCCCAGTTAAGGAATAACCAACGCCATAAACACTGTATATTTGGTTTACAAACTTCATGAACAGTGACGAAATTAATGCCAATACGACGCTATGTCAGTTCTTCAGCCGCAAAAATATTGTGAATGCTACTAAGGTCACTTTTGTATATAGTGGCCATCCAAGGGGAAAGAATGAAGCGACTACTACGTGTAGCTAGCCTTTCCTTTATATAATATAGCATTGATTCTCAATTTTGCTGAGTCGTCCAGTTAATGGTAATAATAGGACAAACCGACCAGGGCATTAGCATATGCAATGTTGAAGTCTACTCAGCTGAAGATACGGAATTCCGTCACTAACATGTATTTGTAGAAAATACGTAAATAGTATAAAACAAATTGAAAGACATAAATTGCTTGCGTGAACATTCTTTGTCACTTATCCAGCAAAGGGTTAACAACGTACCTCTGTATTGCATTGTGATGTATACCGACCATATATGTAAGGTATCTGGCTGTAAGAGTGTCAAGCGGGTGTCATATGTATGAAAAATATAGGTACTACTTATAGATCTAAATTATCAAAGTCGGGCATGCATTGTTAAATTACGCGTTGTGAGAGATTTGACTCTACATGCAATGTAGATTCTCATCAAATGAACACAAATTAAAATTAATAGGCGAATGAGTAGATGGATGCTGTTTTGTACTTCAAATCGACCTTTCAAAATAATAACTTCTGGCTCGTTGATAAAAACTACAAAAATCATATTTCGTTATTTTTAACTCCTAAAAACTACAAGACAATACATTGCTACTCCATTCAGGTTGAATGAGAAAACGTACCGTGAATAGAACAGTCTGTTAAACGATTGGATTTGATGATGTTCTTAGAGACAAGAAGTTCTTCATTTTCACATACTGGCATTCCATCATGACCCATTGCTATATTTACACAATGGGCGTTGTCTCCTCCCGATAAAGTAACCGGCTTATCTTGCCCTTCACAAAACACGTTGATCGTTACACCATGCAATTCCTTACCGGGGTTCAATTCCTTCTCATCATTCTTTCGCAGTGATTTGAAAGACAAAATTGAAGTAAAGTTTTAAAATTAAGCATAATCAATGTCTTCAGGATAGAGAATGATGTGTGTAAATTTCTCTATCGCAATGTAATTGCTACCGAAGGTAAACTGCTAAAACGCAGTTTTGTTGTTGACTCGTGGGATTCGTCGGCTCTATGAAATGTGTGAAGAAAATTACGGAATGACACATGGTTTATGTCACTACGTTTTTTGAGGGCTTTTCATTCCTGATACAAATACATCCTTGATAAGTTTCAGATGCATTTACGCAAGTCATACAAGCGGTATTTTCGTTGTTTCATAGAATCGGCGATAACATCACCTGTTCCTTTGCTCTTCGCAGAAGTGAGTGGCAATATTTCATGCAACGTTTATCGTTTTCATTCTTCAGCTTTTTAAGTTCTTCTGTGATTCTTTGAACTGTTATTGCTGTTAATAGCAAAATTAAAAGAGCTATATGATTATGAATGTCTAAAGCACCTCGGACAGCTTAGTTATTGTAATTTTGTTCGATCACTCCACTTTAATCCGTCTGGATTGGATAATACCGTAGGGCTATTTACAAAACATGAAGTAAAAAATTATATAATGTTGATAACTTGTGCTTTAAAACCCACCATCGAAAGTACTCTTAATTTAGAATGGTATATATATCTTTGGAAATATACATATATCTGAGTAGTTTAAATTCTTAATCAGTAAACACTCGCTCAAGTTACTTTCTGCTTTCAAAAATCGCAGCTTCTGAAATTCTGCCTCACCTTGATCAGGACTTGATGAATGTGCTGAGCCACTGGCTGAGGTACCTGTAGATTCGACAAGGTCAAAGCGACAGGAACATTAACGTTTCAGATACTGGTATAATATCAGGACTAATGTTTTAAATGTCCCTCCTTTGGGAAGTCTAAAAATATTACTTGTGGAACTGCAATCAATGACACAAGAGGGACCACAAATGAATAACTTAAAAAGAAACAGCATTGTGTAGATTGCCTTGAATTAGAGGAATTAGCATAACATTACTTTTGGACATTGGTAGATCGAATTATCAAAGTCTGATGAAATATGATTTTAATCTCTCAAAATTTATACTTAAAATATAAACTGTAAATGAAATATAACTCAACATCATTGGTCATTTGTGAGAAATGTTGGCAGTTATGCAAAGGGGCTTCAAAGCAAAGTGAATATTAAAGGTTGTCACTGACAATATACATAGGTTAGATCTTGAAGATGTGTCAAATGATATATACTGCCTTAAAGTGATAACCGAGTATGAACACATGACAATGGCCAAAACCTAGGATGCATCTGTTTAAAAACCCCACAGAGCAATTAATTGAAATGAACATGGGTAATCTAAAGGAAATATTTACTTCAAATTAACTTTTCATTCGAATAGCTAACACCGTAATGATAATTGCCTTGCAGTAACATTTCTTACAAGTTGTCTGTTGAAGTATTTGCGCCTAAAAGAGTTTTTCGATAACAGATTTCTCATTTTAGCTTAAATAAGAATCAATACGTTTTTATCAAGATACCGTTCCTTAATGCCGATAGTAACATGAACATCCTTGTTCAAATAGTACTGAAACATCCACACACATGGTTATATTTACACAAAAAGTTCCCTCGTAGGTTATGCCCCCACATATTATGTGTGAAACAACAGTAGATCAGAGAGACAAGGGTTTGGCCAAAATCCAGGGGCACTGGCACATCCAAGCATCGTCACCACCTTTCCCCTGAAGTCACTCAGAGATTTGCTTGGCCTCAGGGCAGGGCAGCATGTTACCAGTGGATGTATGTACTGCCACAGTGTGGGAGTCGAGGCATCTCAGCAGCCTGGATAGCAGTATTTGATCCCTCATAGGATCCAACCGCTCATGGGACAACATGCTACTGGGCACCAACTTTGGCCAATGTCAGCAACCAAAAAGATTATGACCAAACTTCAGGCATGATGACTGTGATGCCGCAGTGCCACTTAGTCCCCTCTCCCGGGGCAGGTGAGGTAACCAGGTACCACTGGGAAAAGTCTGGCAATGTGGATGTCGAGCAGTGTCTGTTCATAGCTCCTTTTTACATTCCTAGGGTTCATATCTGTGCTAATGTCCTGTATGCAAGGCATCAGGTCCATTATATGGGCACAAGTCCTGAGTTTGCTTCAGGCACCAGGGTTTTGAAGCTCTCCGTCGGCGAGCAAGGGAGTGAGTGTGCAATAGAGTTGGTTGAGACATGCAAAACCTCCTGCTGCCTCGTGAGGTGCTTCAGGCAGGTTGTCAAGATGGCATCATTTTGTCGACCCTTTTCAAGAAAGTATAATAGTTTGATTGTCACTATGGGACCGCATCATCAGTGCCCCCAAATTGAACAGGTAAAAGCCCCTAAGAGCTCCCAAATTTGAATATGTGATGAGTCCCCAAATTGAACGAGTAGTGAGTAGGGTACTTCTCCTTCCACTCGATTGAAGCTGTCAATGGATGGGCCAGGTTGTAGGTTGCGCATGTTGATGGCCTTACCGGGTTGTGAATAATTAGCATGGTTGAGCAGTGTTGATGGTTGTAGGGTTGCGGTATCATTACGTTGATGGTCTCTGGGTTTGTGGTCACTCCCTTGAAGGGTTCTTGTATGGAGAGGTAGTGGTGTTGCTGGGCATTGTGGTCAGTTGCGTTACACACAGAGCATTCATGTAGCCTCCTATTTCAGCATGGAGTCTTGCACGAGCCAGGTTTGAAGGGTCAGCATACTTGTGGCTCGTCAGACTGTTTCTGGTGTGCAGGGCCTTTCGATACAATGGTTTGCATAATGAAGCATGATGCACGCTGGAGGTGTGCGTGTTGTTGAAAATGCAGGAAGTCGAGCTCTGGGTCGGGTTTGCTCTGGTTGACTTGGTCAGGTTAGCAAGCAGTGTTCAGGAGAAATGCATTGTCGTAGCCTAGCAAGGCCTCTTGCTTGTATATTGCAGCATTGGCGATGTCAAAGCAACGGCAGTTTGCCGATTGGATCACTACGTGCGGGTGGTAGAATACCATTGTGGGAGAGGAAGACAAGTAAGACTGTGAATAGGTCTCGCAGTCATTGCGTTTTAGCTTGGTGTTGAATGTAACGGAATTGTCTGGGTCAAAGGCTATTTGTGTCTTGTAGCCTAGTGGTGTGCAGGAGCTAATGCATCAGGGTGTAAGTCACTGAGTTTGATGAACTTACGAGGTTTACAAAGGCGTTGAGAGTTGAGACTGCTCTACATAGGGGAGAAGCAGGTCAGATGGGGAAGTAGCCACAAGTGATTTGCCCCTCGGCCCGGCCCTTGGAGATCGGTGCCATGTCATTCTGTTAAGGTTAGCTTGCTTCGTCGACTGATACATGGACTCGGCCATATTTAGTGCCTTGTTGTATTAGGGGCGCCGCCAACAGAAGAGGGATCCCAGATGTTCACTGCGCCGCAATCAGTGTCCGTGTCCATTGGGGTGACTTGAAAAAGGATTGTTCATAGTTCCTGCAGTTTGATGACCACGCAGGGTGATATCCAAGTTTGAAGTAGTGGTGATTGTTGCTGGACCCGTTTCGATGATTTAAGTGGGCAACAGCTCCCCCCCCCAGCATCTGCACTGGCGGGCTGGACATGATGATTGGCCAAGAGTGGGGCGCCAGGTTGGGATGTTTGCGAGTGTTAAACATAGTTCACGGCAAACAGAGTCCATTGCAGATCCAATACCGCTTTCCATAAGTCTTGCAATGTAGTCAGTATCTCTGCAATCGGCTGTTGAAGTTTCTGTTGGAAATGGCTGGAGCAGAGGCATTGCGAGTTGCACTTGGCGTCACTTGGACCTCGTCGATGAGCGAGGGGTGGCTTGCTTACTTTTCTTTGTCTTGACCATGGTTTAAGTTTTATGATGTGAACTTGGTCGTACTAAGAGCTATAATGTCTTCAACGTGGCTAACAGCTGCAGATATGCGAATGTTTGATGATTCATAGAATATGACGCAAATATATAAGATAGATATAAATGAGGGAAAGGAGCAGCCGTGGATTGTGTTACATCAAACGTAGATATAGTGAGTTGTAAGGCAAATCAGTGTGTGGCAGCTCTTATGCATCGGTGGTCTTGGTTCTTGTCTCCGTACCTTTTCCCGCGCTAACCATGATTATAGCAAAACCATAATCACCCATTAAACTTATGCACTGGCAAACCGTAATAAATTGCTTTTATAACTACTAATTTCTTTAATAGCATCTGTACGGTACATTGAAACCAATCACTTTGTTCACGTTTCAATATTCGGCGCCTTTTTGTAAGAAATGTTGACCACTGTACCAATTTATTTCAAAGGTATAATATTATTTATAACTATTTACTGAGAAGAGTCTTAAGCCACCTGACTGCGAATGCTTTTTGGCTTGTACCGTATCAAATTATACAGCTCAAAAGTGACTTCTGTGCACAATGACTATGGCCATTAAGCTGAAAGTAGCTGGAATCCCCACAGAGACCAAATGAGCATCTATTACAGTGAACCTATTCAACGATAGTTCAAATGAGATATTCAGTATAAACAAAAGGTACCGATAATTACTTAACAGGAAACTTTCTTAGTTGTCTTCCTTTGTTTTATATTTTTTTAAAGGAGAATTGTTAAGTCCTTCTCACCTTCATCAGAGGAAGGATCATTGGTTTTTTTTCTGAATGGTCAACAATCTTTTGGTAAAACAAGTACATGAGCGTTTAGGTTCGATTATGTCTTCTCTGATCAGTTTCTCTTCATCTTCACATATTGGTCCGTCTTTATCCATTCTTATATGCACATGACAGCTCTTGTCGCCACCCCCCAAAATAATTGGATGCTTTTCTCCTTCACATTTGACTTTGATCGTTACACCATGCAGTTTCTTGCCACCTTTTAATTTCTTCTTAGCGTCTGACTCTTTCTATGTTGATTGGAAATACGATAATGCAATTTGAATGGATTGGCTACATAATCGAAGTATTAAATATGTTATACAAAATAACATAATATTTGCTCCACTTTATAAGAACAAGTATTATTGCGCAAGTAAATAGACTGTTTTATTGACTGTTGACTATTTTTTCATGGAACATACTAAAATGACAGTGATGATGATAGTACGGACAGGAATTAGTACTATGATGTTTGATACGTCGCAGAGCTTGGATATTAAATGGTCCATAAACACTTTTCTCTCTTACTTAGTTTTATTGCGTTTTCGATATATGTATTTAATATATGGTGTACATGTGCCTTACTGAAGTCTTATAGATTCGTAAATAACATCACCTGTTCCTTTGCCCGTAGCAGTAGTGTGTAGCAATACCGCATACAACGAATGTCATTTTTGTGCTTAAGTTTTCCAATCTCTTTTGTGATCCTCTGAAACGTGATTGCTGTCATAAGAAATTAAAAATAAAAAAAAATTACAAGCGAAAAAATTACAAGCGACCTCAAATGTCGGAATACCCAAAAATACAACTATAAAGATGTCCTCAACCATTTTAAATAAAACTAAGCTGTTTGATTTGGTCAACACTGGCGTTCGTTTTCCCTAGTGAAATACGTATGACATGGATTGAGCAATAATTATTATGCATGACTGTTATCACTCTGAGTGATATTCATCCACAAGATGATACCGATGCAATAGACTGAGATAGACCATGACATGGCACACTGCATCGACAGAGTCTGCCAAAAATATGATCCGTAGTTTTTCAAAACTCATTTAAAGAAAATATAACAACAAAAAGGTATTTAGGTATCTTAACCTAAAATTAGAATACATAAAAATGTACGAGTGTAGTGGCGTAGCCTTAAAGTGAATACTAAATTTTAACCACTTTTTTATGTAACAGCTACTACAGAGATATTTGATTGCAATTGAATCGTACAGTACAGTGTCCTGTCTTCTTTGCGATGTAAATTAATGATTGTATTAATCTATGTTCATGAAAAAAGGCTCACCTTTGTTTCCACAAATATCCATTCTTCTTATTGATTGGATACCTCTGTCTACAATATATACAATGCAGGATTCGGGGCACAATTTTTTTTTCGCCGAGGTCTCCGCTACGTATCGATCGGTATCGGGGGTAGCGGAAACCAAATAATCTTGAAATAAATAGATAACAAGCCGTAATGTATTAGTGCGCTGGTACAAGTTTTAACGATTGTATTATGTAATAGAAAGCCGGACTTTTTTCTCAATCTTACACTTGACATTATGGAAAGCCGGAACTTTTTTATAAATGAGTACCTACTTTCAAATTGTCTATAAAACCAGTAAAATTAAATGTGCAGCATTTGTAATCAAATAAATTGGTGTCGGTTACGATGCATGAAATAAAGGGATGCTTTTGGTTAAACCGGATATTTCAAATTAGTACAAGTATGAAATCTTTAATCGAGTTTTTTGAATTTTTCATAAACGACCGCAACTTTGCCCAAAATTTTTAAAAGAATATAATTACATTTACAGATTTTTTGAGCATTATGAGGCAGCGGACATTTTTCCCATCCAGAATATGCACGAAATCGGTAGCCCATAGAACACCAGGTAGCGGAGGGTAGCAACGGGTAGCGGACAAGTTTTAGACTTTATTTTCACTAAAAGAGTGTTTGGAGTAGTCAAAATCAGTAGCCCATAGGAGACACGGTATACAAGGTAGCGGATGGGTAGCGGACGTTTTTTTCCTGCCAGAATGTGCTCAAAATTGGTAGCGCATAGGAGACAAGGTAGCGGAGGGTAGCGGACATTTTTTCTCATCCAGAATATGCTCAAAATCGGTAGCGCATAGAACACCAGGTAGCGGACAAGTTTTAGACTTTATTTTCACTAAAAGATTGTTTGGAGGAGTCAAAATCGGTAGCCCATAGGAGACAAGGTAGCGGAGGGTAGCGGATGGGTAGCGGACGTTTTTTCCGTCCAGAATGTGCTCAAAATTGGTAGCGCATAGGAGACAAGGTAGCGGAGGGTAGCGGGTATGTTTTGCCATCAACAATATGTTCAAAATCAGTAGCCCATAGAACACCAGGTAGCGGAGGGTAGTGACGGTAGCCGACAAGTTTTGGACTTTATTTTCACTAAAAGATTGTTTGGAGGAGTCAAAATCGGTAGCCCATAGGAGACAAGGTAGCGGAGGGTAGCGGATGGGTAGCGGACGTTTTTCCCGTCCAGAATGTGCTCAAAATTGGTAGCGCATAGGAGACAAGGTAGCGGAGGGTAGCGGATATTTTTTCCCATCCACAATATGTTCAAAATCGGTAGCCCATAGAACACCAGGTAGCGGAGGGTAGCGACGGGTAGCGGACAAGTTTTGGACTTTATTTTCACTAAAAGATTGTTTGGAGGAGTCAAAATCGGTAGCCCATAGGAGACAAGGTAGCGGAGGGTAGCGGATGGGTAGCGGACGTTTTTTCCTGTCCAGAATGTGCTCAAAATTGGTAGCGCATAGGAGACAAGGTAGCGGAGGGTAGCGGACATTTTTTCCCATCCAGAATATGCTCAAAATCGGTAGCCCATAGAACACCAGGTAGCGGAGGGTAGCGACGGGTAGCGGACAAGTTTTAGATTGTTTGGCGGAGTCAAAATCGGTAGCCCATAGGAGACAAGGTAGCGGAGGGTAGCGGATGGGTAGCGGACGTTTTTTCCTGCCAGAATGTGCTCAAAATTGGTAGCGCATAGGAGACAAGGTAGCGGAGGGTAGCGGATATTTTTTGCCATCCACAATATGTTCAAAATCGGTAGCCCATAGAACACCAGGTAGCGGAGGGTAGCGGAGGGTAGCGGACAAGTTTTAGACTTTATTTTCACTAAAAGATTGTTTGGAGGAGTCAAAATCAGTAGCCCATAGGAGACAAGGTAGCGGAGGGTAGCGGATGGGTAGCGGACGTTTTTTCCTGCCAGAATGTGCTCAAATTGGTAGCACATAGGAGACAAGGTAGCGGAGGGTAGCGGATATTTTTTCCCATCCAGAACTTGCTCAAAATCGGTAGCCCATAGAACACCAGGTAGCGGAGGGTAGCGACGGGTAGCCGACAAGTTTTGGACTTTATTTTCACTAAAGATTGTTTGGAGGAGTCAAAATCAGTAGCCCATAGGAGACAAGGTAGCGGAGGGTAGCGGATGGGTAGCGGACGTTTTTTCCCGTCCAGAATGTGCTCAAAATTGGTAGCGCATAGGAGACAAGGTAGCGGAGGGTAGCCGATACTTTTTCCCATCGCGTCTAGCGTCCGCTATTTTTACAGTGTACACTGTAAAAATAGCGGACGCTAGACGCGTCTTTACGCGTTCAAAAAGTACGTGTCGGTGTTCAAATTTGAACGGCTAGTGTTCATATTGTTAGCACTTGTGTTCACAGTATTAAAAATGATGTTCTAAACCTGAACACATAGTGTTAACAACTATCTCCTTCAAGTGTTTAAAAACTCAGCATCACAGAAATTTTACGATACTGTGAAACAATTAACAATCTTTAGTGTATTTTACTTTACAATGGCTATATTAAATTTACTACTGCCTCGCTGTCCAGCAAACGTACACGGACTTTGGTGTAACGAATTTCCCACTAAGTGAAAAATATTTCCGGTCTACAATTGCTGAAAGCATGTTTTTTCCAAAAAAGAAAGTATACAAAATAATTTTACACGTTTGTTACGTGTTGAAATCTTGAAAATTTGAAAAGAAAATCGAAAATCACCGTAGACGTTTTAATTTTAACACCGGCGTGCAAGAGGCGTTCTATTTCTAAACACTTGGTGTTCAAGTTTGGTGCTTTTTCCTATCCCATGATGCATCAAAACGGAAGTTGCGACATTTTTCTTGTAAGCGCACCCTGAAGTCGTGATCGTGCGGAAGCATGACCAGAAAGGGTAAGTTTCCTCTCCAAAATAGTAAAAGGTATTAGATTTTGAAGTATCTGTATTAATATCCTTCGAAATTAATCGTGTTGTACTTTGACATAGCTTAACTACGTGAAGAAACCTTTTTTCTTTCAGTGGCTAGTATACCAACAACAAGCTGTGAATACGCGGTGATACTTTTGGCCATGGCATATCGATCGATCTCACTCGGGTCAAGGGTCATCGCAACACAACTGTAGCGATAACCCTTGACCTGAGCGCGATCGATACGCCTTGCATAGTACCGCTGCGTAAACACAGCTGATAATATGTCTTTCAGTAGAGACAATCGTATGTAAAAAATCAATTGAACATTGTAGAGTATACACATGTATTGTTTCAGCATATGAGAGTTTGGCTTTTTATTTTAATCAGTTGATGACAAAAAGAAGCAAATATATTTTGTAACAGTATTGAAAAGAGGCACTGCATATATGAAAGTCTCCCCTTTTCCTTAACCTAATCAGCCACTTGTCTTTCATTTAAAGTCTCAGCTCGCCATATTTACCTATTGTTGCATTATTTTCAGGATGTAAAAAGTTGGATTTAACTGAAAAATCGAAGAGTTGTTACAGAAGCTGGTGGTACAGATAATGAAGAAGATGAGTGTACAGGTAGCTGTCTTGAAACAAGCTTGATAATCTCAGTTCATCTCTAATGTAGATTTAAACTTCCAAGGGTCAGTAACTGAATTTTGATAAGTTTCTGTTTTTTTTCTGAATTAATCTAAGCTTTGGTAGCATGCTATGATCAACTAAATGTTGCCGGAGAATAAGCTTTCACAGACGTGTAGTCTCCTTTATCAGATGCAAGGGTGGAATGAAAAATTAAAGCTGAAAGCGACGGAAAATTCAGAGTAAAAATGTCTACTCTGAATTACTGAATTTTCTGAAATTTTCACTCTGAATTTTCTGTCACTTTCTGCTTCAATTTTTCATTCCCCCTTACATCTGATAAGAGACTTCACGTCTTTGGAAGCTTATGCCCCTATAAATTTAGTTGATCATAGCATGCTACCAAACCTTAGAGAATTTTGTATTGTAACTCAACAGTCTCTTGTTCTTAGCAACTGGTTTATAGCTTTGCTGTTAGCTAAATAGGTGGATGTGTAGCATTGTCCTCAAATTTGTACATCCCAAGGTTTTTCTTCAAAACAGCCTGTATGAATCCTTTAATATTTGGATTGCATGTCCCCAGGGATTACCCTAATCACATATGTTCAAATTATGATGAACAATGCAAATTTTATATTTTGAGGCTAGTTTTGCTATTTTTGGCCAAAAATCTTCTTCTCTTTTACTGATGTCTTCAATATTTGGTAAACATGTCCCTAAGAATGACCCTAATCAAATTTGTGCTAGTTGTGATGAAATATTCAAAGTTTTATATTTCATGGCAATTTCCGCCATTTTTGGTAAAAAAAAAAATTAAAAATCTTCTTCAAAACTGCTAATTGAACAGCTTTGACATTTAGGACACAGATCTTTACTGATAGCCTTCTCAGATTTTTCAAATTATGCATAAATTTGGAACTTTGTATTTTTAAGACATTAAAGACATTTCAGACATTTTTAAGATATGAGGGATTACCAGAATGTGATATATTCACATTATGATGAAATCTACTTTTTTATTTCAAGGGTGATTTTACCACTTTTGGTGAAAAAATTGGTATAAAAATTAATAGCAAGGTACACCAGAATTTGAAAGGTCTTTACGAATATGTTTTAATTTCTGAGAAGTAGATTTTTGAAATGTCACTGATTTATTTCATTGTTTATTTAAAGATATTACAAACAAACAAAGCTTTTTGTTCATGAAGGACTTTGTTGGACAAGGAAATAGGTTTTACCCTGCCAAGGACCAACTTTCCCCACTTTCTGCATGTTGTGCCTTACTGTGACACTTTGACAACTTGACATGTTGTGTTTACTTTAATGTGGACAACTATATACCATGTGCACTAGAGAAGCCTTGACTAACTTTTTTTTCTTCAAAATTTACAATTGTCTATACAAGAGGAAATGTCTTTAACAAACCATCTTACAACAATGAAGTATGCATTCCATACATATACGTGTTTTCAACATAATAGGTAAGCCAAATTTTTTAGCTTTTTCAGATGATTTTTTTGTACATTTTAAACAAGTATGAACCTTAAAACGTAATCCACAATATTTAAGTAAAACCTGTTTTGTCATTACTTTGTTCGTATTTTTTATGTTTTTTATAGAAGGGTGTTAACACCGTTGGTACTTTCCTCTGACAAATTTTACATACAAATTGGCAATGTTTATTTGCCTATTTTACAGTAAATGATTGTATTTTACTTTAGAAATGCTTTGTGTATTTTTAGAATAAAATAATTTTACTGAATATCAGTGGTCTGTAATGTTAATTAAGGCTTGAACACCCCTAAACGCCCAAAATTAACGGTGTTCAATAAGCGCGCATCATGTGTTCTAGCCTTTAACACACTTATCGTTGAACGGCGTCCATGCGTTCAAAAAGTGTTACAGCCCTTTGAACGCGTAAATGCGTTCAATTTTTTGAACACATTTCATGTGCAACGTGTGTTCAGATATGGAAACACCATGGTGTTCAATATAATGTCTGATGAACACGTAGCGTTCAAAATCTGCACACGTGTGTTCAAAATATGAACGTTGGTTAAACACGTAGTGTTAAATTTCTGAACGTCTAGACGCGTTCAAAAAGTGTTACAAAAAGGCGTTTAATTGGTGTTCTATCCTTTAACACTTATCTTTAAAGTGTAGAAGAAAAACAAGCTCGTATTGCTCAATTAGCAGATGACACTACCGTTTTTGTCAGAAACGAGAAATCTATTAATAGAGTTTTGGATATCATGAATCAATTTCAGAAAGTATCTGGTTTAAAAATCAATAAGACAAAACTGAGGCTGTTTGGCTGGGGAATTTGAAAGATTCAAAGAAAGTATGTGGGAAGTTAAAGTGGACAACTGAACCTGTAAAAGTACTTGGGGTATATGTTAGGTACAATAAACAGAAATGCGATGAGTTAAATTGGCAGCCAAAGCTCGAAAAATTAGAGAGCACTTTGAATACCTGGAAAATGAGAAACTTAACTCCACATGGTAAAGTTTTAATTACGAAGAGTCTTGGTTTATCTAATCTTTTATACTTAGCAGCAGTATTAGATGTTCCTCCAAAAGTTGTCAAAAAAGTTGACCAATTAGTTTTTGATTTCATAGATTGTTCCAAATATAAAATAAAAAAGGGCGTTTTATTGTCACCTATAGAAAAGGGAGGGTTAAATATTCCAAGCTTCTACGAGCTTACACTTGCTTAAAATTTACGTGGTTTAGAAAATTTTTTGATGACAACAAAGCAGCATGGAAAATATTGTTTTCCTTCTTTTTACAACCAAATTGCAATGAGAGTATATTGAGATCATATATTGATCCAAATAATTTGCCTCATGAGATCACTAACATGTTGTCTGGGTTTTATACCGATTGTCTGAAAG
Source organism: Ptychodera flava (assembly GCF_041260155.1). NCBI lineage: Eukaryota > Metazoa > Hemichordata > Enteropneusta > Ptychoderidae > Ptychodera > Ptychodera flava. Next base: position 18,505,397 of record NC_091932.1, read on the forward strand.
TATGGTTTAACATGAGATCGAAATGCAAAAGAGATAACAAAAAGACATTGTTGTGGAATTCCTTATACAGACTTTTTGTACCAGTAGTAGATCACATATTGCACACTTTTATTTTTAGTAAGGGAAGTGAAGAAATCGACATTTCAAAACTTTCAACAAAAATTGTCTATAAATTGTTGTTAGAAGACTTCTTAACGAATACAAATGCAATTCAAATGTGGAACAGAGAGTGTAAATGTATATTTAATGAAAGAAATGTATGGCTATTAGCGAAAAAAGTCACACCAGAGACAAAGTTACATAGCTTTCACTGGAAATTTACCATACGACGAGTACCAACAAATCTCAGATTATTTCAATGGAAAAAAATTGAAGCTCCACTGTGCACGCATTGTCGTGATGTAGATACACTAAGACACAGATTTTGGGATTGTATTGTGGCCAGAAATATTTGGGAGATGACAGAAAATATAGTAAGTGATATTGTAGAAAGTAAGGTTACTCTAAAGTTTGAAACTGTTATAGGAGGAATAACTTTGAAAACAAAGAAAATTGAAAAAATTGTAAATCTTATTATTTTGGTGGCAAAATGGTCTATTTATAAGTATCATGTCAGTTATATTCACAGAAACTTTTCTTCAATAATGATGTTAAGAAATAAGCTGTATCTGAGAGCGCAAGCTCAAAAATTGATATTCTACTTAGTATTTTTCAAAGAATGTAATTTGTCATTATGAAATGTCAAGACTTATGAAAGACGAAATAAATATACATTTAAATAAAAAAAAAATAATAACACATGAGAGCGAGGGCAAGATCACGATTTATTGCCTGCCCAAGGGATGGTGGTCATGATCGAAATATTGATGATGCCCGAACGAGGGCATCATCAATATTTCGATCATGACCACCAGCCCGAGGGCAGGCAAAAAATCGTGATCTTGCCCTAGCTCTCATGTGTTATTATTTTTATTACACCGAACAAACTTCTTCGAGTACAGTTCGCCTTTCTGCATGAGCCCGGACCTCAGCGTAAAATGTTGTCAGTGCCAAGTCTCAGGTTGCCGCTGAAAGTTTGCCGATCTCATCGGTGGCGTACATGACAGCCCTGCGCCCACACAGAACTTGACGGGGCTCAGAGTATCGTTTGGGCCTGAAACGACGTTCTGGGCACCGTCTATTAGTTATGCATAGTTTACTTTACTACTTTAATCGGAGGCGCACTTGACACCTTTGATCGTCTCAGCAAACGATCGGCTGTTCCAGTTATACGGTAACCACCCGACTAAGACTTATCAAGTGCAGCGCCACTACTAGTGGCGACGCGTCGACGGCCACTTTCACCTAATTACATATCATGACATCATCAGCAGATTTCATCAGTCGCTAGATGCTCACGCTTGTCTGTATATAAAAGTGTGAAAGAGGCTCCCCACCTAACTATCCAAAATGTTTTTGTGTCGAGTTTGGTTTGGTTCGTTTCAAAAATGTGTTCCTACATTCTTATCCGATGTTTGTGTTAATAAAACATGTTTGTTTCGCCTCGGATATTTGTAGGGAAGTTTGGATTAGTGTGTACGGTAATGTTTTGTTTGTGTGGGGAAAGCTTATGGCGAGACGCAGCCGGACCTATGGTGTTACAAAGTTGATAGAGTTGACGCTTGCGTTTCGAAACCCGAGTGTGGTTTCTCATCAGTCGCAATGTAGATTTTTTCCTTAGTTTGTGTTTGTGAATATTTATTTTAATGTGTTTTAGTGATCTTGCTCATCGAATAGCGAGGCAAGAATATCAATGTTTGGGTCTCGTTGTGAGTCCATTTGGTGGTCTGGTTTGTTTGTGTTTTGTTTCTTTACTTCTGTGAATTTTGTTTTGACTAGTGTGTCTTTTAGGTTTTTGTTTCTCTTGTAGGCAATGATTGGTGATTCTGGAAATAGATTCCTAAGAGTTGAGTCCTTCTCCAATTCAGCCCAATGTTTTCAAAAGAATTGACTCAACCCCTTGACTACCAAGGCCAATGTATTCCTATATACCAGGCCCCTTATGTAAATATGATAAAATCTTGGGTGTGGTCATTGCATGAACACTTCTTAGAGTAAAAATTAAGTAAGTACCAATAAACCATATATTTTCTGAATCAGCATGAAATTTCCTACTTTTTCATACATAAGTTTTGTATTTCCAGGTCACGTGACTGATCAAATGACACATAATGTGACCAGAGTTGGCAAAGAAAATGAATATTTGAAGCATCAGGACGTGTTTTGAATCCATAAAATGACCCAAATTTGAATACAGTTGCAATTTCCGTGACGTTGTCTTTACATATATGTAATAATAACTACCCTTTACTTTATTTATAGATGTACCTATTTAAGATTTTTTCTCACAAAAGGCGGAGTAAATGAACCACAAACATCAGCATCTGATATGATTCTGTATTTGAAAATCAACACATTTTATATTTGTAAACACCTGCTTTATGTCTTCCTTGCAGAAACATGCATCTAAAATGGATATGATTTATTAAAAATAATTACAATATTTAAAAATACATTTTAGGGAACAACATATCACATGACCAAACACATGACCAGTCATGTGACCAATCATATTGATAATATGGCTGCTATAAAATTTCACTGGCTTATAGTAAAAAAATGTATTTTCTCTAGTTTCATTCACGAATATTGCTGTTAATAGAACATATTTACATATAAATCATTTGTTTTCAATAAATAAACATTTCATTTCATTAAAAAAAATCATAAACATCTTCGCGATCGTCCGCACTTCTGAAAACTGTAAACAATCAGCGCGACGCTTCTGTGATCAGCCTGACCTTTCAGGGTCGAGGTCATGGGTCACGACATTTGCTTCCGGATTTTGGCCATACTCGGACGTACGGGGGCGCAATCACATTCAGGCCAGATCGGAATACATCAATCTTAGTCGCGCTGCGTGCCGACGCTGAAATTACGGGATTTTTAGTGACAAAACGAAGCTAATACGCCTATTTAACTGTGCCGGATATATCCGGCATTCAAGGTATATGGTAATTCAATATGGCGCCGGATATATCCGGCGCCATAGGTAGTCAAGGGGGTAAAGATCTTTTGTTTTTATGTAGGGGCTGTAAGTTGTACTGAAGATGAGTTTGTTTGCTGTTTCCTTACGTGTAATTGTACGGTTGTCAGTGTGTACGAATACTGTGGTTTATTTTATCTGTTATATTCGTGATTTCGTTGTTTTTGTATTCTCTGTCGAGTAGTTTGTTTCTAAAGAAAGCGACCTTTTTAGTAAAGTCGTCATTGTTGTTACAAGTGCGGGCGTATCGAAGGATTTCACCTTTGATAAAGCCATTAAATGTTGCTGTCGGGTGACACGATTCTCAATGTAGAAATTGGAATGTGTCTGTTGGTTTAGTATGTGTTTTGATGTCGAGGATATTTCTTTGTGGTATCTTGCACCTTTGAAAACTACTACATCTAGGAATGTAATTTCTTGTGTTGAGTATTCGTATGAAAACTTAAACGTTGGATGCATTGTGTTGATTTTTTGAATGAAGTTAGTGAGTTCGGTTTGTGTTCCCAGAAAGATTGCAAAGACATCATCTCTGAATCTTTTCCAGAAATGAATGTTGTTGCTGTTGTTTACGATTATTCTCTTTTCAAGTTCATGAAGAGCAATGTCAGCAATTTCTGGAGACGCATTCGATCCCATGCTGCAACCGCGGGTTTGACGAAAGTATTGCTTGTTAAATTCAAAACTGTTGTGTTTTAGAATTAGTGAAAGCATTTCTATTAAAGCCCCAGTATTTGTAACTTTTAACCTTTTTTATGTTCGAAATTACATGTTATTCTCTTACATCCATCGTGAAATGTTGTTCAGTAAAGAAATAAGCCAAATTTGTGCTCCTGTACTGACATACAAACGCTAAATATTGCCCGATCGAGTTGGATTGCCGCGCGGGTTTGTTGACAACTTGTAGGCTGTGCACGTGACCGAGAACGCCGATACTGATGACATCATCGAGCCTGCAACATTCCTGGGGCCTTGCCATGCCACGCCACACTGCCTGGGTAATCGCCCATGGTCGCCGGCTGAATGACCTGCGAATGGTTTTATTTTGTTCTCTGTTCTAATACGTACACTGCTACTGTATTTCAGAGGATACAGAACTTTGGCAGAGGAGGCTGACATTCTATTCTGGTACAGTGTGCGTTATATACGGATTATTCAAACTGCAGTCAGCAGTGCACCGATGCGCACCTCGCAGTTGATCACTCAGAACTCCGGGTACCGATGTAAAATCAAGACGACACTATATACACTTGGCTCACTTCTGTAGGCAAATAGCTATCAAAATTGAGTAACTTGAAGTAATAAATTTCAGCTGATTGTTGCTTTAGCGGCAAGGTGATTGCGAAATCGAAGCAACATCGTTTTGCAATGTATGGTAGGCTGTCGAATGCAGCCGTCAGTATTTACGACCTGGGGGTCATTCAAAAATTGAAAGCTATAAGGGGGTGCTCAAGATGTTTTTTCTTTGTCTTACTCTGTCCTCAATGACATAATGATTAGTTGATAATATATATTTTACTCTGATACATATTAAATAAAAAGAAAGTAAATACTTTAACAGAACAAATAAATATCAACAAGATGAAGCAAGGCAAAAACTACAAGTGGCTGATACTACTAGCAATACTTATGAAAGAGAAGATAGTGACGATGAGAATGATATCGTTGTTCATGTACTCAATGGCACCAGCGACAGTAAAGATGAGGATCGACAGTGGTGATAATGATGATGTCACACAGTAGTTTTCTGCAGTCGTTACCAGAGATGGGAGGAGAGGCTGGTTCATGGAGAAATGTTCTCGACAGATATCACTATAAGTGCACAGCATCTAGGACAAAACTGAACTGTTGTGAATTCATCCTTTATATTATCATAGAAATGTATATTTTAATTGACTTGAGTTCAACAACCATTTGGACATTTAACCATACCATAATGACATGCTACCCATCCAAATCTAACAATACTATATGGTCAAAGACTGGTTATTAGGTGAGTTTTTATATCTACATATTGTTACTGGGCTCAGGTAAGCCAAAATTTCTGTTAGAGAGGGGGGTACTCAAAGTCATCATGGTTGGCCGGGGTGTGACTCAAAATTTCGGAGTTTCTAATGTAATTCCTCCGACCCCCAGGTCGTAAATAATGACGGCTCCCTAACCAGCTTTGAACGCCTAAGTCAGATCGATCGGGACCAGTATTATATACGCACGGCTGTATCTCAGCGAAAATTTAGAAAAAAAACAATGGAGCTACTGCTAAGAAATTTACAGACTCTTGGCTCTTGATGCATCAGTTTTTGAGCTTTTATACTGGTAAAAAGGCATTCTGAATACAGCGGTAAATTTCCTCCCCAACGCGAAAGGATAACACGCGGGTATTCTGCAATGGACGCTGTCAACTTTACCTTGCTGCAGGCCCCACACCAATCTCGGCCCGGCCCCGCTGCACTTGTACAGTCTACTACCTTGATGTAGTACAGCCTTACAGGACTAGTAGCCGGCCAAACACAAAAAAACCCGCAGTGTAAAATCGGGAGGTCAGAACCATTGATCATAAATTTTCAGAACCAGTGATGTTTAAAAGTTTTGTATTGATCACTTCATTTAGGTGTATGTGAATGACTTTCTCATCGAGCTGCATGTATAGATTATCCCGGGCATTGTCCATGCAAATTTGGGGCCTGCCTTAGCTCCCTGAGATGGTCTGTAGACTACAGCCAAAATCACAGTCCTAAGCAAATTGTACAGTTGTGAAAGTCAGATATATGTATCATGAATTTTATACAAAAATATGTAAACAACAGAATCAAACCAAGAGGTCAGTTTGCTGTCGGGCTGGGTACGCATGCCAGGGGACAACTTTGCAGTGAGGCCGGGATCTCTCGTGTTTGAACTTCTACCATGCCTGGAGCTCCATCGCATCGCAGCTAGCCGATATTTGTACTACTGTAGTCCTTGTGAGGATTAGATACCCGTTAGGTTCGATACTATTTGAAATACTTTTAAATTTAATAAGTGAGACTTTTGTACTGCATTCAAGATAAAATTTTTCCTTTCTGAGTTTCTGAGCGTTTTCAATTACGGCAACGATATGCGAAGTTGATAGGCTGTGTTGCCTGCAGCGTAGCCTGGCCGTACACAAAACCTCGTTTGAGTAGACGGAGCAGAATCAGTCCCGTCATTTATTTTCAACGAAATTTTCATTATACTCCATAATGGAAGAAACGACTAGTTCAATGATTACAATGGTGAAGTGTTGAATTTTTATTCATATATGTTTTTCTCTCTCAATTCATTCAGCAAACTTGATCTCCGTACCGTCGGTCACAACGTGCAATGCCTTGCATGAAGCTTACAATCACCTCTAGTTTAGCTGTTCAAGACGTTTGTTTGCACGGCTCATTATAGTCGGAACAATCTGTAAACACTTAATAATACATATTTATATCTTTCCGGTATTTCACCCAACTTTCGCGCGTTTTGAGCTGAGTCTCCAGTTTCGATGGACAGACCTTTTCGAAGAGTGTATAGTTTCTATGGACGCCACAGTAAAACTTGCGTAGATGTGGTTGAGCATGCGCGGTGGTGTGATTACGTTTCGTTTCGTGTGTCAACAAAGCTGACTTCTGGTCCGGACAAGAAGTCATTTTTCACTCCTTTTACTGTTAATCGTGAGGCGGGCTGGGCATGCAAACCGTGCGATTCAGTATTAATTATGGTCTACTTTCACATACTGAGGATGTCATTTTAATCAAAAATATGAAAAAATTGTTAAAAGTTACAAATACTGGGGCTTTAAGTCTTCCGTTGGTGGTTTTTGATACCGTAATTGTTTGAAGCGAGGTTTGTGCGTTTAATGTTTCACTGACTAGCCGAATCGCTTCGTCGTGAATTGTGTTTGTGTACATAGATACTACGTCGAGTGTTACAAGAAATGCATGTTGGGGGACATTTGTTTTTTCAATTTCTTGTATGAAGTTTGTGGTGTCTTTTAAATACGTTGGTTGTTGCTGGACCAATGGTTTTATGAAGTAATCCAAGAATTCTTAGATTCTGTTAGTGGGACTAGAGCAGCCGCTAATTATTGGTCTCCCTGCAAACGTTGAGTTTTCGGGCGGCAGTTTGTGAATTTTAGGTAGTGAGTACCACTGCGGGGTACGGATTTTTATGTTTTTTTTGATCGAGATACTTATAGGTATCATGGTCGATGTGTTTTTTCTCGTACATTTTGTTTAATAGTTCGTGTACTTTGTTTACTGTTTGTTCTGTGTCGTCATTGTCTAGTTGTGTATAATACTGGGTGTTGCGTAATTGTCTTTCGCATTCGTCTACGTAATCTTTTGCGTTTACGATGACGATGCCTCGACCCTTGTCGAAGGGTTTTATTGTAATTAGCCTATTGTTTGCAAGCTTGTTCTGTTTCATTGTTTGAAAGGGTATCTCTAGAAGTGCGAGTTTTGTCGCTTCTAGATAGCTTTCGAGTTTTGTTTTTCTGTTGTAATACTGATCACTTGTGTATAGCTGAGACTATACTACTGTTAAAAAGAAGTTTAACACCTCACCAGCACGAGGGGTCATAAAAAATTATCGGAAAAGCCCTTTAGACCAACCAGGTACAAGTTTCCCGAAAGGTGTCAAGTACATAGGACTAACCAAACATTTAATGAAAAACAGCAGGACAATGAAATTGGTTGATAAGCCATAATTCCAAATTGGTCAATTTTTGTGTGGGCGCGGGGCTGGAATGATCCAAAATTGTTGCTTGCATAGTCGCTAAACACAGAAATTGCATTCCGTGTTGCTATTTTCGTTCGTTTGATGTTTACTTGCATCAAAATATCGTCTAACTGTGCCGATGACAGCTCTGCATGACGTTTCGCAGCCATAGCTGCCGACTGCAAGTAGGCCTACAAAGCGAACGACAATTTGTTACGCGCAGAAAGGTTGTGCAGTAAGTAAGCTGACGTCATCCATGTAATATCAAATGCAGAGGGCATCATCAAGTTCGCAGAGGGCATCATCACGTTCGCAGAGGCATCATTATACACATATTGACTGGCCATGAGGGCAACAGCATACGTCTGTACCCGAGGGACTGTGAGTCACCCGCAAAAACAGTCTGTTTTTGGGGGTGACTCACAGGCCCGAGGGGTTAAAGACGTATGCTGTTGCCCTAATGGCCAGTCAATATGTTGTTTGTAACACACCTCATCCGTAGTCATACATAAAGGTATGGAAATCGATCCCAGGGCCTAGGAGTGGCACATGTAAAACAGTGTGTATCTTTGCGTCAGAGGCGGAATAAATCTATTTATCCAGGAAATCTTAATCCCGACTGCTATGTTTGTACGCACATAGAGCCAGTCGACGTTAGGGACACAAAAAACAACACGAGGAACAAACAGGCAGTGGTTTTGAACAAAATCAATGTACCCGGTACTGCACCGATGTCTGTAACTCAGTACATGAAAATATTCGTAGCTTGACGCACTTTGAACATAGCTCGTAACAATGGACAGTGGAAAGCCCATAGAACTACGTGTACAACTATAACAGCCACTCATGTAGTTGGCGCTCAGTGAAGATTTTTCCGATCAACAACTTTGACGGATGATGGACTGACCTTTTCTACCGCAATTGTTATCTCCCTCGATTCAGCACAAAATTTTCGTATGGACTGTTGATGCGGTGTTTACAGTGGTTACGTGGTGGTAAATCCTAGTCGTATTTACGACTGCTGCGTAAACAGTCACTGAATAAATTTTGCACGCATTTACGAGCACTGGATATTACAGTTTTACTACGTTTTTAATCGAAAACCGTCCGTATACGCGTATGACGGTTGTGACAAAAACAACACAAAGAATCTGGCGTACATTGTTACTGCATTACTTTGACCAAAAAATCACCTAAATGCCGAACGGTGATCATACAGAACTCTGCTGCAGGTTTCTGGACTAAACGACCCCAAACCGACCGGGTCCCAGTCAACTGTGCCGGGCTCGACGTCTACTCTATCAGCGTCAACTCAAACTTTCACTCCAGAAAACTTTACCCCACAAACTGGGAATATACTAAATTTACCTTGAAAATATTTCAAACTGTGTATCGTATTGAAAAAATCTTACCTCGGCCACGGAGCAAGGTAAAAAAACCAACAAACCCCAACAGAAACAGTGGAATGATCATTAGTGTGCAAGGTCGCTGTATTATATGCCAGGGTGAAAAATTGCAGCTTTGTACAAACGGCGGGGCAGAATTAGACAAGATTACGACCAATGTGTTACCGCCAATGGTACATAACGTACTGTTGATAGCAGGTAGTTCGGTGTCCAGTGAGAACACGATTCCGAATATATCACGGCTGTTGATTTGAGCTGCCTCCGATCGAAAATTTTCAACACAAAGACATGATATCAATAATTTTGCGAGATTGTAAGTACCCGCTGTCTTCTCGCCAAATAGCTGCGATCAAGATCATTATGGTAGAAGCAATTGACCGCCGAACACATGCTTGCTGTTCTTATACACAACGAGTAAAAACTTATTATTCCTGCTGAGAAATACGACAGCAAATATTGCAATGTGAATTTCTTACTATCTTCCTCGCAATGGTTTTGCATCTGTGTTTATTTTATCACGGTCACTGGACCATTTCTGACGATTTTTACTAACAAAGAATCAGTTCACACTCATCGTGGGAACACATTGCAAAGACGTTCACAAAATTTTCATCACATGAAAGATTACCGTAATCCCCGTTTCAAAGACGTAGGAAATGTATAATGATTTGTTTATCTTGAAAAATCCCGAACTGAAGCCTCTAAATACAAAATGATTTTTCTTCTGAACAACTTCCCGACAACTTTACAATCACACTCTGGTCATCACATGGCGGTTGTAACCGTACATGTGCTGCTGCCAATGGAGAATCAAAAGACTTCAAATCAACAGTCAAAACGTACGGAAAAATATCAATATCCAAGCAATGTAAAACAGAGTAATTTTGATAAGGTCAATTTATTGTATATTATAAAAAATCTCCAGACCACTCGTAACAGCGTAAGATTATGATCTCACTCATTCGAATACTACACTCGCACGGGTATAGGTAAAAATATGGGAACTCAGATCGTTATATACTGTTTCCGTCAAGCGAGTCCGCTTATCTAAAGACGGCAAAAATGTAAAAAAGACGGTAAAATGACCATAATTATTATTGCTTGTCTCTGTAAATTTTGCCGACTATTCGTTAGTAGTTGTCGAATTTCTTGAGTTTGTCGGAAAACTATTTCAGTGAATGACGTAAGTTTCAAGACACCCGAGTGCGAACGCAATATCGATATTGGGATAGCAAAATCAGTCACAGACAATCGAGGAAGAACATAAGAGTCTATTAATCTGCGATTTAATTCATCCTAGGTTACCATGAAAGTAAAAAAGGTAATGTTGTGCCCTGGTTGGGAAAGAAAAGTTGATTAAGTTTTCAAAAAAAACCGTCAGCTAATACTCGAACAATTTAGTAAAAAACTAGCTCAGAAAAACGTATAGAGAACAACGACATCACCGATCACGGCGATCTTCAGACCTTTTATCATGTTTCAGTCTGAACGGTCAACATTTGATGCTGTAATCTATGTCAAGTGTCTCTTTTTGGTCAAATCCGACAGAGATGAATCAATCACGATTTAGTTTCATCGCCCCGACCCGACAGGAAATAATGTAGCTCATGGGCACCTGTATAATCGTGGCATGAACGTATCCAATGCCCGTCCACTGCATGAGCCATTGACCGTGCATCGCGAGCAAAGCAAACAACGGTTTTGGACGTCACGAGAGCATTTTTTTCGCAGTCTGTGAACGGTTGAGTGGTTTGGGTAGGCTGCATACATGTAGATCGGAATCGAGTTGATTTCGGCCGAAAACAGTTAGAAAGTAGTTTTTCGTGCTCCGTCCAAATTGGATCCGCATGTTGCCGGTTTTGTCCATGGTAATCAGCAGAGCTGTGATGGGAGGCCGTATAGGCCTAACGCCGGGAATACACGTCATCGTACGTACGCAGGCCTAGGCCACAACATACTTCCAAAAGCTATCTATCGTAAAATATCGTACTGCAGGTCAACACACACATCACCCATTCATAGGCCTACAGGTACACATATCAACGAACAAAAAGGGAGAGGCAATCTTCTTGAAACCATGAAGTAGTCCGTTTGTGTCTGAATTCATTGAGGCACGTGTTCAGTAACCGTTGGTCAAGTTTTTTCGTTCAGTAGTAAGAATCGTTTATTCATTGTTGACATCGTAATCGATCCGATGTACACAACAAATGTTTGATCGTTTGCACCTTTGCGCGTCCCCTCGTGATTGGCAGCTGTTTGAATGCTTTCATCTATTGTTTGTTGGACGCTTCGAACACAGCATCGAAGCAGTTTTGGCATAAAAAATCAACTTAAAATGGAAAAAATGAGAGAATTTCGCCAACAGGGTGATGCCACAAGTATTCACAAAACGTAATATGTTGGAACAGTGCTTTAATTTACACCATGGTTGTTGAAAGATCCAGATTTTCGGGAGCATTCGTTGACGTTGTTACCATGTGCCACTCATGTTGGATTATGAATCCCCAGGGAGATAGGGGTATTTATAGGCTCCCCCTGCCTATAAGAACGTACCATACACAAAAGTTGTCGCATGTAAGCTATATGATGTAATATGTGGAGTGGTTCAGCAAGAAAAAGTTTTTGCCGACAGAAAAAGCAAAATAGTTTACTTAAGAAAGTTCACGTTAGGCTACTCTTGGTCTTCTCCAGTAACAATAACCTACTGTCAATGTAGCTGGTGCACCATAGGTACGATGCTGTGTTGACGTCTGTGCACATGTTCCGTTAGCTACTTTACCCTCCACCTCAATGGAGGGAAACATAGTGGACCAACAAAAATCACCGTACACAGACTTAGGTGGCTGCAAATTTTGTCAAGACAAAAGACTACATATAAATAAAGAGAGGATTCGGTGGCTACTCTCGCGTCTGCATACACGGTAGTCCGTTCTTTGCGGTTGGGCTAAAACATGGCTATGGCAAAGTCATAGCCGATCACTCATGACTCATACTGGCAGTAGGGGTAATAGTTCACCATCGTGCATCGGTTGATACCATGACAGAAAATTGTTTTAAGTAAATACTAGTAGTATACCTGTTTGTTACGGATCATTTGATCATTACAATGTCAAGAAATTGTGACTGAAATGCCAGGGTGTGCATTGAGCATGGCGCTATTGTTCGATATTCTTGTCAACGGCCACTGGTATATGATAATGTGACGTTGGTTTTGTGTGAGGCCTAGCAGCTAGGCGATGTTGCCGTGAGTGTGTGGGGGTTCGAATCCCGTTTGGGTTATAGTAAATATTTATATTTTTTTATCATACTTAAACCATTTTTAGCTCCTCACTATCGTATTAGTACCTTCAGTGTTATTTGAATATACGGTGATTTTTTGTACTTTTGACTTTTCCTCAATCGTGTTTTACATGAAAGCATATGGACTCAGGACCTCTAATTAACTTTTGCAAACGAAGACAGTTAAAGGGATAGTAGCTGTAACTTTTGAGAATATTTTCAACCTTTTTGTGCACGTTTATTGTTTGTCGTGAACTATTCACATGAATAAGCATAGTGAATCATGAAGAATCACCTACTAATTGACCTCAGTATGTAACGTGTATCAATTTCTCGTAATAAAGAATGCTGACGAAGTGAATTTCTTGACGGAGAGAAATTCAACGATGTTGACACACGGAATGCAACGTAATCGACTTTGTACGCATGTGCAAGAGAAGTACCGCACAGTTCAACTCTGGCTCAACATGGCGTCCACACTACAGCGCGCAGCGCATGCGACCAGTACAATGAACCGAACAATGTATCTGTTATTCACATTGACAGCTGGAAATATAACTGACAGTTTGGCAATATCCGATCCTTATCATGTCTAAACAAGGAAGCATATTCACATGTCCACCACTGTGTGGCTATGCGATGTGTTTACAGTAGCCTTCACTGTAATGACCATATTGACATTATGAAAATCACTGAAAATTTACAAACGTGAGAGACCAAATCGAGTTTGGGGTAACTAGGTAAAATTTGGTCACTTATGTAGATAAATTCTTCGCATGACTTATGGTTGCAGTAGCCTTCACTGTAATGACCATATTGAACATTATGAAAATCACTGAAAATTTACAAACGTGAGAGACCAAATCGAGTTTGGGTAACTAGGTAAAATTTGGTCACTTATGTAGATAAATTCTTCGCATGACTTATGGTTTGCAGTTATGCTGTCTTTTTTCATTTGCGAAAAATCTTATTTCTTTAACCATGCATGTACACTTGTGTTGTATGTTGTCATATTCAGTGGTGATGCTCGCGACGGAAGTAAATTTTTATAAGAATGGTGCCCCCCTAAAAACAAACAAACAATAAACATGCATTTAAAAATAGACTGAAATAGGCAATACTGACGATGGAAATGTCTAAAGTACGAAAGCGCCTTTCAGGGTGATTAGCCCAAATCCAAACACTCTTTCAGGAAAATAAGCAGATGAAACAGCCCGTACACATCGCAGACGGCTTTACGTTGAACGATCATTGATGGTGTGACCCGGGCCCCGCGTCCGAGCTCGCGAACTGTCACTGCTCACTGTACTTACTGGTCGCTGTAGAAGAAACAACGTGGCACGTTTAAATTTATTGGTTTGATATTTAGGAAACGTAACTAGAGTTAGCAAATGTAATGACTCAACTACAAGTACCACCAAAATTTTGCTCAAAAATACTGCTGAAATCACCATCACTGATCACTGATGTGTTCAAAACGTCACGTCAAAACAAAGGCCCAGCCGCGAGCGCGTCTTACCGAAAGATATTTCCAGCTGCCACGGTCGCTCAACTTGTCAAGTGAAAACATCAACCCGCCAAACTCAAAAGATTGTGGCGCGAAATAGCGAAGTTCACCGCCAAAGCAATTCTGTTAAATCACGCCCCCAATTTGACCTCAAAATTTCAAGATAAACCCATTTCTCAGACGTTGCTCAGACATTGTGGTCCTGTCGACTTGCGCTGCCGGCGGCCATTCTGTCGTTCATCTTTCGAAAATTGTAAAATTGTGAGACGATGAACAGCTAGGATTTACCCGAACAGAATATCGACACGCCGCGGGAGAAATAACTAGAAGCATGGCCCAAAAACAATGACTAGGACTTTGTGAAATATGCAAGAACTAGAAGTCAAAGAACCGGATTTTGTTTGGGTGTTGTTCAGAAAAAATCACATATTCATCACAATGAGCATATTCTCATCGGTGAATTTTTCGTAGGCTACTGGCGTTAGTTTTTTAAAAGTCCATTCCCCAACTGACCATCGGATTCTCACACCTCGTGCGACGGCACTGGTTGGACATCTTCTGCACTATCGCCATATTTGTCATCGCCACACATACAATTCGTCTTTTTTCTTGGAGAGATATCTAATGCTTCACACGATACAAAGCGTTGCCATACATTTCGTAACCCATGATCGCTTACTCACTGCTGCTATAGCTGCACAGACTAAATAAAAACGCGTTCGATCGCAACGAAAATCTGACCTGGGCTGCAAAATTTTACACGAGGAACTTTTGCAAATCAGTTATTTTTCGAAAATACACCGACTTGAACAAGTCTCTGGTTTACCTTCGTCCTGTGACACCCTAATGGCTCAAACGGAGATTTAGGAGTGGGAAGGCAATCTTCCCGAGTTACAGGATTTGATTGTCGTGCATGGAAATCTTACTGCGTGGTGGGGATAAAGTTACTGGCGATTTTCTCGTCACTCAGAGAGGTGGCGAAAAGTTTCGTTTCAGCTAGCTGTGGGTCCATAGCTGTGGTGTTTTCGGACGGGATTTCTGACTTTTACGTGCTGGTTTAGACTTTTACGTTTTTAACCCCGCCACCACAGCGGGGTTAATAACGTAAAAGCCAAAACGTTAACCAGCGTGTAAAAGTAAGAAATCCCGTCCGAAAACACCACAGCTAGTGAGTTAGCTTGTGCCGGGTGAAACTCCCCTGTATAACGTTCACCGCATTCAACGCGTTCACATATCATACTCACACGTTTCACAGGGAAACAGAACTCAAATCATCGCATTCCAAGCGTTCACCCAACTCACACGTTAATTCACAAATCACGCACTTGAACCAAGTCTAGTAAACCAGTAAATAAATCCAGAGAATCAGACGTGCTGGCGTCAGGATCTTTGTTTTTACATTTTGAATGCATTAGTGATTTCAGCAGTAATTCCTGCGGATCAAGTAGGTCAACGTCAAACGTACCTACACAACTGGTGTCCGTGGGCCCGAGTGTAAGCCGTTCCCGATCCCATTAACTTGAAGTACAGCATGGCAACTATGGGGTGAGAACACCGCCAAAATTATCTTGAAAACTTTATTTAAACTTATCTCATTATTATTATTCCATTGTTTGGTGATTTAATGATAATTATATCAGTATTTGGCCATTATTTTGCAATTATTTGATCATTATATGGATATTATTTGGACATGATTATGAACTTATTTGGTAATTCGGTTGTTTTGACATTATTCAGCATTGATGTCTTGATTTGGAACTTATTTCATCATTATTATGCCATTATTTGGTGATTTGGTCATTTTTATGTCATTATTTGGTCTTTATTATGCGATATTTGGTCATGATTATGACATTGTCTTGATATTATCTTGATATTGTCTTGACATTATTATGTTAATTCGGTTCTTTTGCCATTATTCGGCATTGATGTCTTGATTTAGAACTTATCTTATCATTATTATTCCATTATTTGGTGATTTGGTCATTTTTATGTCATTATTTGGTCTTTCTTATGCGATTATTTGGTCATGATTACGACATTGTCTTGACATTCTCTTGATATTGTCTTGACATTATTATGTTAATTTGGTTCTTTTGCCATTATTCGGCATTGATGTCTTGATTAGAACTTATGTTATCATTATTATTCCATTATTTGGTGATTTGGTCATTTTTATGTCATTATTTGGTCTTTCTTATGCGATTATTTGGTCATGATTACGACATTGTCTTGACATTGTCTTGGCTTTCAATTATCTGACCTCCTTTATTATCTGAACTCATTATTTGACCTGCATTTGAACCCTACCCAGAAATCATTTCACATTCACAATGGCGCAGATGATACGGTCTGTTCCCTCGCATAGAGATAGAAAAACGGGCTTTGCGTAAGTTTTAAAGCGCAGCTCAGCACATCGCGTATCTAGAATAGTTGGGCGTGCTCGAAAACTGAGATCGACCACAATTTTGGATTAAAAATCGATTATTTTCGGCGGCGGAACTGGGCTGTGTTGGGTAGCCTTTGGTGGCCTGTAGTATTAGCTATTACACCTAGCCGAGCGTACAGCCTACAGGTCTGTGTACCGTGTGTTCTCGGCGTTATATGGTACAGGCCCACGGCACGTTTCGTAGATCGTCGTCGGATGGGAAGTGACTAAGACCGAGGTTCGGTCTTCGGCCTCACAGTGTCAGTCACTTCCCATCCGACGACGATCTACGAAACGTTCCGTGGGCCTGCTATGTTATATGGTGGAGGCCGTATAACACCGGAAACACGTACGCATGGCTAGGTTACACCTAGCCCTGCGTACGATGCTGTGTGTTCCGCTACAGCTAACCGCCCCGCTCACCACAGGGGCGGTTAGCTGTAGCGGAACACACAGCATCGTACGCAGGGCTAGGTGTAACCCAGCCTGCCACACAGAGATCAGTAAAGGTATCGATACCGTGGACGAAAACGACAATCGCCGCGCTGTCTTAAAAAAATCGCAACACATAGAAGACTTGGGGACTAACAGTTACCATGGATTTTGAATTCTGGCATATGAGAACAATCAAATATTAGAGAAAAAAGATGGTGTCACCATACTTGATGTTATGCAAGTGTACGATGAAAAGTCAGGTTTTTCTAAAATCACTTAAAATCAATATATAAAACCATTCATTCAAGTTCATGCAGTAAATTAAATTTTCACATCTCATTGTACCAATAACACAAAGTTAAACTCTGAACAGTAAGACTCTAATTTAAATGGAAAAATGTGTGACTAAATGGAAACTTTTATTTGTTATTAAATTTGCCATTATTAGACCCAAAATTTCTCAGATTAAAACATTAATTTCATGGAATATTTTAACCTTCCAGTATTGTCAATTTTGTAAAACATTTTATAAGTGGCATCTAAGTTGTACATGTCTTGCTTGTACTTTTGAAAAAAAAATTTCGGTAGGTCACTGTGCTCATTTTTTCACAATTGGTTAAACGTAGCTAGGGATACACAATTTTCATACTCTCTCATGATTGTCATTTTGTGTGCTCTTCAGCTGGTGCCATTGGTCAGAGTTGGATAAACTCAAGTCGGCTTAGACTGAGAAATCCAAAAAGTTCACTGATGCATTTAAAAATGAATCAATTTTAGAACTTGCCCTAGGTATATGGCTCCACAACCTGCTGATAAGAGGTAGTGTTAAAGATTTGCGTGCAGAACGACACATTACATGTTTTTTTTACTCTGTGTGCATTCCTAATAAATATGCGGCTATATGGTAATTTTGAAAATTTTTGCGGGTATTGAGGGGGGAACTTGAAAATTTTTGAGGGTATTGAGGGGGGGGGGGATCTGAAAAAAAATAAGATTTCAATCGTGATTCCTCCAGCCCCCTCACCATTTTTTTTGAACGCAGCCTTAAATATGTTTGACCTTGACAAAGCGATTACATTGTCGTATTTATTTGCCAAATATAGACCACACTGCATTTGATTGTATTATTAGAATCAAAATCATCTCAACATACTCGTGCCATTATTGAAGCTTTCTTATCCAGATGAGTCCAGATGGGAATTATGAAAAAATGAGAAAGCAATACTTTTATCTTTTATCTTATTTTACGGCCAGTTAGAGTTGCACCTGTAAGCTACAGACTGAAAAGCCGGTACTAATAAGTATCAAGGAAATATTCGTTCAACGAAGATGTTTTATCGTTGGTATGCCACATAATATTTTTGGTTGGTCGGGAACTATTCTCGAGCATGGTTTTTTTTTATTGTAAACTCATAGGGGCACGGTCGCTAACCTAACGACTTTTTATTGCTTTGTTGGTATGAAACCGCAATGAATCAAAATACTTCTTTAAGGCAGAAAAGTCATAATGTGGTAAGCGGGGCGATAAGCTGTAGCGGAACACACAGCATCGTACGCAGGGCTAGGCTAGGTGTAATAGCTAATACTACAGGCCACCATCGGCTACCCAACACAGCCAAGTTCCGCCGCCGAAAATAATCGATTTTTTATCCAAAATTGTGGTCGATCTCAGTTTTCGAGCACGCCCAACTATTCTAGATACGTGATGTGCTGAGCTGCGCTTTAAAACTTACGCAAAGCCCGCTTTTCTATCCCTATGCGAGGGAACAGACCGTATCAACTGCGCCATTGTGAATGTGCAATGATTTCTGGGTAGGGTTCAAATGCAGGTCAAATAATGAGTTCAGATAATAAAGGAGGTCAATAATTGAAAGCCAAGACAATGTCAAGACAATGTCGTAATCATGACCAAATAATCGCATAAGAAAGACCAAATAATAACATAAAAATGACCAAATCACCAAATAATGGAATAATAATGATAAGATAAGTTCTAAATCAAGACATCAATGCGAATAATGGCAAAAGAACCGAATTAACATAATAATGTCAAGACAATATCAAGAGAATGTCAAGACAATGTCGTAATCATGACCAAATAATCGCATAAGAAAGACCAATAATGACATAAAAATGACCAAATCACCAAATAATGGAATAATAATGATAAGATAAGTTCTAAATCAAGACATCAATGCCGAATAATGGCAAAAGAACCGAATTAACATAATAATGTCAAGACAATATCAAGAGAATGTCAAGACAATGTCGTAATCATGACCAAATAATTGCATAAGAAAGACCAAATAATGACATAAAAATGACCAAATCACCAAATAATGGAATAATAATGATAAGATAAGTTCTAAATCAAGACATCAATGCCGAATAATGGCAAAAGAACCGAATTAACATAATAATGTCAAGACAATATCAAGAGAATGTCAAGACAATGTCGTAATCATGACCAATAATTGCATAAGAAAGACCAAATAATGACATAAAAATGACCAAATCACCAAATGATGGAATAATAATGATAAGATAAGTTCTAAATCAAGACATCAATGCCGAATAATGGCAAAAGAACCGAATTAACATAATAATGTCAAGACAATATCAAGAGAATGTCAAGACAATGTCGTAATCATGACCAAATAATTGCATAAGAAAGACCAAATAATGACATAAAAATGACCAAATCACCAAATAATGGAATAATAATGATAAGATAAGTTCTAAATCAAGACATCAATGCCGAATAATGGCAAAAGAACCAAATTAACATAATAATGTCAAGACAATATCAAGATAATATCAAGACAATGTCGTAATCATGACCAAATAATCGCATAAGAAAGACCAAATAATGACATAAAAATGACCAAATCACCAAATAATGGAATAATAATGATAAGATAAGTTCTAAATCAAGACATCAATGCCGAATAATGGCAAAAGAACCGAATTAACATAATAATGTCAAGACAATATCAAGATAATATCAAGACAATGTCGTAATCATGACCAAATAATCGCATAAGAAAGACCAAATAATGACATAAAAATGACCAAATCACCAAATAATGGCATAATAATGATGAAATAAGTTCCAAAAGACATCAATGCTGAATAATGTCAAAACAACCGAATTACCAAATAAGTTCATAATCATGTCAAAATAATATCCATATAATGATCAAATAATTGCAAAATAATGGCCAAATACTGATATAATTATCATTAAATCACCAAACAATGGAATAATAATAATGAGATAAGTTTAAATAAAGTTTTCAAGATAATTTTGGCGGTGTTCTCACCCCATACGCAACGTCACCTTTACATTAAAACTAGTTGACTTGTTCGCCGATAAAGGACAAAGCAAACTGACCGAAATATGAATGCATTAGTTTTAAACTTTTGTAATGAATAGTTGGTGGGAAAATGCTCGACGTTTCGGGCTTTTTGACGCGGTGACAGTCGTTTCGGGCCCTGGCGCTGGCTCGGGCGAAGCATCGACTACCGATGCCGGGTCCAGCTAATGCACCGGGCCTAAATTACCACAGTTTTACTCTGACCTAATGCATCACCACTTGAAACGTAAAAGCACTCTCATACTCAAGCAACAGAAAAAAAGAGTTTGAACAAATAGCACTCCAGATTCAAACGAACAGTGGACGTACATCACAATCAAAACAGATACACATGTGCGTAAGTTGGATATAAATATGACTCTCTCCGTCTCCGTTGTTACAGTGATCACGTTTAAAATCCCGCTCTCGCGTGGCTAGTGATATCATCACTCTTTGTGCTCCATACCACGTGATCGCCTAACATTTTGTAAACACAAGCGCCGCGAACTTCGGTTTTATTACCGTTCGTTATTCACAATCGGGTTTTAGTTTCGACTTATTTCCTTGTCAATCGACAATTAGGAAGGGATAGATATAATCTAGCTGGGTTTTTATCATGTGGTCGGGCGGAAAAATGGTCAAAAGTTACCGCTACTATCCCTTTAAGCTTAAAAATAGTGTCAACCTCTTCAGTTGAAGAGAACAAGTAAAAGTCTTAACGTATTTACCATTGGTTTATATTGTTTTAGTGAAGAAATCATATCAGCTCACGTGTATTAATGGCTTTGAATTTTGCTAAATCACCACTGAGGGCGCTATTTCACCTCTTGCTCAAACGTTCTGAGAACTTGCATACATAGAATTTTAACCAGTGTAAAAGCTTAGCCTGATCATTCTCCTGCAAATGGGATTTGGGCCACAGAATATTCTGAAAGAGGAAAATTAAAATTTAGCTAAACACTACCATAGTTGCATATCATTTCAGTTTACTTCTCAAATGCAAGAATTTTTCAGAGGTTCGACAATTGATCCTCCATCATACACACCTACACTTTCATGATGACATAAAAAAAATTTTCTTAGGTTCAACAAATGATACTGCATTATACACACCTAGTCTTTGATGATGATATAACCACGTTTCCTAAAGTAATGTGTTTTTTCTCTATAGAAATTTTCTTCAAATGCAGTATAACACAAAAATGCAGTATCAAAACTATCTTTGCTATTGTAAAGAATCATTTCAATTCAAATTTATTTCTTCGCACAGGTTAAGAATAATTTTGTTATGAGGAAAATATTGTTTTAAGACATGTTTGCAAATATAATTATCAAAGCAAAAAAATCTTAACACTGCTAATGCCATTTCTTTGCATGTCCAAATGCAAAAGCAGCCATCAGTTTTACATTTTATAATTGTTTATTTTCACGTCGTAGCAGAAGACTAAAACCATATATGAACTGAATGTGCTCACGTGTTTTAAAACAGTTCATTAATAAAAATATTCTTCAAAGAGCAATCAAATATTTGTTATAAATCAGAGGGAAACTCCATAAGTTATATGTACGTACTGGGCTACACATATACTATGTCGTCGATAAAACCTTCAATATAATGTTGTTTTGAAATGCTCATAAACATTATTGACTTTGTGATCATTATCTCCTAACGTTGTATGCAAATATTACGATCTTTTTCATTGAGTAAACCATGAATATCATCCAGGAGAATGTTTAGGAAAGCATACGCAGAAGGAAATATTGATTCACTCTGAGGCAGCAGAACAACCTACTCAGGAAGGACTTATTCGGTATAGAGATGGATAACTGGTTGCATATTCAAGAAATTATATAATCTCTCGAGATCAAGGACCACACAGATAATGAGTAAATATATTACATACATTTAGGTCAATAATAGCATACAGGGAAAAGTACTTTGTGTGGATAATTATTATATCAGAAACCTTATCACAAATAATCAGTAATGCCCAAACGGCGACCTTGAATGATGTTCAATGATAGAAGGACATATTAGACCTCGAGTAATCATTTGAGTTTACTTACCTACTGTCAAGTAAAGTTTGCCTTTTTCTCTGTTATTCAAAAGATTAGTATTCCGCCAGCTCAGCAAAGGAGGAATAATGACGTGGCGATTACTGCAGACCTCGACTGCATCCAAGTGTAATATCACGTTGACAGCCGAAGATTAAAACTGTATAACATGTGAGATGGGTGTTTAGGCGTTATTGGCTGCAGTATTGCCTATTGCAAACAAAATTTTCTTAACAAACCCGCCCTCGCGGAAACGTCAATTATCGGGTACAATGTAGGCAGGCCAGGATTGGTTCTTAATGTGGCTGTCTGATAATGCCAGACTGCCAATTAACGCCATTTTTCATCGCCAGATCGACCAATCGGGCGTGTATGTTTTTCTGTATACAATACTCAGTTGATGCAATGCGTTGCGTGCAGGCATTTATTCGGGAACTACAAGAAAGACTTATTGGTTGCTACAGTAATATTTTACAAAGAGGACATTCATAGGTCAGAAACTTACGTTATTATATGACACGATATTCTGACAGGCTATATTTGTGCAAATGTATGCCACTAGCAGACACCAATAGGTTCTCATAGCGTAATGATTGATAAAATGAGATATGGAATCTCTGACCGGGCAAAATTTTGAAAGTAACTTTTGAAATACGTTCACGCACCTGGACGAGGATTTATCATAATTTGCCTAGCAGCAAGTAACATTGATTCAGCTTAATACAAGGAAATATGTCATGTAGCTTCTTTTGTTTATAAATACCATGGTAACCCGAGGAAAATATTCAATGTAAGCGATCATTCTTTAGCTATTTATCGTTCATGTCAGTGCTGTTCATAAAACAAAAGCTGGAATTTTATCGTTATGTGTGTGTGTTTGTGTACAATGTCCTAGTGTAGCATATTTTTCAAAACATTGCAACCATGGCAACCTTTACGCTGACGAGTCAAATATGTCATCAGGCACGAATAATGTGTTAAACACAGACATGAATTTCGTTTTCTTTCTTTGTGCAGTGTATAATAATCTATTTTGCACAATACTCCCCTGCGTTGGTCTCGCCAACTTTTGTACTCATGAGGATGGTAGACGCGTACGTTCACAGCTAAAAGCTTATGGGTGTACAAAACAGTCTGACCATGAAAAATAACTATTTCTGGTATCGTGGATGTTCCAAATTTAGTTTTGGTACTATCTACTTGATTGAGTAATTCCTAAAGGAGTAATAAGGAAGGCAAATCATTTAGAAAACAGCAGTGCGGAACATAAGGCCGTACGACAATCAGAAAAAAGAAAGGTCAACAGGGGACGGTGGGCGAGTCTACAGGCGAGTTGTCAAGAGCGTTCCAATGGTAGTAATTGAGAAAAACCACAACAAGCAACCTTCAGAGCGCGATTGCGTCATAATTTATATAATTCATTATGTGTAGACTTTTCTCTAGACGCAGCTTTCAGTCGATACACCATTTTACATTTTATATCAAAATGTCTCTGATGTGTTTTCGTTTAATCGTGTACATAATGACTATGATAGTTGATACAAGTTTAGTTTATTGTAACCTTTATCATCGGTGCATTGGGTTTCAACGGCAGACGTTACGGTCAACAGAGGGTCAATGTAACTCTGAGGGCGCACTAATCAGTGCGGAGTAATTAAATGCTGTGACAGCCCAGAGTTTAGTCATGAATTATCATCATCACCATCGTCATCATTATCACCATCTTCGGCATAACTTTCGTCTTCGTTGCCGTCGTCCTCTATACAAATGGAATCACCAACACTGAATCCCATCATCCTACAACCATCATCCTCATTGTCATTATCAGTTTCATCATTACTTCGAAAGCAAACTGGCACTAATAACCCGAAAAAGACCCAAACACATCATTTTCATCATATGTTCCTTGTTTATTTCAATGAAAACTGAACAAGGCTGTAATCATCAACATCATTAACACCATCTCCATCATATCATCATCATCATCGCCGCCGTCGTCGTTGTCGCCGCCGTTATCAGTGGCATAATTGTATGAAGTATCACCATATTGATTATGAACTGCCAGATCCCGTTCGCCTTGATCAATGAATGTGAGAGTAAGTTGAATTTACAATCTAAAATTTCTCTGTAGAATTATCATATATTGCTGTCACTGTGATTCAAGCTGTTCATTTTACAAATATATGAACATCATTGTACCTTTTCTAAATTATAATTTTTTAGAAAGCTATTCATTTTTTCGATTCTCTTTGCGGTCAATTTGTTATGCCACCATATAAGAGAAATAAAACATTATTGCTTTGTATTTTATGGTCAGTCCATCGCATTACGCAATATTGAAAGGTAAAACTAACATGTCAATGTTTATATGAGCAACAACACCGCACTCCGATAGGACATAATTTCAAAAGCAAAAAAGCAGTAGTGAACTTTAAATGGCCAGGTGTTAGACTTGTAGCAAAGAGGGTGTTCTATGTTTGGATGTCTTTGCACTTAATGTTTGTCGACAATTGGCGATCAGAGGTAACGTCTACGAACAAGCTGCAGACTTACAAATTTCCGTTTTCAAAGACATGTAACATCTAATTATGAGTAAGAAACCTAACCATATAAAAACAAAGTGTCGAAACCATATCAACTACCGACGAACGTTGTGGAAGGCAGGCGTTTTTGCTTGCCAACGAGCTTTGATTTGTTTGCGTAGGTAGTGCATAGGCCGTTTCTCCTGGAAGTTCAACAGTCTAACTAAACACTCCGAAGTCTTAGAAGAGTATAAATTCCTCTGCTGTAAATGATGACGTATTTTTGCTATCAAACAATTGGCAATCAAACGTCGCTCAGCACAAAGTGCTTAAAAATTTGGGTTAATAATCATGTGCAAACAGATGGTCGCAGTTCGAAGAATAACATTTTTTTTGCATATTCGACTATATTATAAGTAGCTAGGTTGCAATTACATGGCAGCGTCAAAGCGTGAAGGTTGGAAAAAAAGAGCCCGGACTTTTTTCAGAAACTCAATCACATCAAATAGATCACATTTGCTTCTACAAGGTGAGGAAGTACACCAACCAAATGGCGACTGTTTTGTTGGTTTTTATGTGCGTTGCCATGTGGTACCAATCGAGTTGAAACGATACAGCGCGATGTATCAATTTTTTCATGTCAAAAGGTGATAGGCCAAAGGTCAATCTTATTATCTTAAGAGTGGTTCCTCCTTACGATCTCGGTCCACCAAAGCCGTTTGTTTGTAAAACAGTTTACCATTAAAGAAATATTAACTTTAAGTGTACACATAGCAATCTCGAATCTGGTGCCCCAAAATATAACTGTATGAACATCTCGAATACAAGTAATCATAATGATGAGAATTCACCTGATGAGCCTTTATTCATAGCCTATTCATCGGGAGAGAAGAGCAGCAAGTCACGATTTAGGAATATAATCCACTTCCCTTCAAATTCGAACTCGCACTGTACTTGAAATATACCTCAGGTACAAAGTTGATAAAGATGATCGTTGGAAGCACTCTGCTATTTTCCCAAATAGAAAGGATGTTTCAAAAAGCGGTAACAGTTTTTTGTCGTTTTTACTGCGACGTATCAACATACTGTTGGCCGGTATTAATAAAGTTCGGACGTTATGTACGCACACTCACATGCAATATACGTTTTAAAATTAAACAAATACGACGCAAATATCGCTCAAATTTGTTTCAGATAGACTTTTACATCGATTACCAAATAAAGAAATCAAAGGGCCGCGAGATCTGTCTACCAGTCGTCTTTAAAGTAAATTTTAAAATGTAGAAGTTTCGTTTATCCCTTTCCCGAAAGGTCGTGTATGCTACAATAAAACGTTAAACGCACAATGTTTAATACTTTGTACTAACAGTTATCAGAAAATATTTAGTGGATTACTATCAGTGGCAGTGGTAATAGTACTTCTACTCTTAGCTATACTAATAGACCACATACCACGCGCTGATTTCCTTTTCTAAACTGCCATATGCAAGTAAGCTAATGTATTATGTAAAACCGTTTCAATCCAAATTCATTTACGATCAAATGAAGCAGACTATGTAAACATTCGCCTTAAAGATGTTTCCGATGTTCATAAATGTCGTCATTTTGATTGTTGTATTTTTCCCATAACATCCACAACCACTTCCTAGGAAGGAAACAAAAACATTGCTCTTAAGACGACAAAATTGAAACATCAATAATGAACAAGATCTATGCTGTTTATAGAGAAATCATGTCCATTAAAATACTCAAGTATTGCATTGGTACGTGTGTATTTACAGCCTCCACCCATATACGAAAATATATTTCAAAATAGCAAGCATGAATTCACCTATGGAGCTATCAAAATATTGACGATCAATTGTCATAATAATATTCTCGCTTCTTTTCATTCGTGTTCTAAAAATGTCCTTTCGATAAGAAATTGAGTACGGAACAAAACGAAAACAAAACGAAAACAATGTGAGTTTAAAAATTTAAGTCTCCGTTTAAGTTCATACCGTTGAACACGTTAAAAACTATTCAAAGATAAACAGTGTAAATTCTACAGAGAGCACAAAAACAACATTCTTTCATCACTGAAAAGTTTTCTGAACACTCAAAACAGCTTGGCAAAACAAATCACGAGCAGTTAAGTTGATTACAATGCTTAAGCAGTCCAGATATATTGATATCATCAGCTCACTATTTTTATATCATTTGCTGAAATATGTAAAA
Organism: Ptychodera flava; assembly: GCF_041260155.1. Taxonomy (NCBI): domain Eukaryota; kingdom Metazoa; phylum Hemichordata; class Enteropneusta; family Ptychoderidae; genus Ptychodera; species Ptychodera flava. Next base: position 18,532,406 of record NC_091932.1, read on the forward strand.
TCGCAACTCGAAAAAAAGATATTGTTAGGCGATTTATAACTATTACAACAAACAAAAAACTGAAGCCGCACACATAATATATGATACAAAAGGACAAGGACAGTAAATACTCGCCTGACTCCGAAGACTAAGGGTCTTTTTTCTCCGAACCTTCATTTTTTGAGCCTCCGGAATCATTCCTATCGGAAAAAATATTCTTTACCCTTGTAGTTTCAAGAACATTTCGTGACTATAGATATATTGTAATGAATTCCATTCAATTCACACCTATAAAATTTACGTGTTATTTATGCATATCATGATTTTACTACTTTATGCACTCGTATTCCGAACAAAAACTAATAAAGCCATAAATCAATAATTGTAATTATTTCCCGATAGTATATTCGTATCATGCTTGCTTGCTTTTTGGCAAAATATCTAAACAAAGTTTACAATGAGAATTATACGTTGAATTGCCGACAAAACGGCAGGTATATCAGGACAGTTGGCGACGAACGGTTTACCTTAAATCAAGTCCATTATCATCGCTTTCCTAAACATTGACTTTTTTATGAATTTTCTAATATGCGAAAATAATAAAGTTATTTAATGTTAGGCTCTCAGGTCTAGAAATCTTAAATATAACACGATCCACATTTAGTGAAAAGCATCATCAACAAGAAATGGGTGAAAAGTACAGTTACTGCTTTCCGCTAATGAACATTGTTTTTATTATTGTTAGAAGTTAATGATTCAAACATTTTTTCACAAAACATTTCATCGTTTGCAAGGTATAATGAAACAACACTTTTTACTTTGAATTAGTGCATTTTTTGTGCATTGTTGATTTTGATATTTAAAGCCACAGTTTGGAACACGTAATAAAGAAAAAGCCAATAATTGTTCTGTCTACAAAAATCCTTACACCGAATACATGGTCGCCAGTCTAGATTTTGCACGCCCTATTCCTAAAAAGCCTAAATTCGACGCTTAGACGCTGTCCCAACTGTCCGACACCAATAAAAACAAGTCCAAAGTAGATCTCTTCACAACAAGATCTTTCTGAGGTCTAATTGCAAAATGATTACTGACGCATTTTATGCCTCTACTGTTAATTTTAAGAAATATTAAACATCGACACAAAAAGTAATTTGTATATTGAAATTCGTCTCTGAATTTGAATCAATGGTCTTTTCTGCTTTGTATGTCTTTCTCAAATGTCATTGATCATTGAATTTCGGGGCGTGCTTTGAATATGTTTGAACATGGGCAACAAATGCCAAAACAACAAAATTATATAGAAGAAACAAAAGAGTGAAATAAGAGAACAAAGGAGATTAGTTAAAAATACTGATATTAAATTACTTGATATAGTGATTACAAAGACATCTGTATAGCGGTAGAGTTTAAAGCAATATATCATGGCGATGCGACAAAAATCAATTTTACGAAGATATCGATGAGGATGGGTTAATGTGCTATAACAAAGAAAAGAAAAACAAGGCCAAGTAAGATCTCTTCACAACAAGATCTTTCTGAGGTATAATTGCAAAATGATCACTGACGCATTTTATGCCTGTACTGTTAATTTTAAGAAATATTAAACATCGACACAAAAAGTAATTTTTATATTGAAATTCGTCTCTGAATTTGAATGAATCGTATTTCCTGCATTGTATGTCTTTCTAATATATCATTGATCATAGATTTAATTGAGTTGAGTTGCAATAATAAAGAAAAGCATTACCATAGTAAATTGATTACAGCATGAGGCACGTTAAATGGATATGGATGCATTGATCAACTTTGACAATTTGATATTGGAAAGGATCATAAGAAAATCAATGGGGGATTAGATAGTATTACAAACGCTTACCCTTTATTCTTTGGTATGATAACATGATGACCGATGTAACTGAAAAGAAGTGGCTCTCCTTTGTGATCCTTTACAACTGCTGCCGTATTGAAATTCTTTGTGTTTTTCCGTTTTTCTTCTGCTCTTTCTCCCTTATCAAAAACCACAGTGCGGTAGTCGCAGTAGACGATTATCCTGTCATACTGTAAAAGTTGATAAACTCGGGATGATGATTGTTCAGATTGAAATCTTTTGCGGCGATTTGGCTTTACTGAGAACTCAGACATATTTGCAGGTCTAGTACCTTGGCTAAGCTTACTTATTAGAAGACGTCCTCGACATAGTTTTTGTAAAATAACAGCGAGTATATTAAGTCATATCTTTTAAAATATATGTCATGCAAGACGTCTCATGCAATTTATGAGTTACTGAAAAAGAATATGAGTCAGTTTCTTCTAAATGATTGTGGTTATTAGACAAGATCGTCTGTCACATCTCTTTTTTGTTCAAACTTACCTCAATTTCCTTACTCGCGAGGAGAGAGTAACAATATCGCAAACAGTTCTTGTCTTCTTCCCTTTTCTCCTCCTCTCCTCCTCCTTCTTCTTCTTTTCCTTCTCCTCATTCTTCTCTTCCTTCTCCTTCTTCACCTTCTCCTCCTTCTCCTCCTTCTTTTCCTCCCCCTTGTTCTCCTCCTTGTCGGTCGTTTCCTTTCCCCCATAGCTTTCATCCACTTCTTTTATCACCTTGTTGATGTCATTGAATGAGATGCGGCCTCCACAATTTATTGGTTTGGCTAAATGATATGACATTGTGAATGTCCATATGTTAACGGTTAATGAAACCCCGACTGACGGAGAATAAACTACTTAATGGAAATTTTTGCCCTGATACGGTAGGGTGTGTAATTCATATGAATACTTTTGAGAGATACCCTAAGCTAATGAGTCAAGGAAAGTAGATTGACTACACGTTGTACAGTAGAGACTGTCTGGCGTTATTGTATTAATTATGATAAGTGGTAAAATGTACACACCATTACACCCGATTAGCTTGCCATATGGTATATTGCATGACAAAAATAGAAGCTTTATGATTTTAAAGTTTATATCGATGTCACTTTTCTCATAAACCTTGGTATTCATCGTATTTTTTTCTCATTTTGAAAAACCATGCCTAAGTATCGTGCTCAGACCACATTTTAAGTTCATATTTTTAATTCGAGGCCCTCTAGATATATAAAGATGATTATTTATAGTACTGTGTGTTTCAACTTATAGGATCCTCAATATCCATGAGATATATATGTAAGGAGATTAAGAGAGATATGTGACACATCAACGTCTTTTTTCTAACCTCATGGCTACACGCTGTAAGATCGACTTATCGCTAACATTTGAAATCCCAGAGAGAAGCTTGACCAACGTACATGGATCATCTATTTTGCATGCACCAGAGCCCATTCTGTATCGTTTCTTGTTGTTTAGCTGCAGCCTGGAAAAAGGTTATATTACATATTGAAATCATGCTGATTTCTGCATATTTTGGCAGTATAATACGATTTTAAAAGTAATTTATATGTTAAAGGGGGAAAATGTGAAAAGCTTACTGTAAGTGTAAGTTAATGAAAGCCGAAGATCACGATGTGGACACAATTGCATGTAATTGATAATCGAATATATTGAAACACTGTGCAATAAGTGCATGAAGCACGGATTATTGCTATCCTTATTTTAAACGCTTTGACGTTTATTTGAGTCACAAAGTGTTTATAAAACAATTAACCTAAAGGTACTCTGCCAAACAGGAAGCTCTAAACGCAATGGTTAACTTTCGAGACTAAACCCGTTCTTTATAAAGATAGTCAACCGCTGTTGCTTACATATGTCTTCGAACCTGGAATGTAATTAAACTAAAGCTTGTAGATACCTTAAGCGTAATTAACTAGACTTACCTTGAAAATAGAGTCGGGGTCTTCTAACAATGTATATGGCGTTTTCGTGTAACCATACATATGATAAATCGTTTACATTGGAATGTGAACGTACAATCGTTATAAAAATCGCCGTCTACAAATAGGAGATTCCGATCTTCACCTGAGAACTTTGAACGTTGTGCGCATGTGCAAGTATTCTAAATGTCGCATAGCAACGAGTACAGTGGCAAAGGACTTTAGACTCGTCTTGATTACCGTACCATACGCATACTTTGTTGAGTCAATGATCAACAGGTGATACAAGTGTTGGCGAAGACATGGTGGTTAGAGGGCAAAATGAGGTTATCTGACAAACACCAATATTTTTAGTATACGGGGGACTCTTTGGCCAAATCGGGTAAATACACTAGTACTGAAACAGAAAATATAATGGTGAAACATTCTCTGTTCGTGCTGCTGAAATGTCAATATGTCATCTTTGATTTATTTTAGCACTTCATTATTACACTGTAATAACATGTATATCCATAATTTTGAATCTGGTCAGTTGTTTACTGTGGTTTGAATCTGGTCTGTTGTTCAACATATTAATAAATCTTATGTTAAAACTTGGACGTAAATTGTTTTAGGACTAGTAATAGCAGTGAATGTACATGTATTCGTTACATTTACTGTTGTAAATATAATTTAAACACGTAGAAAAATGCATTAATTATGAGTGTCATGGATGAGATATCATGTATTTATTTGTTAATGTAAGTTGAAAATATTATATTATACGTTTTTACGTAGGTCTTTGAAGTTAAGCAGGTTCGGGTAAACAACATACCAGTTAACGTCTTAATAAATTAAACACATTACGTTTCACATTTCCACACTTGCCTTCGTTCAAGCTGCATTAGCTGTACGTACCATGATATTCTGAGACCAGTACTATGCCGTACCTCATTCAATGCGACCACATGTACAGTATTTACCATTGTATTCAATAATGTGTAACACATACATGTACCCTGTCATTAAATGATACCTGTGTAGCGTGCATCACAGGGAATTTCATAATCATACTTGAAGTTGGACAAGACATTTGGAGTACTACAGCTATAACTCTCAGCTTGTAGTATCCAATACCATCTCACGGACGTCCAAGTTAACGGGACCTCCCATTTTACATTAAACAGTTCGTACACACTCGCAGTGGTTCGTCGGCAGCCGGCAGCAGGCACGATGTGAACTGGTATAGAGTTAATGCTGTGAATTTATGATATGTTCCGACGTTCCCATGCATAGACTCTCCCTCTCGTCTAGGTAGTCTACTTATGAGAACGGAAATTATGCCTTTGCATTAATGCTTTATTGCCTGCCTTTTTTTTCCTTTGCATTGTCGTGTTTTTTGTGCAGATTCGTTATTGTTTGTATACGTTTTAATATTATTTGTTGTATTTGCACAGGTAAGGCATACAATTGTCGGCTGTTTAGGATGTTTTAAATGATGAAAACTTTGTGTTTTATATCTATCATTAGATTTTGTCATTTGCTGCCTTTTTACAATACGAAAGGTGTGTGTGTTCCTTTTTTACACAATACACTTTGTATAAAGTGGTTCATCGCTCAATATGTATGAAATGCAATATTTCATTGCCATTGTAGATGAAAACGTGAACAACAATTCGTTGGATCTGTAACGAAAATATCATTATAAATTACATTATAGTTCCGCCGATCGACGAAGTGAATTAAGTACAGAAGCAAACGAAATTCGCTGCCAATATAATGATTGAGGATCTATATAAGTATAATTCAATATAAATTTTATATAATACTATATAAATGATAGTGGAACCTAGAAGAACAAATCAATGAAGTATTGGCATTCCTCGGTCAACAGAAATTAAAAAGCAAGCACAAATATCGCGACCAATGATTCCAAATACCAAATGTCTGTCACTATGTCGATCGTGTATTTGGATTTCTGGAACTTGAATTCATTATAGATGTATTGTTTTACATGCATAGATCCATAGATTTCCAGAATACAGCCGGGCAAAAAATCGTTTTTGAGGTGTAATCGCAAAGATCAAGGAAATAAATTTCTGAAAAAAATTTAAACCAATCAACAACAGAGTTTGAACTAATTATATACAGGTGTGATTTGTGGTCTGTAGAATCAGTAATGTGAATGAAAACATAAAGCTTTTTTGACCGTCATATTGATTATTATTTGCATTTGAATGAACTCTGAATTTTGATACTTAACAGTGTGCCGTCTTTGGCAACTGCTGTATCCAAAAGGGGTCAATATGGACATTGCCGTCGGGGTCAGTTTGTACATGACAAAACATTGACAAATTAATCGTGAGAGAGAACATATTATACCCGGAATTAGACGGAATAGTTACCGCAATCACATGAACTAACTCACCCTAACCCTAAAAATGTGTGATTGTCTTCATTTGCTTGATCTTGTGTCGGGTGAAATACAGAGGGGGCCCGAAATTGGGTGAGCTGACCAAATTGTCGCAACAGAGCGAGCGTAGACGAGTGCAGTTCCGACAATTGGTCAGCTAACCTCAATTCCTGGCCCCAATTGTGCTTCACCCGACACAAAAACTAAGCCGTTTAAGATAATTAGATAGCCTGTGCCGCAATTACGGGGCGTCTGTGTTTTGTGTACAGCGATTTTGACGTCATCAATTTGTGGCTATACCACTTGTAAAATGGTCCTCAATATACCTACAATTTTGAATTGTATACATTTTTCCTTTCAGTAGCCCAAAAGTAGATCTACCAGTTGAATGACGTAAACGTATTCGGGATGACTAATTTTATGACAAAGACTCCAAGAAGGAAATCAAAAGAAATGTCGGTAAAATAGATATCTTCGATCACTATTTTACGTTTGTCGCTCAAATAATTCTTCTTGCACACCAGCAATAATGGACCATTTTCATCTCTGTTCTCGCAAGCTTGATTTCTGACACCAAACTAAACATTCAAGGCGTAGAATAACCTTTGCGGAGCGCAACCACTTTCTTCATGTGCATTTAAACAACCAAAAACTCAGCTCTGACATTGATATACAAATTTGCTAAATGCCTCAAACACCTGTTTGTGCGTATGAGGACCATGAATAACTATTGAACTGCTCATCATTAGGTCAAAATTTATTCTATGTGTGCACTCGAGCACAAAAGAGAGATTCCATGCCCCGACACGTCCCAATTATGATACCATTGCATGTCAACACTGCTTCTACATTAACGGAAAATATTGATGTGCATAATCTGCGGGACGAACAACCATGCTTGTTGTCATGATTCGATATTTTTAATCCCACTTAGCCCCGTCAGGTCGTTTACTGAGATACACTGTTTATTGTACTCATCGTTTACCCCTTCGTTTCTCTTCTTAACTGAACAACAGTATCTGATGTCACGATATGAGTGGTTTAGGCCAACTAAGGCCCGTAAGATGGTTTACTGCTAAGGTTAGCTAAGAATCAAATTTTTCAATTCAAAGTTTAGCTTTAAAAACATGCAATCAATTTACTGACAATGTTTATTGTAAAATACTAGAGACATTCGTATGTTTGGTTTCACGCCATATTTGCTTATATTTGTCTGTGGTTAAAAGGAATCGATTCACATCATCAGTGGAGTCGGAGGATGACGATGTCAACCTGACTTTATCATATAAAACACCATTGGAACTAATTTGGGATTATTTGGAGCTTATATATTTTCGAATTTTAAAACAAATCTTAGCTGCCCTATAGTGGAATGTCTAAATATACAAATTACTTATAAAATAAGTGTGTAACTTAAAAAAGAAAGGAGACGAGCATACATTTGCATATTTTAAAGACATAAATTCGCTAGCAAATTATCCCAAATTAGTTACAATCATGTTATAAACTGCATTGAGGAACCACTGAGATAAAATATCACCATAAAATACACCTGTTTGTTCACCACTTGTTTATAGTTTAGAAGCGTTATCATAACAACAAATTCCAAAATAATCACCTTTAAGCTCTGCAAACATATACGCTGGGGGTTAATAAAAATGATCCGGCAGCGAAGATATTTATTACATACAATAAAGATACTGTTTTGTTTGACCTAAATTCCATACGCCTACCGATTGTGTCACCTTTGACAAAATGTGAGGGAGTTATGTTTAAAAACGGTAAAACTTTTAGCTATGCAAACATACAGCACTTTTAACTTAAAGCTCTGCAAACATACACGCTGGGGGTTTGTTCGCATGACGTACACTATGGCATGGTTTATTTTAAACATCGTACATTCTGTCGTCTTAGAAACAACATAAACATACATGCAAAGAATAAATACACGTGGTCGACCTAATTTTTAGTGCACAATCTGCGTGTACTATCGATTTATATTTCGTTGATTGCATCATAATTAAACCCGTGATATTATACTTTTAGTCATTTTTGATAGTTAATTGAGTTAAGTTCTGACTATGGCCACGGGTCGACATCGAATGTTCAGCAAATAAGTTCTGTAATATTTTAGTTGCGTTATGGCGTACATTAACTTTTCCTGTTATGTATCTGTGGATAACAAGTGTTTAAAAGTCTATCGGATTCAAAAGAGCATAACCCTCTTGTCACGTCATTATGTGGCGGTGATGGGCGGAACAGTTACAAGAACATTACAAAGTATATCCTTTGATCCTAATACAGTAAAGCATCAATTGCAGTGCTATTGTTATATTGAATTTCTAATTAAATCGACAGAACTACAACCATGCCCTGTTTACTGCTGATTACACCCACTTGATGCAGTCAGAATTATAATTATGTAAACTTTGTACAAAAGGCAAAACCAGCTCTGTCTGCGGTTGTAAATGAAAGTTGAAGATTCATGCTCTGTTAAAGACGGAGATAACAATTCACTGGTCAATATACAAGTCTTGTTCAGACAACTTATTAGTCTTATTTATACCATAAAAAAGAAAAACTATCGGTTGTCGACCATATATGAATTTTCTTGTATTTTATTAACTTTATCAGAATACCCTGTGAGTTTCATGAAAATCAGTACAGTTGATTTCAATTTCCCCGCACACACAATCTGCTTGGGACATATAAGTTTTCGCAATGCTGTAGCAGTGATCTCATAAAAGTGTGTTTGTTCAATAAACTAATTATCGCTTAGAGGTTTTAGTGGAAGTATTATTTTGTGTCTCATTTTTTACGCTTGATAGTGCCAATCAATAGCGCTCATTTACAACGTTTGGCAGAGTAAGTAATATAATTATACAAGCAGAATTTATGACTACCTCAAGGAGGCTTTATCAACTGTTAAGTGGCAACAGGTGTTTTTTTATGATTACCTTAATCGTCGAACATTACCTGGCAGCCGATCATTGACTTCAAATGCGCTTTTTACCTTTGAAGTATTGTTTTGAATTAGTTCCTTTTCTCACACAACCAACGGATTTGTTTGAAACGGATTTGTTTGATAAATCGATAATTATTGATGTTACTAGTACTCGTTTGGTATTTTTTATTTGTGCAAAGTGATATGTATTCTCAAGGTTCTGAATGTTCAGTTATAGAATAACAATTAACCGTAGTATTCTCTGAAGTTAATAATCATACAATCTTACCTTACTAATTATTCATCAACTTGGTAACTGCTTTCCTCTAAATAAACGCATTTGTCACAATGTCACGATAGATTTAATCTTAGCAGGAGACTATACATAATAAAACAGAACGTTGTTCACAGGGCGGTGACCAGCACAGCAATAAAGGGTGTACGCTTACTGTGATCAGTCACAGTGATTTGGTAATCATTTTTTACTTTTTAAAAGGGCATTCGTTGACGCAGTATTGTGCAGATTTGACAAATATTTACAATTGATCTATAGATTAAGAGTGCGTTGACACAAATGTCACAGGGCCCAATAGGCGGCACCTTGCAACAGTCCGTCGTGGTACGAACTGTCCTGGAACGTTATCAAAGGCAAGGCAGTCTCTTCCATTTGCCTCTCTGTGAAACAAAAAATATAGCTTTTGGAGAAATATCGGCAGATCACATTTAAAATCACATCTAGCATTAGCTAATTAAGGGTCTGAAAAAGTTTAGGGAAAAATATTTTTCGTATATTCACATTTATCTGGCTTTGTCGTTTTCTTTCGAGAATCCTTTATTTTTCACTTATATGTCCGTTTTCACGTTAACGTTGTTTGCACATTTGGGTATTTGCCGCAGAGTCAATATGTCAATATTACTGAGAATCTATAACTCTATACATTCTCTTCTTCCTAGTCGTACAAAAAGAAAATCAAACAGTGAAATAAAGTAATAGTGTTCGGGGAAACTAAATTTATGACCAAGATTCCAAGAAGGAAATCAAAATAATTGCCGGTAAAATAAATATCTCCGATCACGATTTGAGGTTTGACGCTCAAATAATTCTGTCACGAGTCACTTAGCCTGCTTTCTATGGACTTAGACCTCTGATGCTTGATGTGTAAAATGTATTTTGCTTAATTCTTGCATAAGCTGAAATAATGGATCGCTTTTATCATAATTCTCGCCTGCATGGTTTCTGACACCACAGTCAACATTTCAGGCATATAATAACCTTTGGTCAGGGACACCACTTTCTTCATGTGAATTTAAACAACAAATACTCAGCTCCGACATTGATATACTAATTACTGCTAAATGCCTCATTCACCAGCTGTTTGTAAGTATGAGGTCCGTGAATAACTATTCAACTGCTCATTAGGTCAAATCTTGTTCTGTGTGTGCACTCTGTGTGTGTGCACTCTTGTTCTGTGTGTGCACTCGAGAGAGACATTCATGCCACTACACGTCCAAATAGTGATACTATTGCACGTCAACACTGCCTCTACATTAACGGAAAATGTTGATGTGCACAATCCGAGGGGCGGGCAACAGTGTCTGTTGTCATAATTCGATATTTTTAAATCCCACTAAGCCCTGTCAGTTCGTTTACTGACATACACTGTTTATTGTACTCACCATTTCCCCTTCGTTCCTCTTCTCAACTTAACAACAGTATCTGATGTCACGATATGAGTGATTTAGTCCAACTTAGTCCAGTAAAAATATTTTTCTACTAAGCTAAACTAAGAATCCAATTTTTCAATTCAAAGTCCTAATTAGCTTTAAAAACATGCAGCCAAGTTACGGACAATGTTTATGTGTACAACACTAGAGACATTCACACGTTTGGTTTCACGCAATAATTGCTTATATTTTTCTGTGGTCAAGGGGCAGCGATACACATCATCAGTGGAGTAGGAGGATGGACGATGTCAACCTAACTTCACAAAATAAAACACCATTGGAACTAATTTGGGATTATTGGAGCTTCACATTTTTCGAATTTCAAAACAAATCTTAGCTTCCCTATAGCCAAATATCTTAATATTGCAAATTACCCATAAAATAAGTGTGTAACGTAAAAAGAAAAGAGATGAGCATACATTTGCAGATTTTAAAGACATAACTTCACTATCAAATTATCCCTAATTAGTTCCAATCGTGTTATAAACTGTATTGAGAAACCACTGAGATAAAATATCACCATAAAATACACCTGTTTATTCACCACTTGTTTATAGTTTAGAAGCGTTATCATAACAACAAATTCCAAAATAATCACCATTAAGCTCTGCAAACATATACGCTGGGGGTTAATAAAAATGATCCGGACAGCGAAGATATTTATTACTAACAATAAAGATACTGTTTTGCTCGACCTAAATTCCATACGCCTAACGATTGTGTCACCTTAGACAAAATGTGAGGTGGTTGTATTTGAAACAATACAACTTTTAGTTATGTAAACATACAGCACTTTTAACTTTAAGCTCTGCAAACATACACGCTGGGGGTTTGTTCGCACAATTAATCCTGACAACAAAGATTTTTATTATTGACAATAAAGATACTGTTGTGTTCGACCGAAATTCCATTCGATTATCGTTTGTGTCACCTTTAAAATACTGTGAGTGAGGTAGTTGTGTTTGAAAGCCCCAAACTTTAGAAGTATGTGAGCTCTAGACCTATCATTTGTTGCTCATGTGTTCACAGCACGTTAGCTAATGTCGCAGCGATGTAGCCTGCATGCTCGCCTGCCTCTCCGTCTGTGTGTCTGTCATCTGTGGCCCAATATCAGAAGAATGTATTTTATTTGAAGGATCAGAATCAAATCTGGTACATAGATATATTTTGCAAATGGCAAGGATTCATGTCTTTTTTAGGCTGCGGATTACAAATTTTATTGTTTTTTGAATGATTAATGATTGCAGAAAATGAATATACCTTGGCAATGTCTGCACATACTTTGATGAGAATTGCTACAGATGCTGATCATACTAGGCTATATCAGCAGTGGAAGATACTGAGAGATAACATGTTAGTTATTAACTCCTTCGCATCTATTTAGAGATGTATCTGACTTTACACGATCCAAGGTGACGAAACTTGCTATGTGTATTTTAGATACTATGATTAAAATTATTTGAAAGTCATTAAGCATTTTAACGTCAGCTGCTAAATTTGACATTTAAGGTAGTTTCTTAATTAAGATTATCTTTCTAATAGACATGACCAAAAATGACGAGACTTGCTATGTTCAGTAGGTATATTATTATATAACATTCATGAGGGTTGTGTTAACATTTTCACAACAGCTAGTTACAAATTGGCATATTGAAAAATTGATGAAACTTATTGTGCATATTGTTAGTACATTGTATTGTATCTGACGCCTACAATGATAGAAGTAAATTTAGCATGTTTGTTTCAGCTAATTTCATTTCTTTCAATATTTATTGAGCTTGGGAATAAATCTGAGGTGAATATTTCCATGATGTTAATCATACGAGTTTCACGAAACTACAAACTTGTGACAACATTTCATTTACATACAACTGCAATAATATAATGATTTCACTCTGGTCTGTATTTTGCTTAATCATTGCCGCTTGCTGAGAATACAACGTATGTACAGCCATGGATACATTTTGTGTTGACTAGCCTTGTCCTTAATCTAAATTTATATGACAGAATTGAGTTTTTAAGAAACAAGTTTCGCTCATTTGCATCATATTTAAATCTATGTGACCAATAATATGAATAAGATCAATAGAACCGTTCTTTGAAAACAATAGTACGCATTACTAACATATCCGTAAGTGCCGAGCTTAACACTCGTTTTCTGTAAGCTATGCCATGGAAATAAATTTTCACATGACGTACACTAAGGCATGGTTTATTTTAAACATCGTACATTCTGTCGTCTTAGAAACAACATAACGTACATGCAAAGAATAATGAATGTTGTTCTGCCTAAGGACATTGTGTGCACAGTTTGCGTGTACTCTCTATTGATTTGTAGTTTATTGCATCATAATAAAACCCGTGGTATAATATTTTTAGTCATTGTTGATAGTTGAGTTAAGTTCTGACTATGACCACGGTCGACATCGAATGTTTAGTCAATAAGTTCGGAAGTATTTTTTCGTTGCGTTGCCGTACATTAACTTTTTCCTGTTGTGTATCTGTGGATAACAAGTGTTTAAAAGTCTATCGGAGTCAGGAGAGTATAACCCTCTTGTCACGTAATTATGTTGCGGTGATAGGCGAAATAGTTACAGGAACATTACAAAGTATATTCTTTGGTCCAGTTGAGCAACCATTGAAATGTTATTTTTATATTGACTTTCAAATTATATAGACAGAATTACAACCACGGCCTCTTTACTGCTGTTTACGCCCTCTTGATGCAGTCAGAAATTGAATTATGTTTGTACAAAAGGCAAAATCAGCTCTGTCTGCGGTTGTAAATGAAAGTTGAAGATTCATCCTGTGCTAAACACCGAGATTACCATGCAATGGTCTATGTACAAGTCTTGTTCAGACAACTAATTAGTCTTATATATATCATTAAAAAAGAAAAAAATTGTCGGCTGTCAACTAAATACGAATTTTCTTGTATTTTTATTTATTTTATCACAATGTCCTGTTAGTTTTATGAAAATCAGTGCAGTTGATTTCAATTTCCCAGACACACTATCTGCATGGGACACATAAGTTTTCGTAGTGCTGTAGCAGAGATCTCATAAAAGCGTGTTTGTTCAATAAACTATTTGTCACTTAGAGGCTTTAGTGGAAGTATTATTTTGTGTCTCATTTTTTACGCTTGATGGTGCCAATCAATAGCGCTCATTTACAACGTTTGGCAGAGTCTGTAATATAATTATACAAGCAGAATTTCTGACTACCTCAAGGAGGCTTTATCAACTGTAAAGTGGCAACAGGTGTTTTTTTATGATTACCTTAATCGTCGAACATTACCTGGCAGCCGATCATTGACTTCAAATGCGCTTTTGACCTTTGAAGTATTGTTTCAATTAGTTCCTTTTCTCACACAACCAACGGATTTGTTGATAAATCGATAATTATTGATGTTACTAGTACTCGTTTGGTATTTTTGTTATTTGTGCGAAGTGATATGTATTCACAAGGTTCTGAATGTTCAATTATAGAATAACAATTAACCATAGTATTCTCTCAAGTTAATAATCATACAATCTTACCTTCTAATTATTTATCAACTTGGTAACTGCTTTCCTCTAAATAAACGCATTTGTCACAATGTCACGATAGATTTAATCTTAGCAGGACACTATAAGTATTAAAACAGAACGTTGTTCACAAGGCGGTGACCAGCAAAGCAATAAAGGTGTACGCTTACTGTGATCGGTCACAGTGATTTGGTAATCATTTTTTACCTTTTAAAAAGGCATTCGTCGACGCAGTATTTTGCGGATTTGAAAAATATTTACAATTGATCTATAGATGAAGAGTGTGTTGACACAAATGTCACAGGGCTCAATACGCGGCACCTTGCAACAGTCCGTCGTGGTACGAACTGTCCTGGAACGTTATCAAAGGCAAGGCAGTCTCTTTCCATTTGCCTCTCTGTGAAACAAAAAATATAGCTTTTGGAGAAATATTCGGCAGATCACATTTAAAATCACATCTAGCATTAGCTAATTAAGGGTCTGAAAAAGTTTTGGGAAAAAATACTTTTCGTATATTCGCATTTATCTGGCTTTGTCGTTTTCTTTCGAGAATCCTTAATTTTCACGTATATGTCCGTTTTCACGTTAACTTTGTTTGCACATTGGGCATTTGCCGCAGAGTCAATATGTCAATATTACTGAGAATCTATAACTCTATACATTTCTCTTCTTCCTAGTCGTACCAAAAGCAAATCAACCATTGAAATAAAGTAATAGTGTTCGGGGAAACTAGATTGATGACCAAGATTCCAAGAAGGAAATCAAGATAGTTGCCGGTGAAATAATATCTCCGATCACGATTTGAGGTTTGTCGCTCAAATAATTCTGTCACGACTCACTTAGCCTGCTTTCTATGGACTCGAACCTCTGATGCTTGATGTGTAAAATGTATTTTGCTTAATTCTTGCACAAGCTGAAATAATGAATCATTTTCATCATTATTCTCGCCTGGATGGTTTCTGACACCACAGTCAACATTTCAGGCTTATATAACCTTGGTCAGGGATACCACTTCTTCATGTGAATTTAAACAACAAATACTCAGCTCCGACATTGATATACTCATTACTGCTAAATGCCTCATCTACCAGCTGTTTGTAAGTATGAGGTCCGTGAATAAGTATTCAAATGCTCATTAGGTCAAATCTTGTTCTGTTTGTGCACCTGTGTGTGTGCACTCTTGTTCTGTGTGTGCACTCGAGGGAGACATTCATGCAACTACACGTCCAAATAGTGATACCATTGCATGTCAACACTGCCGTCTACATTAACGGAAAATGTTGATGTGCACAATCTGTGGGGTGGGCAACAGTGTCTGTTGTCATAATTCGATCTTTTTAAATCCCACTAAGCCCTGTCAGGTCGTTTACTGACATACACTGTTTATTGTACTCACCATTTCCCCTTTGTTCCTCTTCTCAACTTAATAACAGTATCTGATGTCGCGATATGAGTGCTTTAGTCCAACTAAGGCCCGTAAGATGGTTTACTACTAAGGTTAACTAAGAATCCAATTTTTCAATTCAAAGTCCCATTTAACTTCACAAACATTATTCATTCACGGACAACAATACTAGAGACATTCACATGTTTGGTTTCACGCAATATTTGCTCTTATTTGTCTGTGAAAAAAAGGCATCGATACACATCATCAGTGGAGTACGCCGATGGACGATGTCAACCTTATTTCATCAAATGAAACACCATTGGAACTAATTTGGGATAATTAGATCTTCATATTTATCAAATTTCTCACATATGGTAGGTGCCCTAGAGCTGAATGTCTCAATATTACATATTACTTATAATAACAAATGTGTAACGTAAAAACAAAAGCAGAATACATTCGCAGAATTTTAAAGACATTACTTCACTATCCAATTATCCCAAATTAGTTACAATCATGTTATAAACTGCATTGAGAAACCACTGAGATAAAATATCACCATAAAATACACTTGTTTATTCACCACTTGTTTCTAGTTTAAAAGCGTTATCATAACAACAAATTCCGAAATTATCTCCATTAAGCTCTGCAAACATACACGCTTGGGGTTAACAAAATTGATAAAGACAACGAAGATAGTTATTACTAACAATAAAGATACTGTTTTGTTCGACCTAAATTCCATACGCCTACCGTTTGTGACACAATGACATATATCATACCGTGAGGTAGTTGTGTTTGAAAGCCCACAACTTTAAGCTTTGCAAACATACAGCACTTTCACGTTTAATCCCTGCAAACATACACGATGGGGGTTTGTTCACAAAATTGATCCTGACAACGAAGATTTCTATTAATAATAACAATAAAGATACTGTTTTGTTCGACCTAAATTCCATTCGATTATCATTTGTGTCACCAATGACATACTGTGTGTGAGGTAGTGGTGTTTGAAAGCCCACAACTTTTAGTATTAAGCTATAAACCTATCATTTTTAGGTCATGTGTTCACATACGTGAGCTCATTTTGCAGCGATGTCTGCTTGCATGCCTGCCTTCTATCTGGCTGTCTGTGTGTCTGTGGTCCAATATCAGAAGAATATTTTAAATTTAAAGAATCAAAATTAACATCTGGTATAAAGAAATAGTTTGCAAATACCAATAACTTATTTGGTTTGTGAGGCTGTGGATTGCATTTTTTGTTTTTATTTGAGTGATTAATGATTGTAGAAAATAAATATACATTGGCAATGTCTGCGCATACTTTGATGAGAATCGCTACACATGCTGATCACGCTAGGCTTTATCGGCTTTGAAAGATACTGAGAGATAACATGTAAGTTATTAGCTCCTTTGCATATTCGATGAATTTTCCTATTTAGAGATGTAAATCTGAATTGACACGATCAAGTGACGTAACTTGCTATGCATAGATTAGATACTATGATTAACATTGTTTTGAAAGTCATTCACATTTCAATTTCCGCTAAAACACGATTCGAACTAATTTGGGATAATTGGATGGTGACGTAATGTCTTTTAAATCTACAAATGTTATCTCACTTCGTTTCATATCACACATTTGTTTTTATGAATAATTTGCAATATTGCAACATTCAGCTATATGGCACCTAACACCTTTGAGAAATTTGCGAAATATGAAAATCCAATAATCGCAAATTAGTTCCAATCGTGTTCTACTAAATTGTATATTTGAGGAATTTTTCTAATTTTAAGACTATTTTGGAAGATATTTCTATACTGAAGAGAAACGGGAGAGCTTGACAACAGTTTACAGTTACGGTAACAAGCTTAGACTCTAATGCCAGTAAAAAAAAATTAGCCGTGGCAGTGTTTGTTATGTAAATAAACCGTCCTCATTACTCGTACGTCTAAACAGTTTGTGTCAGTTTCTCCCAATTTTCTTGCCATTTATGATTTTTCGAGGGGTATTTGATGTAAAAAACAAAACATCTAATCTCCTGCTTGATGCAAGCTCGTGAACATGAATAAAAATCGCCTGGAAATTAATATCAACGATCGATTTTTGTACGTTTAGGGGTGTTTACACAATACTTTGATTATCTCTCTTCCGATTTTGGCCTGACAAGCGTAACTTCAAAATAAATTAGATTGGAGTAGGTTACACAGATCGGTCTGATTTTTTACCGGGTCAAAGTAGCAAGTGTCTCAGATTTTCGGTAAAATGTATGGAGCAAGAGAAATTCTTCCTGAAGTGAACGAAACCCGGCAATTTATTCAAAAACCCAGAGTTTTTACTTTCACACCTTATTGTGCTGAAACTAAAGGGAATAGAAAAATCTGGGACACCGTTTTTTCCCATAGTACTCAAGTGTTGATTTCTGTTCAAAGATCACAAGTCGGCATGGTCCTTGCACACCTCATTGTTTTTGGTAAAAAAACTCAAAAGCGCATATTTTTGAGAGAAATGGAAACAGACACAGTGATTTTGGAAAATAAACACATTTTTCATAATGTTGAGATATAGGGCAAACAGAAAATATATAAAGTGTGGGTCAAAAAGTGAAATTTATGGAAAAAAAGTGAGTTTAAAATAAGAATCCTCTAACTCGTGTCTACCTAAACATCGTAGAACAACAACATAGAAATAAATGCGAAGAATAAATAAACGTCGTTCGACCTAAGGAAAATGTGTGCACAATCTGCGTCTACTTGCGATTGATTTTTAGTTGACTGCTTCATAATAAAATCGATGGTATAAAATTCCTAGTCAATTTTTGATAGTAGAGTTAAGTTCTGACTATAGCCACGGGTCGACATCGAATGGTCAGTCAATACGTTCGGAAATATTTTTATTTGCGTTATGGCGTACAATTACTTTTCGTGTTATGGATCTGTGGATGACAAGAGTTTAAATGTATCTCGGATTTAAAAGGGTCGCTCGTATTACGTAATTATGAGGCGGTGATGGGCGAAACAGTTACGGTAACATTACAAAGTATATTCTTTGGTCCTAATACAGTTAAGCATCCGTTGCAATGCTATTTTCTATTGACTTTCCAATAATATCGACAGAATAACATCCATTGCCACTTTACTGCTGATTACGCCAACTTGATGCAGTGAGAAATATAATTATGTGTGCTCAGCCACCCTGACACCTATGTGGAAGCAACGGTTGATTATTGACAGGGAAAGAAGTGGTGTTTTGTTTAGTTACGCATTTTTACACAACAAACATTACCACTACCTGTACTCCACGAGAACAAGTTGCGAGAGAGGGATGTAATTTTATTCCATATTAACGTTAGGATGATAAAGCTAAGCAGGAACCGATTAATTTATAATGTTCACATGTGATGATATGAAAGTATTCTAAGAATTTCCCTTCTTGAATTTACGCCTTGCATTGATTGTTTTATTGCCAGTCTTAAATTCTTTTTTTTGCATTGTCGTGTTTACTTTTCATATTGTTTGTTGTATTTGCACAGTTAACACATAAAATTGTCGTCTGTTTAGGATGTTTTGTACGTTGAAACCTTTGTGTTTGATATTTGTTATTGTCATTTGCCGCCTTTTTACAATATGAAAGGTTGTGTTCTGTTTTGACATATTATACTTTGTGTAAAAGTGTTTCATCACTCAACAGGTATGAATGCAATATTTCATTGCTATTGTAGATGGTAACGTGAACAACGATTCTCTTATCTACAACGACAATTACATTAAAAATTACATTATAGTTCCACCGATCGACGAATGGAATTCAGTACAGAAGCAAACGACATTCGCTCCCAATATAATGAATAAGGGTATATATATATACTGTCACTAGCACGAACACATTTCTTCGTCTGGTTTGTGCATTCCCAGTGTCACACATCAGCAGCAATGGCCTTCTGAGCAGTAAATTTTGGCGTGACGTTAGTTTTTCGACCGTCCCAAAACGTTTGGCACAATATGGTGTTATGTGCAGTATTAAATAGATTAAGGCGGCTGTTAACTCAAAGGATAAAGAATTGAAATCTGTTGAACAAGTGACATCCACGCCTTATCTTTGTCGCCGAAACGCCTCTGCCACATGACTCACTCATTAAGATAAGTTGGAAATAGTCTGAAGATGTAAAGCCCATCCAAAATTGCTTGGCATGCATCCGCTTTCCTTCCAATGTGTTGGTGTTGGTGAAGGTTTGAGGATCCACAAAATGAAGACAATGATTAGCGGTGAAATGAGAGAATTGATGAGACTTGGACAACGGACAAAACCCCGGCCATCCACCAGAATAATACTTGAATCTGAAGGAACAAATCGATAAAGCATTGGCATTAAGCTGATCAGCAGAAATTAAAATGCAAGCACAAATATCGCGACCAGTGACCCCAAATACCAAATGTCTGTCGACCCAAGCTGAATTTGGGCATCCGGAACTTGAATTCATTATAGATGTATTGTTTTACATTCGGCGTGGATTCGTAAATTTCGAGAATACAGTTGGGCCGAAAAGCTTTCGGAAGGCATGATCGCAAAGATAAAGGAAATAAAATGTCTGATGATTTAGACCAATCAATAAGAGAGTTTTTTACTAATGTACAGGTGTGATTTTCGGTCTGTAGAAGAAGTACTGCAAATGAAAACATACAAGGTTTTTTTGGCCGTCATATTGATTATTATTTGCATTTGAATGAACTCTGAATTCTGTTACCTAACAGTGTGCCGTCTTTGGTAACTGCTGTATACAAAAGTGGTCAATATGGACACTGCCATGGGGGTCAGTTTGTACATGACAACAAATTTGACGAATAAAACGTGAGAGGGGACATATTGTATCCGGAATGAGACGGAATTATTGCCCGATCACATGAACTAACTCACGCTAATCCTAAAAAAGTCTGCAATGGTCGTCATTTGTTGATTTTGTGTCGCATGAAGCACAGTGGGGGCCAGGAATTGGGGTTAGCTGACTTACTTGACAGAACGGAGCTCCGTTCCGATAATTTGGTCAGCTAATCCTAATTCCTGGCCTCCACAGTGCCTCACCAGGAACAAAAACTAAGCAGTCGGAAATCGTGACAGTGATTTGAAGAAAGCGCAAATTTATAGTATTTTAACCTTATTTGTTAGTCAGTGCCGCGATTACGGGGCGTCCATATTTTTTTGTACAGAGATTTTGACGACATCAATTTGTGGCTATACCACTTGAAAAATGATACCGTCAATATAACCGATTATTTTGACCAGTATATATTCTCTTCTTGTCAATTGCCCTAAAAAGCAGATCTACAGATAAAATAAATATCTTTGATCACGAATTGAGGTTTGTCGCTAAAATAATTCTTTCACGACTCACTTAGGCTGCTTTCTATAGACTCGGACTTCTGATACTTGATGTGTAAAATGTATTTTTTGCTTAATTCTTGCACAAGCATAAACAATGTATCACAATCATCATTATTCTCTCCTGCGTGATTTCTGACGCCACAGTCAACATTTCAGGCATAGAATAACCTTTGGTCAGGGACACCAGTTACTTCTTGCACATTTGAACAAGCAAAAACTCAGCTCTGACATTGATATGCAAATTTTATTGCTAAATGCCTCATCCACCTTTTTGCGCGTATGAGCTACAGTCAATAAGTATTAAACTGCTCATTAGGTAAAATCTTGTTTGGTGTGCGCATGCGAACAAGAGAGAGATTCCATGCCCCGACACGTCCCAGTTGTGATATCATTGCATTTCAACACTGCCTCTACGTCAACGGACAATATTTATGTGCACAATCTTTGGGACGGGCAACCCTATTTGTTGTCATAATTCCATTTTTTAAATCCGACTAAGGCCGTCTACTGAGATACTGAGATACACTGTTTATTTTACCATCATTTGCCCTTGTTCCTCTTCTCAAATTAACAACAGTATGATGTCACGAGATGAGTGCTTTAGTCCATCAAAGGCCCGTAAGATGATTCACCACTAAAAAGGTATTGTAAGAAATCCAAATTTTCAATTCAAAGTACCGTTTAACTTTAAAAACATGCAATTAATCGACGGACTGTCACAATGTTAATTATGTGTACAATACTAGAGACAGGCGCATGTTTTGCTTAACGTAATT